>NC_139480.1:54657879-55026554 GCF_008360975.1 Lichenostomus cassidix
CAGCACAGCTCACAGAAGACTTTAGGTACATCTCCATTTCTCCCAACACTGGAAAGTTAAACCTCCCACTAAGAGAAACCAGAGAGTGCCATTCACCCTCGAGCCCTGCAGTGTCCCTGCAGCACAGCAGGAACGCAGCACTCACCAAGCAGAGCATTTCAGGGCTTACCTAGGGGAGTAAAGAAGAGTGTTGATGAGAAGAGAAATCCCAGCACAAGTCCAATAACAAACATGCTGAGGAGGACAGAGCCAAATCTCCACCAGCTCACAACCAAGAGCAGGCCTCCGATAATGCCAGACACTGCTGTCAAAATAAGACGCACTGAAAGAGAAAAGAGAAAATTCCAGCATTCTGGAAAATTCAGTTCCTGCACTGACATGTTCAGCAGCTTTATTTACATGCTTGTTTGGCTTTTTTTCAGTGAGTTTTCATGAGGTAACAAGTAAGAGTATCAGAACTTGCTTCATGCATGTCACATAGATGCCAGCCTGCAGCTGGGGATGTGGGAGTGTCAGGCTGGAATGGAGGTATGGTACCATGAACATCAGTACCCTGAGCTCCCAGGGAGCTGAGGTGGCTACAGCTACTGCACATGTGTCAAAAAAGGAGTTCTGTAAGGTGGGACAGACAACAGTACTTATTCTGTCTAGTCTAACAAGCTGGGTGCATACCACCTACTTCCATTTTACAGATGAAACCTGCATTTGATCTGAAACAGAGCTCCACACATTGTGGAAGAAGTAGGAAGAAAGCACATTGCAAACTTCCAGAGTTTCCAAAAACCTCTTATCTTCCTTGGATAGCTACTGAAATTAAATTCTGGTATTAATTTTGCATCACTTTGATGTTGGAAGCAACACTCACTCTGTTGGATATTCAGCTATTACAGCAATCAGAGCTCAAGCACCCAGGCATCATCCTGCTATCCTTCCTGTGGCTGGCCAACAGCACACTGGAATTGTACCAGAAGGGTTCCTAACAAGAGTTTGGGAAGAGCATGGGGCATCCTGACACATCTACTCACCATCATAACTAAGGCCAGTTACCCTTGTAATGAATACAAAGAAGAAGAATGCTGCAACGATGAAGCCCATGAAGAACAAGTCTGGAAAAGAAGGAAAAAATATTTAGCAAGCTTCATACCAAGCCAAATTCAATGGATCTTCAGACATCTTCATATTACAATAGGTAAGGAACATAGCAATTCACAAAAGGAGAACCAGACAACACTTTGTCCTGGACAGGGGTGTCCTCAAGCACTTCAAACAGCCAAAAATTACATCTTTATAGTATATTACCCATCATGCACCCCAGTTCTAGGTTTCTGTTCTTTGCATCCCAGAAACTTCTTGCTCTGAGCTTAAAAGCTCAGATCCTATAAAAGCAAAGCAGTAGACCTAACTGGCACAGCATCACTATCAAGAGAATCTTGGTAGTAACCCCACCATTCTAAATTACACAGAGTAACATTTATGGAGTTCCAATCAGATTTAGAAGGAAAAATAAATATTCAGCACCTGTTTTCCAGAATCTGTGTCCAAAAAAGCAGGTGAAAAGACCAAGAACAGCAAAAGCAGTGAAGAATACTTTGGTAGAGAGTTTACCTGCAAGACAAAAGGAAAGTTTACTAGAGCATTCCACCTAGCAGTCCCAACAGAAAGATTAAGGTAAGGTCAGGTTGCTATCACAACCTTTACTCTGTCAGATCTGCAAAACCTGAACTAACAGATGTCTTGGTAGGATCTCCAACATAACATTGAAATAATCCCATTCTGATTAAGAAATTGAGAGCTTCCTCTTTATTCAAGAGAAATGAAGTTTTGGTACCAATTAGTTAAGTAGATGTAACTAGTTTATAATACAGATACAACTTTGCCTGAAAATTCTCTGCTCAGATTTAAAAAAGGGACATCCAGTCTTCTATAAAAATCAGTGCTATGGGACTGGTGACCCAGGTAGCAACTGTAGTGTCTATCACTGCAGCCTTCACCATTTGTCTCCCTCTCATACATGGTCCATACAACAAAAATTATCAGCATCCCATTATGGCTCACCTCTGTCTTCCAGACAAATTTCTTACCTATATTTAAGCTATTTGAAGAAGTAAACCATATTTTCCATGTGCTCTGAATGAGAGAGGTTTAGCCTAAGTGATTAGTCTCATGCTGTCATAAGACAACACTGAGCTTGACAACAGTCACTTGTGCTACAGTATATAAGAAAATAATGAGAACAAATCTTTATGACCCAAATTTTACCAGTTATTCAAGTCCCTTCTGCAGTCATAATGGGTGTGGCAGCTTTGCTCTGTTTCTGCTCAAATTCCATCATTATACAGCATTGTACAAAGTAGCATGACTTGGTAGTCACTCCACTACTGCTGACATTACCTTCATGCTTACTTTATGTGACTGTCTCCTTTCAAAATACCTGCAGGTTAGTGATTCTCATCAGCACCAGCACAGCTAAATCTGGCTGAAGCCTAATCTAGTTTGTGTTTTATCCTAGTTTCACATCCAGCACCTAGAGTCCTACAGATGATTTGAAATAATGTATCCAGTTCAAATGGAACAAGCTGGAGTGGCACTACAGAGTTCAGAGTTACATTTGCAAACCACATACTAAACCTCCATTAAGTTAAACCTCAATTGCTAATAGTTCTCCTTAGTCTAGAGTGATGAAGTAAAACTTTCTCCTCAAGCAGACTCCATCATAAAGTAACAATATATACCCAGTGTAAAACAAAGATCTCCTCCACACATGAAAAACCTAATCTCAAAGCACCATTCAGCACATTGGAGCACAACAAGCTGCAGCTGAGTTGGAGAGGCCATACAATTCCCAACTTACTGAGAGAAGAACAGTTATCCACCAGGTCAGCAAAGCTGCAGGCATATGTATGCACAGGTATGTATGCAGCAGAACTGTTCCAAAGAGGATCCCACACTATGACATTGTAGATCACACCTTGCCCAGGAAGTGAGGAGAAGTAGACATCGGTCTTGTCATCAGCTGTCAGTGTAAGCATCTGGAAAAGTAAATATCTGTATGGCATTCAAGGCTCACAGGACAGAACCCCTCCTCCAGCACTACTGTGTTTTCTGACAGGGGAGAAGATTGTCCCACTATGTTTTGTCCCTACCTGCCTGCTGACCCAGGTCTGGCCTCTGAGGCAGGCAAGGCTGCCATTCCACTCCCCAGCAGGGCCAGGGAGCCTGCCTATGTCTCCACTCCAGGAGGATGAGCACAGGGGAGGAGAAAACACGAGAGCCCTCACCCCTGCCACATGGGTGAGAGCACCCCAGTGGTTCAGGCTCACCTTAATGCCATTGGCTTTGATACTCTGCACCTCTGCCATCTTCCGCAGGTGGCTCATGAGCACCATCTCAGACAGCTCATTCTCGGGCAGGAAGTACTGATACACATCGTAGCGCAGCCGCCAGCGCGAGTTCTGCCCAGTCCCCGAGTCACAGGAGGGGGGGTTTGCTCCTCTGCAGTTAAAAACACATCAGCCACGTGCCCAGTGCAAGCCACTAGACCCTAACATTTGTTTTCAGTGGTCCCTGCCCACAGGATTTGCCTCTACACTTTAGGGGTGCACACCAGCAGCTAACTCAAAGCTGCATCACAGAGCCACCCTGGTACAGGTGGTGTCTGTGCTGGTGCCTGTCTTGACACTTACAGAGGCTTCCTGTGAATTGCCATAACAAGAATTCCAAGAGGCCACAACATCACTGTTTGTTTTTCCATGCAGTTCTGGGCATAGTCTTCCCCATTCCCTGCCTAACACTTGTGACACCAGGCAGCATTCAGGAAATAATGCTTTTGACTTGAAGTCTCAAGTTAAACAAAACTCTGGTTCATTATCATGTTTCAGTACTAGTAAAGAAATAAAGTGGCTATAGCACACAATTGCTCCTCAAACAAATTAAGTTGTTACCAGGAATGGAAAGATCCAGTATTTGCTGACTGTTTACATTTCTGAAGTTACATCTTGTGGGGGAGCTTATGCAACTCTCCACTTTTATCTCTCTCATGTAGTATCTCTTCCCCTCCTCCTTTTCCCCGTTTACATTTGTTGCAGCAAATGAGATTTCTCCCAGCAGCTGGATGGTTCAGCTGTTCCAGCAGGGTCTTGGTTGAGCCTTTTGGCCAAACACAGGACAAAAGGTCTTGCTCAGTGCACTGAAGGTTCTCACTCACCTGGTATAACCCAAGTTTGCAGGGGCAAACTTGATGTGTATATCAACCAACGTATAGTCCAGGTAAAGATTTGGATCCACTTCCAAGTCAAATTCTAGATTGCAGCCCCCAGGAATAGGATCTAGAACACAGAGAAGATAACTGCAGTTATGCACTTGCAGGCATGATCCGCTTGCTGAGCTCAGAAAATCATCAGGTTCTGGCCCTGCAGGCAGCACAAGGGTTTCACTGCAGCCTGTGAAAGGTCCCCCCACATGGGGACATTGATTGGAGTGTTGGAATTGGAGGATACAAGCTCCTGTCAGGTCCTACACATGGATCAAGGCAATCCCAAGCACAAACACAGGCTGGGCGGAGAATGGATTGAGAGCAGCCCTGAGGAGAAGCTTGACAGGACCCAGCACTGTGTGCTCGCAGCCCAGACAGCCAACAGCATCCTGCATCCAAAGAAGTGTGGGCAGCAGCATGAGGGAGGGAGCTCTGCCCCTCTACTCTGCCTTTGGCAAGACCTCACCCCAACATAAGAAAGATGTGGAGCTGCTGGAGTTCAAAGGAAGACTGAAGATGATTAGAGGAATGGAGCATTTCTCCTGTGAGGAAAGGCTGAGTTGGGGTTGTTCAGCCTGGAGAAGACTCTGGGGAGACCTTTCCAGCAGCTTCTTTGTACCTGAAGGAAGCCTACAAGAAAACTGGAGAGGAATTTTTTACGAGGGCCTGGAGTGACAGGACAAGGGGGAATGGCTTTAAGCTGAAGGAAAGCAGTTTTAGATTAGACATTAGGAAGAAATTGTTCCCTGTGAGGGTGCTAAGGCCCTGGCACAGGGTGCCCAGAGAAGCTGTGGCTGCCCCTGGATCCCTGGCACTGTCCAAGGCCAGGTTGGATGGGGCTTGGAGCTGCCTGGTCTGGTGGAAGATGTCCCTGCCCATTGCAGGGGGTTGGAACTGGATGATCTTCAAGGCCCACTTCCAATCCAAACAGATTTGTGATTCCATGATATGCACAGCAGTTTTCTATTCTAAGGCCGAAGTCATGGCAAGACCACAGAGTAAAACCCATATGCAACTCAGAATTCAGCAGTGAATTGTGAAACAATAAAAACTTTCCCAGCCCATTTCAAAAGAATTTCTGGTATCTCCATCCCATTTCCACCATGTAAGACTAAAAGGCCAACACCTCATTCCCCAGATCACTTGACTCAGCAGAGCTGACTCCCCATGAGAACATACCTTTCTCCATGTAGGGAATGGAGATGGCAGTGCTGAGCACCTGGCCAGCATCCAGGGCGCGCAGGTACCATGTGCATACGGTCTGCTCAGGCCGAAGGATGGACACCAGCCCTCTGTCTGCTCCAATCCCTGAGCCATTCACCAGTGGAGTCTGCACAGAAACAAACAAGCAGTTCTTCTTGAGAAGATTTCTACTGGATTTTGATAATATTTCTATATTTTGATAATATCACAGGAGCCCATTCCTGCCACAAACCTGCCAGGCACACATCAGTGCCAGTTGCAACAGATCAGGCTCTGCTCAAGATATATTTGTGCCTGGAATTGTCCAGCTCCATGTGCAGGACCTTGCTGAACCATATGGGTCTGTGCAGGCCCAACTCTCAAGCCTGTCAAGGTCTCTCTGGATGGCATCCCGAGCTGGTGAAAAAAGGGAGCTGCCAAATAAGGAGCTCTGACACCACACACTGCCTGGCTCAGGCTCAAAAACACAAGTAACAAGTGTGGCACTACTAGAGTTGATAATCATAATCAAGTCGAAGAGAAATCTAGCTAGTTGAAGTCTAGCAATGGATTGACTAGTGGACGTGTAAAAGGACTGGAATATCCCTTACAAAATGTGACATGGCAAACTGGGAACCAGTGTACAGAGGCACCTTCCTATCTCCACCAGAAAGGAGATGACTTAGATGACTTAGCATTAGCAATACCAGATAGTTTTGGGCCCAGGCCAGCTACTGACCCAATCCCCAGCATCACCATCCCTTCCAGAACCAGGGCTCTTGAGGAGAGATCAGGCAGCAAGGGCAGTATCACAGTCTCACAGCTGGAACAACCAATTGACCTGCAGTCACATTTTCAGCATGAAAAGTGTGCCTTTGGCCAAGGCAGCCACAGTTACCCAAGGCAACACTGCAAGGAAGCACAGTGGACCTGGCAGACTTTAAGGTCCAGCTCAACTGCATATTTCTAGAGGCAGGCCAGCCCTAAAAGCAGTACAGCTGTATTTATGCATCACTGCTCTTGGCCTGGTAAGGCCCATAAATGCAAAGAGGATCTGAACTGGCAGCAAAAGATTCTACCAGTGGTAAGGAAAGACTGAACAGGTGTAACAGTAATGCCTCAGCCCTGTAATCCTGGCTGTTTCACCAGTACAAGGATGGTTGAGCTGGGTGACTTTTGTTACAGGTCATTCATCTTCTAGGCTGCCCAGGATACTTCTTGGCGCTCAGTGTATTCTCATTTCAAAGACGCTGGTGGAGAGAGGGGAACTGGATGGCAGCTGTCAGACCTCCATCTGCCATCTTCAGCTTAGTCAATGTTCTGTTCAAATACCAGTTAGAGCCTGCCAGCACCACAACAACAACATAAATCAGTATTTCAGATTAGCCTCAGTTTCATTACTGGGATGCAGTGTACAGCAGCAGGAATGTTTTCATTGCTGTCTAGAAGTAGCGGCTTTTGCTGGAGTACTGTGGAGGAATTTCCCCATGTGTTACCAAAGGAGAATTAGATTAAGGACAAGGAGCAGAGATCACATCATATCTGCCATATCTGTTAGATCCAAGGCATGGAAACAGCAGACAACTAAACATCCCGATGTGGTCATGTATAAGGCACCTGGCAAACACACAGATCTGTTTTTAATCTGACAAAATGATGGACAGCAGTCAGTACAGCCACACATCAAAAGCACCACTTCCACCAAATAAAAAGCCTTGAAACATTTTCAAGCCAGCTCTGAAATTCCTTTAGCATTCAGTCCTTCAAAATAGCAGCTATGACATGTAAGTGCGGGAAGTGATTTCTGAAGCTACAGTAACACTGTCTAAAAGCCAAGCAGGTAAAAGATACTCATTATTTATACAGCTTCAGTTCAATAGCCCTACATGTACCAGAGCCAAGCCCTTTGTGGAAAGAGAGGCAGCACTTAACAGAAGTGACACTCTTACCTTATCAAAGGATATCACCACATCATTTTGCTGGGCATGCACTTGAAAAAGAACCACAGTCACGTTGCTGGCGATGTTCCTGATTACAGCCTCCACTGGATTGGTCTGGTTAAGTAGCACATTTCTGAATTTTCCCAAGGAGAGCTCAAGAAGACCTGCATTACAAAAAAGGGAAGATACAGGGTTTTTTTGGTCCAGAGGGAAGCAATTACTAAGGACGCCTGGAAGTTTCCAGTAGCCCAGTATTAGTCAGCTGGGAGCAGGGCAGGATGTTGGTTTGTGCTGCTCTCATCCTGTGAGCTGTACCAAGGTTTCAGAGACTGCTACACACAGAGCAGTGCCTACAGATAGAGGCACAGGCAGAGCTCCTGCCCTGCAGCCTGGCACTCACCTGAGCACAGGGACAGGGCTTCCCACCAGGAGTCAGAATTTGACATAGCTGAGCTCAGCAGCTCAGCCAAACAGCCAATTACACTGCACAAAGTCAGTAAGAGAAGATACTGAGGATTGCCTGATCTTTGGCAAATACAGGTGACTATGTCTGTATCAGCTGGCCAACTTGCACAATATCCATCAAACCTTCCAAGGGAATTCCTATGGACCATGGGAATTGGAGTCAACTTCTGGAAGACAGAGTCAAGTCTGTAGTTTACATACATACATTTATTTACCCACTTTCAGCTATTCCACATGTTTTTTCTTCCTAAACTACTTTTAATCATTAGGACTGCTGGATTCTGATTTCAGGACCTAAAAATCTGACTGATTTTTCCTAGACACAACCTAGGTAATTTCTTCTTACAGTGAGCATAACCCCATGACCCACTGTCATTTTAATTTAAAGAGAACCACATGACCTAGGATAAAAGATCTTTGAGCATCAGCTTTGGTTTGTCATTCAAGACCTGCAAGCAAGCCTGGCTTCTCTCTGGCTGGGCTCAGGCTGGACAGGAGATGCCAAGGGAGGAAAGCGAAGCAGCCACACAGAAGCCACAAGATGCTCTTGGGTTGGTGGTTGCAACCAGACTGCACAATGCCTTCCAGGTTTTTCCCTGAATTCCTCTGCAGTCACACAATACCCAAACAGACCTAAAACTTATCAAGCCTAAACACACACACACATTTCCTCAACGGAGTTGCCTCTGGTGTAAAGAGCTGATACTGCCAAGTGCCCTAACACAGAGCCACCAGCAGCACCATCCCATGGACACTTGCTGATGGCACAGAGGGGCTCCCATTCACAAGGGACAGTTTTCTTATCTGAAACTGTACCCAGAACTCAGTAACTCCTTTCCTGTTACTCTTCTCTCTTTCCTGCCAAGAGCTAACATCACTGGCCAGTTTCTTTGCCTCTTGATATGAAACCAGAGGGGAGCTCCCACCCTCATGCCTCCTCCACTCGCTACACAGTGAAGGAAGGAACTTCAACACTTAAATACTCACTCCCAAAATTCAGTTAATACCAGTACTGCATCACCAATAAAACCTCAGCTAAAATATGGGGATCTTAAACCACTTTGGAAGAAAGAATGATTCTCAATTTTTTCTGTTTCATCATTTGCAGTTTGTGTTAAGATCAAAGTTTCTACACCAAGTTTTCAAACAGTAATTAAAGTAAAATTAAAGATACAAAAAAAGTTTGTGTATCCTCAGTTTCTGATTCTTCAGAGCCCCTCGATCAGCATTCAGATGTCTTCAGATCTCTTTCCTCATTAGCTCAAGTTCTACCAGAAATGCAAGTAGCAGTATGAATGCTAAAGAAAAGCATTCAGAAGGGACAGACTATACATCCATACACTCAAACTTGCAGTGAAAGCGTAGAATGCAGGAAAAATATTTTTCTTTGATCTTTAAGAACTTCAGCAGAGCTTCCTGAACCGCAAGACATTCACACTTAGATGTTCTTTTAAAAAAAAAAGCTGAAACCATACACACTCTCTGTGTGATCTACATCAAG
The DNA here is from genome assembly GCF_008360975.1 of Lichenostomus cassidix. Taxonomy (NCBI): domain Eukaryota; kingdom Metazoa; phylum Chordata; class Aves; order Passeriformes; family Meliphagidae; genus Lichenostomus; species Lichenostomus cassidix. The sequence goes on from NC_139480.1 coordinate 54,667,220, forward strand.
GGGAAAAACTGCATTGTTCCGCCTTGTTTCTCACCTCCACTCGGTACCCATAGCCAGGGGCCTCTGCATAAATAAGGACAGATTCGTCAGCAAGACACACAGCCACTACTTAGTGATCATGAGACTCTAAATGTCAGAGGCACTCTCTCAAGTTTAATTAGCATGGTGAATTAAGGTATGGTGCTCTATATTGCTTTACTGTTTGCATAACTGGTCTGAAAACAGTGCATGTGACACGCATTATCCCAAAGTCTGGGCAGAAGAGCAGAGACTCAGGGTGAAGAACAAGAACATCTACACACATCACACAAGTATTGTTCAGCTTGCTGTTCACAGGCTCCTCGAACCACACTTCCACTCAGGCCTGGAAGATGATGAGCACTGCAGAGCAATAGAACCTTCTAAGAAGTTTTTGGGAGAGTAATTGCTCCACAGCCACAGACCAGAGCACCCTTCCAGCCTTCTCCATCACTGTCGTTTGAGCAAGTCAATCCTTGGACACTGAGACACAAAGGGAAGATGATGAGCAAGACTTATTAATTAAATTAACCAACTCCTAATTCAACAGGCCTATAGCTATCACCAGTTCTCTGGTTCTAATATCAGACAGATATTAAACTCCCTGAGCCACAGGGAGCTCAGTCTTGTCAAATATCCTTTGAAGAACAGACAGAGACCTCCATGACCACATAGTGGTGGCCACAGCACACAACCTTCTCCTTCAGGCAAGCTTGATCTCCCTGGACATGGCCCACCAGACAGATCTGCAGGACCAGCAGCACAGGCAGCACAGTTAATACCACCTCACAGCTGAGAGGTTGTGAGCTGGTTGTAGATCCAGCAAGTCAGCAACAGAGACAGGAGCAAAATCCAGGCATCCCAATTTGTTTTATTGCTTCCAATGGTAAAGGTCTGGAAACACTCTAAGGTGCCAGGCTATCCCTCTTCCTTGCCTTGCAGGGAGAACTGCAACAGTCACTGCACATCAGAGTAATTTTGGGTTAGAAACAACAGAGGAACCCCCACTGTTACAGAGCTTATCAACTGAATAGATGCTCAGAGGAAGTCAGCATTGCTGAAACCAAGCAGCAGCAGAGCAAAGATGGATCACTGAGCATGTATTACTCCATATGCCAGCACCAGCACGGGAGCACAGATAGTCCTGCAGACAGAACTGATGAACAGAGGCAGACAGCCACAATGTCACTCCACATTGTATCTTTTCTCTCACATGAAGAGCAAAACCAGTAAAGACAGCAAAGAAATAGACCTTCCTGGAGCTCTTCTGAAATCAAAAGTCCTTATTCCTAACTCTAAACAAGAAAATCAATTCCAGAGCCTCTGCATTTGTTATCCCTTCCCTGTGATACACAGCTTCTCCATCAGGCAACACCCAGCTTGAACCATTTCCATTCTGCTGATTCAGTGCCAAGCTCTTGGCTCCTTTGATGCTTTGAGTAAACCACATTTCCAGCTCCAAAAGCCAAGTGTCACTCCCCACCACCACCACGGTGCAGCTAACCACACAAGGTTCTTGATTACACCTAGCAGTCCAATTTCCAATAAGAAATACAACTGAAGAAATGCCATTGCTGACCATACAAAAACAGTGTTCACATACAGAGCCATGCCCAAACATTATGCTTCCTTCTGAGAGTTCCTCTGCAGTCAGAGAAAACACATTTCTACTGGGTGCCAAGCATCTTGCAGTGGATATGCAAAACAACCTGATGTAAGCAAGTGCCAGGAGCTAAGGAGAACTTTCCAGTGTAGGGAGTACAACAACAAGTAGTCACATGAAGACATTTAATGAAGTGCAAGCTCAGACTGACAACCAGTCTGAGTAAGAAAAACATTAGCATACAGTTACTTAACAGAATAAAGCCCAGAGCCATGTGCTATCAGACCTGTAAGGCCATGCAGATATGGATGCATGGGAGGGTCCTGCTACACTAGTGGGCCCCCAAAAAAAGACAGCACCCACCCCACTCCCAAAAGAAGCAAGAACATGTATGAAAACTTCTAAACTTTGATGGTGTGTGTACTGAGACTCATGCATAAAGCAGGTGACACCACAGCATGTGGCTTGTTGCCATCTGCACCATTCCCACCCCAGAGGACTATTCTGTTACCAGGTTGGAGGTTTTTACAGCCTGAAAAGTGAGGGAAGAGCTTTGCGTGGATGTCTTATTATAAAATATCATTTCTGCATAGACTAAACAGCTGGCACAAACAAGTTTCACCCAGATAAACTCCCTTTACAAAAGCACTGCTCAGTCCTGATTACACTATAACTTCACTTTAGTTTTTCCAACACTAAACAGCCTGGTTTGGATGTAGCAAACTTGGCCAGTCGAGGTCCTCTTAATGAAAATAGAGTTCCCATGAAGGCAACAAACACAATATATAAAATACTTCTACACAAAGACCAAGTTTGAAGAGCTGCAGCCCATCAGAAGCCCAGGGAGGTTAACATAGGCCATCATGCAAAGATTTTAGTAACCAGCATTTTAAAATTCAGCAGGATCTTCAAGTACTAGTAGTTAAGCAGAGCCCATCCCTGCAAAATGGGTGTCCACAGCTGAATAACCACAAGACAATTTCAAATCAGTGAACCATTAAGCAAGTGGCCTTGTTTAAAGGGCCTAATGATCAGCTAGACTCTGGTACACAAATTACACAGCTTATTAGCTTTTCACAAGGAAAATACTTTCCCCCTCCACCCTCAATCTTGCAAGGAAAAACAGCAACAGGCTCCTTCAAGGCAAAGTAGTTTGCTTTTTACATGCTGTAAAAAAATTACTCAACACATGACCCATTTTCATCAAGTCCAGGAGACAAACTGCTTGTCAGTATCCTTTAATAGAAGCATTAAGGTCTAAGAACCCTGAGCCTTCATTCTCACACCTCCTTGCCACCATCAGGTGTCCAGCCAAAGCTTTTAGGTCTTACAAGAAATAGGGAATACTTGGCTCTTCATTAAGATATTGGGCATGATACGTGGGGGAGGGCAGAGAGAAGCCTTCCACACTTGGGACTGGCTCCAAATGATGTCCTGCAGCCCTGCAAAATATCCCAATGGTCTCCTTTGGGACAATTAAACTTCATTCATTCAAGGCCAGGTTGGGTGGGGCTCTGAGCAACCTGGTCTAATGGCAGGTGTCCCTACCCATGGCAGGGGGGTTGAAACGAGATGTGCTTTAAGGTTCCTTCCAACCCAAACCATTCTATGATCAGAAGTAAGATTAAAAATAAAGCAAACTAAGAGGAGGAGGTTTATATCAGCCCTAATGTGAAGGATGGCTTGCTTATCTGTGGATTATCTCTGAGACGAAACCGTTTATTTTTTCCTTTATTTGAACAGATAAGAGTTTAACCAGAAAAAAAAAAAGAAAAAGAAGTAACTGTAAATCTTCCCGAACTATACTTGTTATAGCGCACTTAACTCTGGACTCCTATTTTAGTCCCATGCAGGAACACAGGGAAAGTTCAAATAAAGCCCGTGCCAAATAAAGTCAGATTACATCAGTACGGACTTCAAGTAACTTTAGGCATCAAACTGCAAATTGCAGGTTCTGCTGCTTTCCTCAGTTTTATAGCGAGGGTGGTTTTCAACCCACCATCCACTGGCTAGTGCAACCCATGACCACCTGTACGTCGTCGGGGGGGAAAAAACCAAAACCAAATAAAAACAAGCCTCCTTTTAGCCATGTTCCCTTTGTCATACAAACTCCTGTCCAAGGCAGTGAATGCCACCTTGTTCCTGCCCAGGGAACACAGCCTTACACATCAACACAGCCTTTCACAGCATCAGCTGCGCCGCATCCTGCAACAGCGCCCTTACAGTGATTCCCTGTTCTCCGTGAAAGAGTTAAAATTATGGCCTTCATGTTAAGGTGCAAAAAAATAAAGGGGGGGGGGGAAGGGGAAAAACAAAGGGTGGTTCTCCTTGTCCTCGTGGAAGATAACCACGAATACACACAGCGCTCCTGCAGCGCCGCAGCCAGCTTTGCTCCCCACTCCTCATCCCTCCCACAGCAGCACCGGGGACACCCCCAAAAGGCTCTGCAGCCGCAGCGAGCCCCCGCCGTGCCTGCCCTGGACATTACCCGGGCACAGCCGCCCAGTTCCCGGCCCGAGCTGCCCTCTCCGCCCGCTTAATGGCGGCCACGGCCCGACCGCCCCCCCACACCGCCCGCCGCCTCACCTGAGGCTCCGCCATGGCGCAGCACTCCCAGCAGCAGCAGGAGCAGCGCGGGGCGAGGGGAGACCCGCATAGCGCTGCGGAGAGAGCGGGCACAGGGGGCTGAAGCCGGGCAAGGGCCGGGCGGCGGGCGGGGCGGCGCTAGGGGCGGTGAGCAGGCAGGGCCCGCCCGGACGGGCCGCTCCCGCCCCCTCAGGCACCTGCGGGCGGGCCTGCGGGAAGGGAGAGCGGAACGGAGCGGCTCGGCGGCGGGAGCTGCTGTGAGCGCCTCAGAAATGCACCTCGGGTTGGGACCAGCACCCTGTGACTTGGGTTTTTCACTCAGGGGCGTGAAGAGACCCACCTCCCAGCTTGCATGTGCAGGCGAACAAAATCCTCACCCAGCCGCGCCGTCGGGAAAGCACTTTGAGTGGGTTAGTTTGTACCATTGCTGCAGCCACGGTACCTCTGACAAGGCTAGAGAGTGGCTATTTACAAGGGCCTGGAGAAGAGAAATGGCTTCAAACTGACAGAGAGTAGGTTTGGATTGGATATTAGGAGGAAATTCTTCCTTTTAAGGCCCTGGCACAGGGTGCCCAGAGAAGCTGTGGCTGCCCCTGGATCCCTGGCAGTGTCCAAGGCCAGGTTGGACAGGGCTTGGAGCAAGCTGGGATGGTGGAAGGTGTCCTGCCATGGCAGGGGATGGAATGAGATGATCTTCAGGGTCCACCTGGGGGAAGGCTGGCATTGTACCCAGCTGTCAGAGATACGAAAGATGGGCACATACTGACTGGCACAAATGGCATTTGTTCTCCAACCCCTGGCCACGAAGGCCGCTGCTGGCTCTAAACTGGCGTGTTGGAGACACTATGCTCTGGCTTTTCCCTGCTAGATGTGATGCCTGCTCAGCCCAGAACTGGAGTGGAGAACCTGAGTGCCCTCAGCTGGGATCAGAGCGACTGATGCACAGCAAAACTGCCCACGCCGTGGCAGTAACAGAATTCCTTAATTTGGAAAAGACCTCTGAGATCATCGAGTCCAACCTGTGACCGAACACCACCGTGTAAACCAGACCATGGCACTGAGGGCAAAGTCCAGCCTTGCCTTAAACACCTCCAGGGATGGTGACTCCATCACCTCCCTGGAAGCCAGTTCCAATGCCTGCCCACCCTCTCAGTGAAGAAATTCTTTCTGATGCCCAACTTAAACCTCCCCTAGTGCAGCTTGAAGCCGTTCCCTCTCATCCTGTCGCTGTTTCCCGGGAGCAGAGCCCGACCCCACCTGGCTGCACCCTTCTGTCAGGGAGTTGTAGAGAGCGATAAGGTACACCCTGAGCCTCCTTTTCTCCAGGCTGAACACCTCCAGCTACTCTTCCCAGGATCCCGCAGCCATCTGAGGGTTTTTTTACGCCGCTACCGCGGCGGGCCCCGGCGATCCCGAGGGAACCGAGGCGCTGGGAATGCCGGACCGCTCGCTCCTCCGGGCCGGCAGGGGGCGCCCGCCCCGCGTGGCCCCGCCTCAGCGGCTCTGGCGGCGGTAGCAGCGGCAGCCATGGCGGACCGGCTGACCCAGCTGCAGGACGCCGTCAATTCGGTGAGGCTGCCGCTGTCCCCCGCTCCCCCGGGGCCGCGGGGCACGGCACGGGCTGTGCCGCCTGCGTGGGGACGCAGTTTCCCCTCCCGCAGCCCCCCAATCGGGGGTACGGCCGCGGGCTGGGGTGCTGCGCGGGCGGGGATGCGCCGTGAGGCGGCGGTGGCCGTAGCGGTGGGGTAGGGTGATTAACGCGGTGTTAATTGGTGCCGGCAGCTCGCAGACCAGTTCTGTAACGCCATCGGAGTGCTGCAGCAGTGCGGCCCGCCGGCCTCCTTCAGCAACATCCAGACGGCCATAAACAAGGATCAGCCCGCCAACCCCACGGAAGGCAAGTCCGGCTGCCTGCAGCTCCTGCTTCGGTGTAGTGCGCTCGGGAAGGCAAAATCCGGGCTCGGCAAAGGATTCCCCCCGTGGCTGGTGGAGGGATGGAGGTTTAGTCGTGAAAGGATGTCAGCTGCATTTTGTGCATAACGTTGTGATAGCAGAATTGTGCTTGTTTCCAGTAATTCCCTGAGTGATTGCGAGTTGTGCTGTGTTTTGTGCAGAGTACGCCCAGCTGTTCGCAGCTCTGATCGCTCGCACTGCCAAAGACATCGATGTTCTCATAGACTCCCTGCCCAGCGAAGAATCCACAGCAGCTTTGCAGGTGCGAGTCTTCCTAATTCCATTATCAGAACGTTTCTGAAGGCAAACTTCTGCCTACTCTTTTTTTTAAGCATGTTTTCTCATCCTTAGGCCATGTCATCTTGAAAAATTATTTTAAGACACATTTGAATTTTTCATGAGGGTAGCCTGTGTGTACTTATTGGTTCTAAATAAGGTTATGCTCTTATATAGTGGCAGTATTTAACACTTCGTTTCCTGTTAGAATATTAAAAAAAAGTGATTTTATCACACCATCACTGTACTGGGAACTGCTCACCCTTTTTTTCAGGTATTAACAGAACAGATGGAACAGTACTGATGCTTTGTGCATTGTTTTGTGTGGCTTTTTCTCTTGGATAATATTTCACATTTTCTCACATTACAGTTCATAGCTGCAGAACAAACACTTTACAGAAGTCTTTTGGTTGTTCCACATTGTTTCTGGTTAAAGAATTTGCAGGGTGTTCTTGAAGTTCTTCAGCTCTGTTCCTAAACAGTTCCATCACTTTTCAATAACAAGGAGTCCTTCTTTGAACCAGCCAAACTTGGTTTTTAATTTGGGGGGTTTTTTCTGTTATTTCTACAGATTTTGCCTATTAAGCAGCATTTTTTTTTCTTTTTGACTCTTAATTGCTAGATTTACATAAAGTATTTTCATTTTGGAATGTAGAAAGGATGCAGAGTGCTGTTTCCCTGACAACCCTGATGATCATCTTTAAGAAGTTTTTAAACCTGGGTTGATACTCTGTAACCATTCAAAGATGTTTTACAAAAGACTAGCACTAGATTGGCCAGATAGAAATTACTTGGCAGTGGCATCACATTTTGTTTTAAACAGAGGAAGTTAAATTTGGAAACTTTGCTAGTCACAATAATTGCTGAACATACTAATTGGGCTCGTTAACACCAGCATAATTTCATGTAAGTGCATTTTTAATAGCTGAAGATAGAATGCCTGCTGCAGACAAATTCCAGTTTCTTCCATGACTGAGCAGAGTCTGATCAAAGTGGCAGCTGATATGGGCAAAGCAGGGTGCTCCAAAAGGAGCAGCTGGTTACCCAGTGGGGAAATGCTTTCCATACAGGTGGTACTTCAACAGTTTCTTGCTGTCTTAATGAAAAACTTCATGTCACAAGAATTTCTGATATTTTCTCTCTGGTGTGGTTTTAAGATAAATCAGCTTGGATTCCATCACTTACTGATTCCAGTTTTGATTTTTATTTTCTGTTGCTTAATTTGATGTAGTATCAAATATTCTGACACTCGTCAAAGAAACAGTTTTGAAGGTGCTTGAAACACTTAAATATGCAGTATAGGTTTTGTTGAGAAGTGGTAGATAGTACTTGGCTAAGAGATGTACCTAGGCCAATCTGGTTTTTTTTAATACTAAAATTGTCTTGGTGTCTGTTTCAGCTCTGAGTCTTGTCTTAAAGGATAAAAGGAGCTGCTACAGTCATGCTCAACACAATTTACCCCTTTTGAGTTCCCTGTTAGTGAAGCTGACAGAACAAATTCTGTGAATTAGCTGCAGTCAACTATTGAACAACTGAGACTGAAGTAGTTGAGCTCAATTCTAAATTTCAGTCTTTCACCTTTGCCACTTTCCTTCTCTGACCCTTCCTCCAAGGGCTGTCAAGTCCTTCACTCCTGCATGAACCCTCACTAAAGACATCAGTCTTGGAGAACACAAGTTGAATATCTGGATAGAATTTGCCAGTTTGTATAAGCAGGACTTCTTAAGGACCTGTGTAACTGCTTTAAGAAAAATGTTTGAAACTATTTTTCCTTGCCTTTTCTGTTATTCAGTTAGAATTAATTTTAGTCTTTAAATTTGGTAAATGTTTTAAAGTATTGAAATACTTTGAAGTTAAAATGTTTTACTTCACTGTATTCTGTCTAACTGAAAAGCAGTTTGATACTGAAGAACAGAAGTTAAATAATACACTTTCATCTGAAAGATGCTATTTAATGAAAGGTTTAAATTAAGTTCTGCTAAGTAGAGATCCTTTCAGTAGAGGATAAATATTCCTCATAAGAAGAGCTGTACTGAGCTGAGAGTCATAGCATGAAAGAAGCTAAAATTCCTATTTAATATTTTTTTGTGTTTATTCCTTATAGATATGCACTGGTTTAGGCTGCAAGCTGTACGAAGTTGCTCTGAGGTTGTTAGGATGTAATTGAGGGGCTAAAAGAGAACCTTTCTTTTTTTAGGGAGCACCAGCTGTTCCCTCAGCATCCTTGAGTAGCAAAGTCACTTTTGGCTTCTATTGAAGATCTGTGCTTTTCCCTGTTGCCCAATATCAAAAGAGGAAACTCTTGAAACAGTGGTAAAATAAAGAGCAGGCCTTTTTTGGAAGCTTCCAGGTGTCCTGATGATCATGGGCACGGCATTGGATTTCTACAATTTTATAAGTTTAACAAATCAGCAAATCTAATAAATATTGTTCAATTAGAAGAGTAGTTGCTTAGGTAATTTTCCCTGGGTTTTGCATTATTGGGGTTATTCCAGGAGTTTCTTTGCCCCATTTCTTGTGTCTTCTCAGATTCTGGTTGGAAAACAAAACGTCCTTGTCAGGCTTCTTCTTAAGAATATGACTAACTAGAGTTCTGAGTGTGCTTTAGAAGGGTTAGCTTATTGTCCTGAAATCGAAGAGAAAGGGTAGGAAGAATACTTAGAGCTACATAACGATGTCATAGTAGCCTACAGAGCTATGAATACATGAAAAATACATGAAAAGCAAAAAATCTTTGAGCATCATCCTGGTTTTGTTTTGAAGGCTGCGAGCCTGTACCGGCTGGAGGAGGAGAACCACGAGGCGGCGGCGCGGCTGGAGGAGGTTGTGTATCGCGGGGATGTGCTGCTGGAGAAGATCCAGAGCGCGCTGGCCGACATCGCCCAGTCGCAGCTGAAGACGAGGAGCGGCACCCACAGCCAGCCCCTGCCCGACTCGTAGCGCCAGAGGGCAGCATGGCCCTGCCCAAGAGCCTCGGGAACGCCTCTGGATGCACCGGGAATGGAGCGGCCGGCCCGGCCCTCCCGCGGGGCTGCCCCGCGCTCTGCTCTGCGTCGGGAGCAGCGGCTTTGTCACGGCTCGGCTGCGGGTTTTGTGTGGGAAACGCTTCTGTTCTAGATCTGTGTGGATTGATGTGTGTTTCATTGGCTTCCGATGAGCTTTCTGTTCACAAACATGACTTCCTTCGAATTTGTTGCATATCAGAAGTATTTGTATAACTTAATCCCACTGTGGTCATGGTATGTTTTTTGTAAGCCTCAGACACATTTGAATTGGGCACAGTTCCCTGGAGACAGTGCTGTGAGTACAGCGGTGGTCATCTGTTTTAATGAACAGATCTGGTAATTAAACATTCCTATCGCTGATTGGCTGGTTTGCCACCCTTTACAGGGCATGTAAAAGGAAAAGTAAATTCTGATGTTTGCAGAGTGATTGCTCTTGTCATTGGCATCTCATTTACAAAGAAATAAACCCGCAGGTGTCTGATATTGATATATATTATTCTTTGTAACTCACAAATGAGCCTTTGACTCCATTGTCGCCACTGACACACTTGCTCTTACTTGCTTGTGCCACTTCTCTGCTTTTGCTGATGTTCTGTATTCTCTTGGCAACTGGTGAGTGCCTCTAAAGTAGGCAGTGATGAGGAAGCATTGGATGACTGGGTAAAAATTAGCAGTGAGAAAACTGAAAATAGCTTATTACATAAAGTTGCTTTTCAGTGTAAGCAGTGGCTGCCACATGAATGCTGTGATCATAAGCAGCAAGATGCCTGCTGTCCCCAAGGTGCTCTGAAGAGGTGCTTTGATCTTCACACAATCAGTGAAGGAATTTTTGCTCTTTGTTGGAGGACTATAGAAATACCAGCATCTTTTTTGATACTTAAACCAAACCAGCCAATAATATGGGGTTCACAGCATGAACTTGGGGTTAAACTTGGTCATTCTCTGTAGTTTTGAGATACCAGCCTTGTTATTGCAGGATGTTGTTTGTTGCCACACAACATTTGCTCATTTCCTGATCAAAATAACCTGTTTCTATATGTTGAATACACTGTCATTGACTCAAAAGTTACACATGTTGCTGTTGCATCCAGACAAATCAGAGCAATTCAAATATGCTTTTAGCATTCTCATCCTTAAGGAAGGAGATGCAGCCTCTCACTTGACTGCCCCAGTGAAAGAGCAAGTGTAGCACAACACAGTGTTTTGAGGATTAAAAAAATAAAAAAAATGCGTTCCTACCTCTAACAAATACTAAAACCAGAAGTACATAATCAGACTGGTTTTTCATTCTTAATAACTTTAGTCTGCTCTTGTGAAACTCTTGTTCTATCAGATTCTGCAGAAGGAAGAAAACATTGGAGGGTGAACAGGCTACAGTACAGCCCCAGGCCTGTGGCAGTGCATCAAGCCACATGTCTTTGTTTATTATGCACATGTCCTGGGGAGGCTTGAGGGGCCAGATTTTCATTTGAAGTCACTCATAGGGCCCAGGTTTTATTTTTTTCTGGAAAAACTGTGTCCAGTGCATCTCAAGATGATTGGGATTAGGGTGGGGTGAATTTTTGTTTGTTAGCTTGTTTTTTGAACTAATGGACTTTGAAAGAGGGAATAGTTTGGGCTTTGGATATTTTTTTTTTTTTTGAGAAATCTTAAATTGAGATTCGTATGTTGCCAGAAAAGAGGTTTGATCTTCATAGTAGATTTCTTCTTATTGTTTAACGTGTGCATCACCTCACACTTGTTAACTTGGGAACTGTGGGAGGTGGTGTGCATCTTCAGGAACCACAGTTCTTTTCATTTCATATCCTTCTAGTTTTTTATATTTGAAAACTGCTGTATTTCTGCCTGATGCTGCAGCCTGATACTGCCTAATTGTGAAGCTCTTTCTTCCAATTGCTGTTTATTTGAATATGCTAGCCCACTTTATGTTAAAGTGTCTTTCTGTATCAAACAGTTAATCACACTTGGAAGTAAACCTTAACCAGAGTTATAAGTAAGCTCCTTTGTAAGTATATTTGATTTTTCAATACTTTAGCTCTTGTAAATCTTCACCTGCTCTTTCACAGTCTGCAGCTCAGTCAACAAGGTTTGTACTTTCTGTTGGGTCTGACACAAAAAACATTATTTGCTGCAGCTGTCTAATGGACAAAGCATTAATTTGGGGCTGGAGATGTGGATTCCTGTGCTGATTTGTCAGGCGGCTGCTACTGAGGTTTGAATATCTCTGTTCAAAACACACTGTGTGATGGTAGTAATTCCCTTGTATTCAGGCAAGAATTGTAGGGCATGCAGGATTACTGGGTCTGTGTAATATAACGTGTTTTTAACACATTTATAACATTTATAAGCGGGGGAATCAGAAACATAGGGTGGAATGGGATCTTTAAGACCATCCAGTTCCAGCCCCCTGCCATGGGCAGGGACACCTGCCACTGTCCCACATTGCTCAGAGCCACATCCAGCCTGGCCTTGGACACTGCCAGGGATCCAGGGGCAGCCACAGCTTCTCTGGGCACCCTGTGCCAGGGCCTCAGAACCCTCACAGGGAACAATTCCTTCCCAATATCCAATCTAACCCTCCTCTCAGTCAGAGTGAAGCCATTGCCCCTTGTCCTGTCACTCCAGGCCCTTGTCAAGAGTCTCTCTCCATCTCTCCTGCAGGCTCCCTTCAGGCACTGCAAGGCCACAGTGAGGTCACCCCAAAGCTTCTCTTCTGCAGGTGAACAATCCCAATTCCCTCAGGGCTGGATGCAGCCCTGCAGGGGGGGCTCAGCAGAGGGGCAGAGGGGCAGAATCCCCCCTGCCCTGCTGCCCACGGGCTCTGCTGCAGCCCAGCACAGGGCAGCTCTGGGTCCCAGCACACATGGCTGGGGCAGGGCCAGCTCTCACCCACGGCACCCCCAAGCTCTTCTCCCAGGGCTGCTCCATCTGCTCATCCCCAGCCTGTGTGGCATTGTATGTTCCCTAAAAAGTCTTGACTGCCTCCAAAATTTTAATACTGGAGAGAGGAGGGTGGAGGGAAAACAAAACGGACACAGCAACTGATAAAAAATGCATCAGGTTACCTTTGAGAGCTGTGAAAGGAAACTTTGGTTGAGACGAGAGAATAGATGGAGGTTAAGCGCATGGGAAGAGAACAATTGTTGAGCAATGGTTCTGCATGTTTTGTTGGACAAGGAGTACTGCCCAGTGAACAAATTGTGCTTTGAAGAAAGATAGTACAGAGCATAATGGAAAATTCCATTGAAAAACAATCTCAACCACTTCAAATGAACAGGAGCATCTCATGCTGGGAATCCATACAGCCCACTGGCAAAGACGTTGGAATCAATTTCGTAAATTTAAGCAACTGAGCCTAGCAATCAAAGCCTAGTCTTCTTTACAATAAACAACCATGCTTGGAGGAAAGGAACACCTCACAGCAGCTGTTCTCTTTTTCAGATACAAGAATACAGAGAAATTCATACACTTGTTTTTAAAGGTACTGGGAAAAGTGCATTAACATCATTTTAGCTTAATGTCTACATTAAATTAATCTTGGCTTCTGTTGCACATGATCTTGGGAGATGTGGGACCTTCTGCTGTGTGTGGCATGGGGGAAGTGTTTTAGCCATCCCTGCCGACTTGATACCAAAATATTTTGGGAGTTTTCAACAATACAGGCCAACTGGCAGGCTGGAGTGCAGCTCTGCTCAGATGGACCTCGGGGCCTTGGCAGACAGGAGGCTGAGCAAGGGCCAGCAGCTGGCCTGGCAATACAAGGGGCCAGCAGCATGTCAGGCTGTGTTAGCGAGAGCACAGTCAGGGGATGGAGCAAAGTGATCACTTCCCTGTGCTCAGCACGTGTTGGAGTGCACCTGGAACACTCCTTACAGCTGTGGCCCCCAGGGTCAGCATGGGCTGGAGCACATCACCTGGGAGGAGAGGCTGAGGGAGCTAGGCTGGGGAAAGGGATGGCTTTGGGGACACCTAACAGCAGCCTGCCCACACCTCTGGGGGCTTATGAGAAGACAGGGCCAGGCTGTTCACAGTGGGGCTTGGCAGAAGGATGGTGATGGTGGACAGAGATTGAAACAACAGAGGTTCAGACTGATGGCAAGGAAAAGCTTCTTCAACGTCACAACAAGTAAATTTTGGAACACGTCCTCCAGAGAAGCTGAAAATCCAGGGAGGCTTTTCAAGACTTGGCTGCTTAAAACTCTGACCAACCTCACCTGACCTCACAGTTGACTTACCTTTGGGCAGGAGGTAGGGATGGACACCTCCTGAAGTCCCTCCTCTTGATCCTGTGGATACAAGACACACAGCTTCAGAAAGAACCAAGAAAGTGTTAAGGAATGTTGTGTCCCCATTATAGAAAGGCAGATCTAGAGGGCAGAAAAGTTAAGGTATCTCGTATCAGCCTCATTCCTATTGATGAGATTTTGTGATATGCTGGGAGGCCACTGAGTTGACCTTATGTGTGGTGTGAAATTCCACGCTGCAGCGACCCAAGTTTCCAACAGGTGCCCTTAGAGAGTGTGATATGCAAAATCTACATCCTACACTTAGAGAAAATTGATCTGTCAGATGATGCTGACTCACTGCTAGACAAAGGCAGACTCCTCTACAGAAAGAAATTGTATTTGTGTTTTATATAGCTTGTTATGTAGTCTTACATAAGAAATAACGAAAGCCCAATTTTCAGGCGTCAAACCTGAGGCTAGAGCAAAAGTTTTATTCTAGCTTCTTCTTTAAGATCTATGGAAGAATGACTTTTATTGACTTAAGAACAAATTGTTTGCCTGGCAGTAACTTTTTGCCTGAAGCCCATGTTCTAGCAACTAAGAGCACAGAAAACAAAGTTTGCCAGCTTTTTTCCACATTCCAGGCATGTCAGACGCTGTTTTAGGTACTTGCAGTAAGTGGCATCCACAGTGGAAATGATCTTCAGGAAGTTTCTGTCTCTTTCAATGTTTGTAGTGTAAAATGCTTTGTAGGAGTGCAGCTTGACAATGACTACATGCTGTCTGTGTACACTCAGATGCAAGGTTTATGTTTGTTTTTGTTTCTTGGAAAGCCTTGTCGAAAACCTGGCTTGTTGACTGTAGCTAGACAGGCAGACCAGCAATTTTACATTCTTGCTGCTGCTGTTCTCAACCAGCACGTTCACCTCCTGCTCTGAGCACAAAGGATTGTCTATTTTACAGCCATTTACACCATCATGTTTCTTCTGAATTTCTGTTTATATCTAACACTGAAGCAGCAGAATACAACAGTGCAAACAGTTTTCCCCGACTATTTTAACTTGATATTTGCTTACTGTAAATATTACTTGGGTCCTGGGTTTAGCCTCTTGCACGCTTCACTGAAGGCCTAAATGAATTAATTTTGTGAAGTGGAAATTTGTAGCTGAGTAGGGACTATAATTTGGCTGTGGGACATCCTTCCTCTACCCTGCCCACTTTAAAATCAAAGATTGGAATAAAAGCCCTCTTTCAGGAAAAAAAGTATCCCATTCTATGTCTGTGTGGGAAAGCAATTGACGCACATTAACTTTCCACAAGTGCAAGAGAAAAAATCCGAATTGTTTTCGCAAGCCGTGATCCCAGGGACAGAAGCCACATTCATGAAAAGTGTAACACCTTTGAAGCTAAGAGCTCGAAAGAGACTGTGGAGGTGGGGCTTCTGCAGGAGTTTCTCTTGCTTTCCCCAGGTGTTGCAGAAAAATGAATAGGAAGAAGTAACAGTTTGTGTGCTTGGTGCCTTCCATTGGGAAAAACAAGGGGAGGCAGGTTTTATTTCAGTGCTGAAGAAGGTTGATGTAGAAAGAAGAATGTCAGGGCAGACAGGATACAATTGTTCACAACCTAATGAAGTGTGCCTTTCAAAAAGGAAGGCTCCCTCTCTGTATTTTCTTTCCAGAGGTATAAGTGTGGATTCTGCTAACAGCCCCCCTGCCATTTTATTTTGAATGCTCATGTCAGCAAAAAATACCAGCAAGGATTAATTCTGAAAACTGGGCAGTGGTCAGATGAATCTCTTGCATGTGCCAGTGAGCACCCTGGGTGTGCACTGGACTCAGGACTGAAGGATCAGCTTTGGTAATGGAGGTTTTCCCTTGCTGGTGTTTTAAAAACGGCAAGAAGCTGCTGCCAGGAAGCTTTCCCTGTGTGGCAGTGCAGCAGTTTGTCCAACTTCTGCTGCAAAAATGCCACCAGAATCGTCCAGCTGTTGTCAGATGGTGATTGATGGTGTGGAAGCAGATCCTCTCTTTCAGTGCTACCAGGTACGTGTGGGTAAAGCTAAGGAAGCATCCTGACTGTCCTGGCAGGGGCAAATAAAACTAAAGTGGGGCCTGTGCCTCTGTGCAGCTCCTATGTGATTAACAGAGAGGCACAGTGTGAAGTGATGGAAGGAAAGCACTGCAGCAAAGGAAAAAAACCATTTTGGACTAATTCAAGGGTGGTGAGTGAGTGTGTAATGCCCTCCTCAGAGCAGATCTCCTGGTGTCCCTCCTCCTCTCTCCCTGCAGCATCAGGCAGGGCTAGGGCTGCAGCATGGATGTGCCTTCAGCCTCAGCAATGTAGAAGCCCTGTCACACCTAAATTTGATTACTAAAGGATGCACGATGTCATCCTCCTTCCCCGAAAGGTACTGAGTTTGAACAGAAAATGATGGACCTGGTTCAAATGACATGGTTTTAATTTGTGCTGTGGGAGCCAGCTATGGACAGGTGCCTACAGTGGATCTGGGTGCTGTGCTCCAGCTGGCTCCATGCATCCAAGAGCCCAAACCTGAGTGCTTTAGCGAAGGAGAGCTGACATTCCCAGGCACCACACAAGCCCTGAGGCTTCCGGTGCGCCAGACAGATCCACAGGGAGCACAGAGTGGGATCTGTCCCTGCAGTACTGGTCAACAGCAAGAAAAATCCTTCCTGTGGTTCCAACAGGCTGTAGAGGAGTTCCCCCATGTGCTGAGAGGGAGTGAAATCCTTCAGTGAGGCAGCATGATAATTAAAAGTAATTGAGTAATTAATCCCTGCCAGCCTCTCTAACAGGAGAAGGAATTCAGGAGGTGAGGTATGATAAAATGCAGTGTTTTGAATCTTAGGTGTAGCTGGGTAGTGAGGGACAAATTTTCTTTTCACTAAAGTTGTGTCATGAGCTTGTATTTATGATTTAGCAAAATGGGTTGGCATCTGTAGATGCCAGTGATACTTAACCTTGTGACTTGTTGTTTATGACTAGGTCATATTTAATTGTCTGGTGTGTAACAGTGGATATTAACCTCATCTGAAGTCCTGACTTCAATGGGCTGTGGAATACCCAGGAAATTGTAGGCTCAAATGTAAAAAAAAATTCCTCTCAGAGAAAATCTATCAGGAAGAATCCTATGGAGCAGAGTCAGAAATGAATGTGATGATTAGGGTAATAAAATGGTAATATTTACCACAGTAAGCAAGTTTGTGCCTGTATTCTGCACACCTCTTTATGCTTGGTGGCTGCCAGAATAAAGCTGCAATAACAGAACTTCTGAAATAACGAAGTTAAAGTGCAAAGGAGTTGTTGTTCCCCTCGTAAAGGGAACTTGTGGTTCCATTCTGTCCATCACATCTGACACTGGGGGACAGCAGAATTTTGGCAGTTAACTGTACATTTTCCTGACTCACCAGTGTTCAGAGCATGTCACGTTGTGACAAATAGCTTTTCAAAAAGACATCATCCCCAGCCTTAGTGACAGGGATTGTTAAAATTGTTACCTCTTCCTGTCATAGAACTGGACTATGCTTTAGATTATCCAGGCATTTAATCTAACAAATTCCTTACTCCTGCAGGCAATGTCACCTTAACAGTGCCCTTTTCACCTCTGCTTGCTTCCTGTGGTTTTCCAGTATTGGTGGCTTCCAGGCAGTTGATCTTGCCCACTCTGGCAGCCCCTTCCAATTTCACCCTGTCTTTGTCCTTGTGACAATAATTCCAGTGTTAACAGAGATTTATTACTCTGCCCCACCGAGATCAAAGAGAACAGGATTTCCCAGAAATGGGAGAGCAGGACTGCACTGGAATGCTTGCGAGGAGATGTTGCACTGCAGAACTTTTAATTCTCTTTTTTACTTGTGATTCATAATGCTGACGTACTCAGGAACTCTCGACCAGACACAATAGAGCCAGCTGCTGCACTTGCCAGAAATGCATTGTTCTGGGATTTTAACCCTATGCTGAGGAGAAATGTGTGCCAAAATTGCTTACAAGGAGACACTCTTCCTTGTTGTGACCACCTGGATGGATTCCTTTCTTTCAAAATCTTCAGCTCAGTCCTTTGGAGAGCACATCTTCAGGTCAGTCTTTTAGTCTAGAAGAACAGAGTTGTAGAGAACGAAGAATCTGTGTTTTACCTGTTTGTGTTCATTTTTGCTTACTGTTTTCAAGGGATACCCACACACCACTCTGTAAAACATTAAATCCCATGCCAGGATTTTCTCTCACAAATGTTCCACCTCACCTGGAATCACTCAAATTGTCACTTATCCAGACAGACGGATTGAGAATGCATAGATGTGGTTCATGTTCTAGTGTGAGTCAATACATCCAAGGGGAAGAGGAGAGTCACAGCTTCCAGTCCTTGCACAGAGACACAGACACAGTAAAAGTGGAAAAGCAAAGCTCCACCATTCCAGAACAGTCTGTAAACCTAGGTCGAATAGCTTCAGGTGCTGAGCAGGGAGATGAATAATCCCATTTCAGAGACTTCAGGGAGTTCTCAGATTCACTCCACAGGCACAGACATTCAGAGAGATACAATTCTTGCCTCTCTTAAGGGTAGGCAGGCTTGACCTAAATACTCTTGGAACAGACACTTGAAGCAGGAAGCCCCTAGAACAGCTAGATTTGGTGGCTAATTAAACTGAATAAATGAAGAAGCATTATTAGAAAACAAAAGGCGAACATTGCACAGTGTTTTATTATTGCAATAAAAAATTGGACTGATGCCCCATCTGGAGGAACAGGTGTTACCCTTTGTCCATTCAAACCCAGTGTTGTGTCTCAGAGCAGTGAGCAAGGATTTCCTTTGTGTCCCTCATGGCAGCAGCTTTAAGCAGACCTACCCAAAGAACCACAGTAGTGCTTCATTTCACACCAGCCACAAGATGAGGTGACATCAGCTGGGGACAAAGCTGGCCTTTGTTACCTGGGAGGGTGGCAAATGAGTGTGTGAGGGGCAGGGAGGGGGCAAGTTAATCAACAGATAAATCAGTCAGGTTCCCCAAAGCAGACAGGGTCCGAGTGTCCAGCACCCTCCAGCTGTGCCTGCAGCATGACAGGATAAAAGGACCAGGGAAGGAAAAGGGCCTGCTGTAATCCAGCAGCAGATTAAAGGGGCACGTGTCCCTTTGTCACCAGGGACAGATACACAATGATGACCAAAGCCACAGTGTCCTCTGGACATTAGACTAAACTATAAAACCTGTATTTTTAGAGTTTTCTGTCTGGGGGAGCTGATTTGCTCCCCCGTGCAGCTAGTGAGGTGCCACCAGCTCCCAGAGAGCACAATAATGCTCCAAAATCCAGGAAACCATCTAATCAGGTTTTTAAAGCTTTTAATATTGCAAAGGATCACTATATGCAATAAATAAACTTAGTGAAATGGGTATAAGTTAGGGGGGAAATAGCCTGATTGCCTGAAAGGTTGGGAGAGCCACAATATATCAGCAAAGTGCTTTAATGACTTTTTTTATTAGTGTCTCTGTCATTGTCAGCTTTTGTCAGAAAACTACCTAACTATCTTGATCTGGAGGTAGAAAAAGCAGTCTAGGATGACTCACAGGTGTCTGGAAAGGCCAGAATACTTCTCTCCTTGCATGTTTCATCACAGTATTTTCAAGAAATTACTGTAGAGTGATGTCACCCAAGGAAAATGTCATCCCACAAGGACTGCCCACAAGTTTGCCTTTATAAAGAAGGTTGAATAGTTCAGTCTGTGTTAATGGTTAAGCTGACCACACATTTCTCACTAATCACAACATTTTGTCCTTTTGGAGAGGCTGTGGCACGGGGGTTTTGCAGACTTACCTCATTCCCAAATCTGCCATGTTTACTCATCACATAGGTTTGTAGATACCTATTTTGGCGTCCCAGTGTTAAAAACAGCTTCAGGTGCTGAGCAGGGAGATGAAGAATCCCATTTCAGAGACTTCAGGGAGTTCTCAGATTCACTCCACAGGCACAGCATTCAGAGGGATACAATTCATTGTCTCTCTTAAGGGTAGGCTGGATAGGCTAGCTTGACCTAAATACTCCTGGAACAGACTTTAACCAGGAAGCCTCCAGACACAGTTAGTCAGATTTGGTGGCTAATTAAAATAATTCTAGGACAGATAATAGAAAGCAAAAGGTGCACAAAGTTTTGTTATTGAGTACTGAGATCATCATATCATCCTTTAACAGCTTCTCTCCCTTAAGGCTGATCATGTGGCATGAGAACCAGGCTGGGTGTCTGTATGGAGGAGACTGGCACCCTCTGCTTCTGGTCAGTGAATTGTTCTTGTCCCACACTCCCTATTTACAGACTCATGAGAAATACAGATGATTATTCTAAACTGAGGTATGTCAGTACAGCAAAATTATTCCAAGCAACACAAAGAAGGAGGAGAGTAATTCACTGATAGATGATAAACACAAAATACTACAGGCATCACACAATTATTAACCTACTATTTCTGCATCTGGTCTCCTTGACCCATCACCCCTTTTACCTTCACACTGAGGTGAAGATAAGAGAGGAAATAATTTTCATCTTCACCTCTCTCCTCCCACCCTTCCTAATTCTTTTTTTCTCCCTTATTAATACTCACTCTTATTTGTGAAGGTTGAGGTTTTCATGAGCTTATAGTTCCCTCCCAGCCAGGATGGATACTGTGTGTGCAGTGGGCTATGGGGTGACAGTGATTTAAAACAGCTCTAAAATATGGAAGCTCTGTCCCCCTGTGATTTTAGGCACAGTATTTTCCAGGTGGCATTGCTGGTCTCCTTAAATGGCCAGCAAGCAGTTTGCTGAATTTTTTCAAGTACCTCTGGCTTTTTCACAATACGAAAATAAACCTGTCCTGACCTCTTTTGAACCCATTTCTTAGGAACACGATCTCCATTGATGGTGGAGGTTTCCAGAACCTTTCAGGAAGCATTTTAACTACAGTGCATTAGACTTGGCCTTCTTTAGAAGCCTGATTCAGCACTTAGGAGTGGGCACAGCCTGGTCTGATGGTACAATACCATTCACTCCATGCTGTGCATGTCCTGAACTGCCTCTGCTGGGAAGCAATTGATCAGCCTTCTCATCATGCTCCCTGTCTGCCCTCAGACTTACTGCAGGAATTAATGATCCAAGCAAGAGACTAAATCAATTGAATCCCAGCTATTTACTCTGGAGAATGCCAGTGTCAGCTGGGGCTGCTGTAGCCAGCTCTGTTTATTGGCCCATGCACACTGGGCAGTAAAACACCACCTTGAACCCAAATGCCAGACCCTAGCATCCCCAAAGGTCAGGGAAAACTGCATCCAAGCCTGCCTTTAGTGCTCAGTGTTGGCTGAACCCCTTCATGGCTCTGCTGCAGGGGCAGAGTGAATATTTAGTACCACAGGTGGTTCCTGCCCCCTCAAAGGCAGCTGCTGTGCCCCTGTTACCACTGGCCCGAGGCTGGTGGCCATTTCTATAATGTAGCATTTCTGTACCTAAACTGGGCCCTTGGCAAGCCCAAATGGAGCTGTCAAGTGCTCTCTAGATTCCCCAGTGACACCTCCCTGCACACAGCAAGGGCTCTTCTTGTCAAGTGTTACACACAATTATTCCTGGATCTGATCCATAAAGCAAAGGCAAGTCAGAGTTGATAATTGAAGAAAGGCATGCAGAAAGGCTTTAAATCGTAAGCATGTTTTCCAGCTTTACCCCTAAATATCCAAACCCAATCCTATATCTTGTGCATATAAATATGTACACAGCCACCCCACACATGTGCAATGTTTGTCTGTGAACACAAACCTGCACTGGTATTTAACATTTTCATTTTATTCTGTGTGTGACTGAAAGATAAAAAGAAATGCAAGAAGATTACAATGATTAGGGATCATCTTACTGTCCTACCACTTGTGTTGCCTCCATTAGGACAAATTTCTCTAGGTTGTACCACGAAGTGAGGACCACTGATGACTGAGGCTTCACTGGTTGTCAGTGCATCTCCCTCCCACCACACTCTCCCTCTTTTCTTGGATCCTCCTCTCCTTGTGTGTTTTCCCCCCTTCCCACTCATCTTCTCACAGGAAATGAGTAACTGCCCCTGAAATCAGAGTGAGTTACTCACTTCCTGCAGCAGGGAGCTCAGATCCCTGCAGTGCACATTCTGTAGGATCACACTGACATTTGTGTGCCTGCTCCACAGTGGGAACAAGCTCTGAGAAAACTGCCTTGCAAGGTTTCTAGCACTTCATGGCTTGGATCTGGTGGGGGAAAAACCCTCTGAAAGGCTGTTTCATGAAGAATGAACAGTCATCATTTAAAAACTGTGGCTATATAGATGTAATTGGTGTTGTTATTTAAACGATGTTTCGTGGGAAAAGGACCATAATCTGGTATTTATTTTGGCGGGTTTTTATCACTTCTTGGTTTGCCAAATGCTTGTTGGTTTTTTTTTTCCAGTTCTGTATCACTTTGTCCAGGAAATTGTTCAGCCACTTTCTAAAATGAAGAGTTATGCTGGAGCTCAATGGGCACAATGTTTTGTATTTACAAAAAATGTCTTACTAGAGTTAGAAAAATGATCAAATCAAATTGTTGGATCTGCATAGCTCCAGTCATCCATGGATGAAGCTTGTTAGAAACCTCCTCAAGTGCTTGAATCCCTCTCTTCTACTCTAGGAGCCCCTGAAGCCCATCTAGAGTGAACTCTGCCCTTCAAGCAGACTGACTGCATCTTTAGATATTTACTCACACTTCCTCTTGAGGTACAAACATCTCTGAACCACAGCCTCACAAGGCCTTCTGAAATATGCTGTGGAGCTGATAGCAAACAACAGCAAGAGCTGACTGTTAGTCCTGCTGCATCCCCATGGAGCAGCTTGGAAATCTGGCTGATGATGATCAGGAGAGGAACTGCTGGGAGAAAACACTGCCTCATGCTTGCATAGGCTTGTGGTGGGACTTCAATTAATTCTTTTAACTCTAGGACTTGGATGAATAACTGGAGTTGAGAAAAAAAAACATTTCAAGATGGTTTTCTTTCATGGAAAACTCCCATTTGGCATGGATGTGTTTAAAAAAAGACTGGATGGGCACTCAGTGCCATGGTTTAGTTGATGGTGGTAGGTCATAGGTTTGGATTTGATGATCTCAAAGGTCTTTTCCAACCTAACTCATTCTGTGATTCTTTGATAAAACTCTTAAACAGGTAGTACCACTTGCAGTTTTGTTTTTCAAGCTGAACTAGGCAGCACCACGAAAAACAGTGGCACAGTAATTCTGGAAAATATCCACTCTGTATCACTGGGGGAAGAAGCAGCAGTACAAAAGCTGTTTCTCTGAAGTACATGTGATTAGCCATGCAGAGAAGACCTATATCCATACCAGCTGAAGCCAGAGATAAACACCAATAACTGCAATTTTCAGAATAAGAGCATAGAAAAAACCCTGAAATTTTCAGTCTAAGGGTGACTTAGAAGTGCAGTGAATGGAAGTAACACATAAGCCACAAAAGATTTCTCTTTTATTCCTGGCTGCACAAAAAAGGTGAGATAATGATACAGCTGTCAGAAGCTCCAGGTGTTTGTAAGAGCTTTTGTGCTCCAAGAGGTTGAGCTCCTAGAGAAAATCCTCAGGATTCCTGCAAATCCAGCTGGAGTTAATGAAGCCTTCTGGAAAGAAAGTACAGAAAGGCCATGCCCACAGGTCACATCTGAGTTCCTGAGGAGATGCCAAGGAACTGTCTGGGGGGTTCACTGACATCTCAGAGCAATCCTGAAAATGCTACTCTCATCAGGAGTGATTTCTGTCGAAGGAGCAAAGTCACCTTTTGGAGCCTCCAATGCCAATGCTGCTTTCTCTGCCATCTCTTCACTTGCTCAAATGTGCAGCTTGGACTTCTTCACCTTCAGGACAGCTTCTGCTTTTTGGGAATGCTGTCAGGCTCCCAAAGTCTCTGCCAGAGCTGGCTCTAACCTTTGCCTGCTCCTGCCCAAAGGAAGAGCTGAGAAGCACTTGCAGCACAGCACAGGAGAAGGTTTTCACATCTTTTCCCTTTCCGTCAGGTTTAAATCGCAGCCTCAAGGAACTCACAGGCTCATTGCCATCAGCCCTCCCCAAGTATATCTTGCCAGGGCCTTTTACAAAGAACCTACAGTGATGATCAATCTCTTTGTCTTCCTTTTTTTTAGAGATTAATCATGCTAGATCTTTTCCTGGTATAAAATCATATTAAAACCAAATATCTTGGAAAAGCCATTGCAGGTTTTTTGGTTTTTTTTCCCTGTGGGAGGAATGAGAGCCACCCCATTGGCAATCTCTGGTTGATTTTTCTCTCCTAAAAGCATTTTTTCTTTGCCTTAGTTTTTGCTGTGTTTCAAACCTTTGAAATAAAAACCTCTTCAATATTATTCACAGCTAGAGCACTAAAGACTTTTTTTTCTCCATAACATACACATTGATTTGTATCCTGGAATGGTTTTGAAGTACACCAGAGAAGGAGGCTGGGAAAGACAAAGGAAGGGGCAGCAAAGAGAATTAAAAGGACCAGAGAGAGATGGGGCTCTCTGAGGATCAAAAAAATCCTGAATGCTTATAATTCTGTCTCTGCCACAGATTAATTAGGTAAACAATAGGAAAATAGAAATGACTGGCTAATTCAGGCTGTATACTATGGTTTTCATTGGGGGGTAAAAAAAGGAAATAACTGAGAATAAACAGAATGCAACAACTTGGGGAAACATTTAGGATTAAAGATGTGTATACTAAAGAAGTGATTCCCTAGCTCCTTCAGGGGGAAGCTAGGAAAACAGTATTTCTGACACTTCCCATAAATGTCTCAGGAAAGCCAAAACATTTGATATTTTATCCTTATTATTTCTGAGCAAGAAAGCCTATGGGGGAAATGGATTTTTACCTCTGCTGTCAGAAAGCAGAGTGCCTTTGTGGGTGTGTGTGTTTGTACAGCCACAAAGCCAGTTTGTTTTTAAGCTTGAAGGTCACCATTAAGCAAAGATCATGGCCACAGTATTGAGTTATATTTAGGGACAAAAACACAACAAAGGAACAGGATAGTCTGTATTTTGTCAATGTCTGTGACATTTTTATTACCTATTTGTTATTGCAGTGTTATGGGAAAGTCACTGAAGCATACATTATTATTCACTATCCATCTTCATTCCACATGCTCCGAACCAGTTAAATGTAAAATTTCTGATCAGCTGTGGAAAAGTCTGCACATGTCACAAGCGATTTTCCATCCAGCCCTCCATTTGTCACTGTCCTGGAGATAAAGTGGGCTTGAGCCACCACTTGACCTGCTGCTTTTCCTTCTAGGAATCCTTGACTAAGACTAAGATGTGGGTAAAATGCCACCCAGGTTTTTAAACCCTTTCTCTGCTTACCAGTTATAAATTCATTTTCATTCTCTGTTTTTAAAGTCAGCATCAAGCTGTCACAAGAGTTATTGATATTCCCTGGATAAGCATCCATTAAGCAATCATTTCCACCCAACCCTGACTCTTCCCAAGCTGGTTTGCCTGGTGCTCTGCTTATTCCAACCTTGGAAAAAATTAATTAACAATCTTCATATTATTGAGGCACCTCTATTAAAGTCAGGAGAGCATCATCAGAAAAGTAAATGTAACTCTGTGGAGGTCTTGTAGGACTGTGGGTGAGTGCTCAGCAGATGGAATTTCCCTGTACAGCCATGCTTGCCTACTTTGCCAGTCACTTCCTGATGAAGCTGACTGGACCTTTTCATCAAACAGCTTCTTTCTTCAAGTGAGGAGGAAGATAGTGCATAGCAATTGGTTAAATGGCAGCAGTTACCTCAGCCAGATGTTGCCACAACAAATTCTGGCTTGCTGCAGCTCAGGTTGTTTCTCTTTTAACTTACTGTTTGTTTCCTAAATTTGTTTATCCAAAGTTGGAGCCAAGAAACCAGGAGCATCTTTTCCCATCACAGCAGTGCCACAGGGGATCCTTCTTAGCTTCATGTGGAAACTTGTGAGGCTTCCAAGAATGCTTAGAAGTAAAGAGAAACATTCAGCTTGATTGGAACAGTTTTTCCTTCTGTTTGGAATTCTGAAATTGAGATTTCAGGTTTACTGAGTGAAAGAACCCCTGTGCATCCACCACTATGGAGAGAGCACCTGACAGCTCCATCTGCAGTGGCAGCTCCATAGGGATCAGGTGAGAATACTGAAGCTCCCACTCCCTCACACAGACTTGAAAATGTTTGTAAATGGGACTGGTTTGCTGCTGCAACAGATCCTTAAGCAAGTGCTATCGGTACTTTCAGTTTACATTTTTGTGTCATTTCCCCACCTGATCAGTGCCCTCAAAATTTGCCTGTCCAAGTGAACACTACACTGGGCTTCACTATTAAGTTTTGCTCCCTTTCCTGCATATATGCAAATACACCCAAAGCCATCCCTACACAAAAGCTCTTCTGGATTAGGCAGGAATTTTATGTGAAAAAGGTCCCATCACTGCATCAGAGCAGACCTGTTTGATACAGGTCTCATGGCACATTTCCAGACAAACTTGGCACACTCATGATGGGCACTCTGAGAGCTTGGGTTTGGGCTTTTGATCTTGATCCTTCAGGATCTGAATTTTTAGACAGAATATTGAAATGGGATGTGAGTATTTTCTGTGATCTTAACATGGGTCTGCAGGTAAGACTGCATCCTAGGACTTCCTTCTAGCCTTAGGCAAAGGAGGCAGGAACAAAAGTGGCTTTGGGCATGGCCACATGTTTATTATACTGATAAATGCACAGTCACTTTCTGATAAGACCTGCCCTTTCCCATCACTCTAGAATCTGCTCCCGTGTTTCGGGGAAATTATGAGGATACAACAGAAGTAATTTGTTTCCTTTTGCTTTGTCTGGCTGATAACACACTGAACTGACTTCCTTGCACGTGCGTTATTCCTGCTGCCCTGTGAATCGCAGCTTGAGAGAAGGTTTGTGCCTGATTTGCTGGAAAATAGCAGCCACTTAACCAACTTGTCCCCTCAAGGAAGCTTTTCCAGTCCAAAATATCTCGGTGTGATCACAGGACAAGCTGCCGTGCACAAACCATGACCTTACTCATGCCAGGACAAACAGACTGGTTTGTCATCTGCAATTTTGGGCAAAATAGCTCCATACCTTTCACTCAATGTAGGCTGTTACATTGCCTCACTGGGACTGAATTTTTAGATACTTCCATTTCAAGGAGGGCTTCATAAGAGAAGACACAGCCCTTGGCTCAGAGCTGAGCAGTGCACGGTGTTTACAAAGGCCAAATATCCATTACAGATGTGCTCAGCTCCAGAAAGAGGAACTGTGTAAAAATGAGGAACCATTTCAAAAGGATTTAAAAGGGGCAACTATGAGAATTAAGTTCCTGCTAGCTGCATGGAGGTTGCTGAGTGGTGCCAGGCCAATAGTTCAATGCCTTTTCAGAAAGGCTTGAAGAAAGGGCAGAAGGCAGACAGCTTTGTTCAGCAGCAGAGCAAGGAAAGGCAGCAGGAAGAAGTTCAAAAGATGAAGGCATGTCCAAAGGGAGAAAATAGAAAGTATTATAACCCCTGGCAGATTAAATGTAAAAATAAAATAAAGGTCGCCAAAAAGAAGGGCTTAAGAACAAAACACAGAAATTATCCAAACTAATGACCTTTTTTTTTAATAGAATCACAGAATCATTCAGGTTGGAAAAGACCTCCAAGATCACCAAGTCCAACCTGTGACCAATTCCCACCTTGCCAACTAAGCCAGAGCACTGAGTGCCACATCCAGTCATTTCTTGAACACCTCCAGGGATTGGGACTCAGTCACCTCCCTGGGCAGTCCTTTCCAATGCTTGACAACCCTTTCAGTGAAAAAATTCTTCCTGATGTCCAACCTGAACCTTTTTTAATCCTGGCCAGGGGCAGTGAGGAGTGAAGATGTGTCATGTTCTTCCCCTTCTCGAGCAGCAATCAGGGCTCTCCAGGCACTTTTCATGTTGAGTGCTGTAACACTTCAATGCCCCTTTCAGACTTTGCTCACCTCCAGAGCAGCAGGTCTAATATTAAATACCTCCTCAGGCTGCTTCAAAGGTGTAGTTAGAAATATGAAATGACCCTCTGAGCGGTGTTACAGCTCTGTCTGTGTCTGTGTCATCCATCCTTCCCAGGCTTTTGGATGTTTACTTCTTCACTGAAATATGAGATTAATATTATGCTACTTATCTCATCTCCCATAGCAACGGGCAAACTTTCAAAATGTCAGTGACACACATCCAGAGAAATTACTATCTGCCCTCCAATTCTGCCATCAGAAAATAATGCCTACTTTGCAAAAATGGGATATTTCTAAAAATACCTTAAGAGGTCCTAATCATTTTGGGGCCAGAAATAAACAGAAAAAAAGATCCCTTTGAGTGGTGCATTAGTCATTTTAGGGAGACTGTGGAAAGCTGACACACTTCCTTATTTATTTTTGGGAAGGAAAAATTTCATCAGGTAATGCAGGAGAAACTACAGTACCACATTATGCAAGGGAGTTTTAATTTAAAATAATCAAGTACTGAAAATTCACTCTCTCGCTCCTTCAATGAAGTACTCAGCAATTCTAAGCTGGAAAAGGCCATTAGTATAATCTTATCTGACCCTTTCCATAAGAGAAACCACTAAACTTCATCCAATTTCCTTCAGTAATGCACTGTTTGGGTAAGGCCTAGTTTGAGAAAAGAATCTAGTCTTGATTTAAAATCTTCTAGAAGATAATTTGCTGGGTTCCATGTTAGTCTGTTCCAACACCTAATGGTACTCAAAAGACACATATTTTATTTTTCCTGACCTTGTGTACCAGCCTGGTTTGGTTTTTGCCTTCTTCTGTCAAAGGGAAGGATGAGCTCATTCCTCAGTTATATATAGTTGTGTCTAATGAGATTTGAGTATAAAAGTGGGAAGACCCAAAGTTTCAAAACTACAGAATAAGCTTTAGAAAAAAGTGAAGAGGGGAAAAAAATGACCTCTGGTAAAGCTATTCATTAGAAGTGTCTAGAGTAAAAGCACTGTGACTGTGGATCAGACCATGCCATGAGGAGGGAAGAGTTCTGCAGTCTTCACTAAGGCAAAATGTTCATTAGCATGGGAATTTCAAAACTGTAGTGACTGATTAAAGTTTATGATATTGCTTTCCATATTTAAATCTATTTAAAATGTTTCTGATAATTGCCAAGTACTTTTAATTTCCCTTCTAATAGCAGTTTTTTCTTATTCCATTGTTTTAACCGCACAAGTCAGCTAGCTAAAGGCATTTAGAAATCTGCCTTTCTTGACAGAGATTTTACAGTATCAAAGGAAAGGGGTTATTACAGATTCAACATAGCCCTTGAAGTGTTCTTCTGCTAAAGACATGACTTCTTGTTGAAATGTTTTCCTGAATCAAAGCCTTAATCCCCTGTACGTTTTAAGTCTGAGTGATAGGCGAGTCTAGTGTAGTGATCCCAGGCTCTCAGATAAAATCATGCACCAACTAACTCTGCAAATCCCTCTGTGCCACGGCTCTCCACGCAGGGCAAACCCACCCTGGGGCTGGGAGCACACATTTGTGTTCCCAAAGAGTGGAAGTTCCCTGCTATTTCTGTCCCATCCAACCCCTGTGCTGCTGTCCTCTTCCCTTCCAGCTTCAGCTCCTCCGCCTGGGTGGGAAATTCAGTCTGTGAGCCCCAAGTGGGCAGGAGGCAGCAGGACATGGCTCAGGGTGGAGCTGTTGGTGTGGCTGAGGCAGCTATTCCACCTTGCTGGATCAGGAGAACTCAGGACAGCCCTGCCCAGGGTCACAGAGGGGCATTTCAGTGTCTGCACAGGGGAAGGCTCATCTGGCAGCTGCTGGATGCCCACTCTGGGACCTACAGTTGTAATGCCAATTAATGGAAGAATTTCTGCCCCAAAAATCTCTTCTTTACCTTACAAAAAGCAGATATTCTGGCTTAAAGTGTTTGCTAACTATGTTTTAAATCTTTTTGCCATTTAACTCCCCAGTTAACAGCACCAATAATCCACATCCCAGAGTTCTTATGGCTGTTTTCACATCAATGCAACTGCAGAGTGGTGAGGGCTGTTTTCTCAACAAATTCCCTGCTAAAGAGTGGCAAAGTGAGACTCATTATTTCTGCCTGCTGACAGGCCCAGTAATACAGCATGAAATCAGTTTTCCTCCAGAAAAATTATTATGGTAAAAGGAAAAGTCACTGAAGGGTTTGCCTCTCATAAATGAACAGTAATCCAGATAACTGGGAAAGCAGAGAATTTTTTTGGCTTTTGAAAGAGCACAGCATGTATCGCCTGCACTTGGATTTCTATGTAGAAACACATGAAACAGTGTCATTTTTTGGGTTCACATTCACTGGATGATTTTCCATCTAGCAGTCAAATATTTCAACTTTTTCCAGTCTGTCAAATGCAAAAGCAGTTTTTTTTCACCACTGAACAGAGGGAAAGCAGCAGATGCTTTTTTCTACAGCCTCAATTAAGCAGATGCTGATGGAGGATGAGAAGACTTTTGATGTTAAGGCATATTCTGGCAGCAGGCCTAGCCCTCACCAGTTGATTTGAGCAAATTGGAAATAAATCTGCAGGATGAGAATTTCCAGAAATGTATTTAACTGTCAATGGAATGAGCTTTCAATACAATTTTTACCATATTGGCAGACCAAAAGCAACTCTTGTGTGCTTCATGTTCTGTTCCTGAAAGTACATTTTGACCCATGGAGAGCTCCACAAGAGATGTCCTCCAAAGTTCAGGAGGCTTATCAGACCATAAATGAGAGCAGGACACAAACATTAAAAGTCACAACATGGCCTGGCTCCTGTAAGAAATTTTGGGCCTTAATAGGATTCTGGAAGGTTGTGAGTTGCAAAAATGACATAAAAATAATGTTTATAAAGCATCCTGGCAGTGGCACGTTGCAACAGAATTGTTTTCTTTCCTTCTTTCCTCACATTCGTTTTCAGAGTCAGTGATTTTCCCAGATATATTCATTTGGATCCATTTCCCTATGCTTTACCACTATGCCAAAAGAAATGCTTGCCAAAGATAAATTCACAGATCTGGCAGGCTAGGAGGAGTCTCAGGAGATCATCTCATCCAACATCCTGCACTGAAGCAGGCTAAAAGTATCTGGACACCATCCTGACATTTTTATCTTCACCTTAAGAAATCGATATCCCTGGGTAGAAACACTTTGCCACACTTTCAGACAGATATCCTGATATCCTGCTGAAATCTTTTAGATGAAATGGAAACTGATTGCTTTTTGCTCATCCCTAATTGGATATGCAGAGCTGTTGCCCCACCTGCATCAATCCCTTTCAAGCTGCTGCACCATTTCTCAGCCTTCTCTTTTCAATCTTGTGCCTTCTCCTTCCTTTTTAGGAGTAATATTTTCTACCCCTCTTACCATGCTGGTTACTTTTCTGTGCTTTTCCCTTGCCTCTCTCTACTTACTGCTTCCAGCTGAGACAAAGGACTTGGGCTGGCAGTTCACTGCTGCTTCAGAAAGTGGAACAATTGCTGCTGCTGCCTACGGAAAGAGAGTTTTATTGTCAGAACAAAGCTCTTCTCTTCCTCAGCAGCATCTGATTATTGACGTGTACCTGACTGGAGCTCTGTAGTGTGGATCACAGAACACCAGGAATGCCAAGGGATTAAAAGAAACTCTCTAGTGAATGATACCTGGAAATCTTCAAAAGATGTTTGTCTCCCTTGTTCTTTAAAAATGTCCAACAGGAGAGTTCATTGTCATCATAGGCAATACATTCTAGTGCTTCACTGTCTTCACATTTAGGTGTTAGGAGACAAAATTATATCTTAAATCTGTAGGGTCCAGTCAGAAAATTCTGCTGTGATGCTGCCTAGCCAATAACTTCCATTTTTGTGCTTTGTCTGCTGAATTTCTCCTCTGACAGGAGGAAGACTTTGTGTTTGTCTGTGGCTAGCACAGGTCTTTCTCGTGAGAACATTTTGCTGTCTTTTATAAACAAAGATAAAGTTTGGATGTTTTTGCAAACAGGGTCTCGAGATTTGGGCAGTTCAGGCCTGGCCAATTAGGCCTAGGGGGAGGTTTTTGACTGACCAATCTGGGTGACCTGTGAAAAGTCTATATATATGGAAATCAAAATAATAAAGCTCTCTTTTCTTGCCTGAGAACCTGGGTTTCTATTTCTCTGCTAGCGGCTCAACAGCGACATTTGTCTTTGCTGAATTTTAGCTGTTTTTGTCTCAGGTTCTCTCTATGTTTTCAAGCAGTACTTGTAACCTTGATTTATGCCTTTCCCAATCCCTAACACTGTGGCCATGTTCTCTCTTTGTCCTCCAAACTGAGCAATGCTGGACAGAGCCAGGGCCAGAACAGAGCATCCTAGAAGAGCTGGGAGCACTCTGTGGGAAAAGGTTTCCAACCACTGCTCACCTTTCTTCTCATGACCACATCAACACTGCGTTTCATTAGTTTGCTCTTGGGAATGTTGTGAAGTGGCAGAAACGTCAATGGGATTGAGGTTACACCCCATTAGCTGTGTCCCCCTTTCTTCCCCCACTAGGCCACTTAAGCAGCCAAGGGCAGAAACTCCACAGGCTTGACATAATCCATTCTCAACAATCCTTGTGGGCTATTTCCTTTATCAGTTTATAATCACTGAGGTACTTACAAAGTTATTTTTTAACAGCTGTTGCAGAACCTTCCCAGGAATCAAAGTCACACTGACAGGTCCAAAGGAATAATATCTTGTCTTATATAAAAATACAGACAGTGCACATGTCCACAGAGTTTCCTAAATCCTCATATCAGAATACAGGTGTCCATTCCTACCTGACATACTGCTAGTGTGCTCAGAACTTTTTCCAGCATCAAACTATAACCTCATCAGAGGCTCAGGCATGACAGGAGTGACATTTCCAGGGTTTTCCACTGCTGAGTGTTTCTTTGCCAGCTTTTTTTCTCAAGGGTTTGTGACTGAAGCTAATATATGCTAAAATGAATTTTACCCCAAATCAGTAGACACTGCCCCTAATCAGATAGTGACACCAGAATCTCTCTGAGCAAAACCACCAAAATATTTGTAAGAGGACAGAAATTTATGGTTTTTCTTTCCAAGCTCAAATCTTGGAATTGAGGAGTTGTTTTGATTTAATCTTTCAAGGAAAAAAAAAAAAAAAAAAGGCATTTATAGAGGAGTAAAAATGGTAATGTCCTGGCTGGGACAACACAACCTGAGTGGAAGCTTGCAATGCTGCAGATGTTGTGGTTGCAAGTCTTCCTCATTGTGCCACGTGGAAAAAGAACTTTGTGTCCCCCCTGTGCCTTCCATATGAGCACATTACAAATGTTAAGCTATATTCACATCCTTTTCCAGGAAGCAGAAAATATTAATACCCATTTTTTATGGTCAGGAAAACATAAAGAAACCTTGTTCAAGGTCAGAGGGAGTCAACAGAGAGCAGAGGATGAAACTAAGCTACTCTCATGGTGTAATAACTTGGACTAGTTGCTCTTGGGTTTTATTCCCTTTCAGATAGTGTTCACCTGAGTAATCTTCTCTCCAAACCAGAAATGCTCCTCACAGGTCTGTAGTTGAAACACTGGTGAAGGACAAAGGGAAATCAGCTTTCTTTCTGGACAACCACCTTGGTTTATTTTCCATCAATTTACAATCCCCTACATAAATATTAAGGGATAGTTACTGAAATTAGCTTCCATGCAGCAGGTACTTTCTCCAAAAAAAAGCCTTTTAAAATAGATGTATCCCTTACAGACCCATTTACGAGGTGAAGAGTCTTCCATATTCCCTGCTTTAATTTCTAAATATGAATTATAATGGAAGGGATAAAAATCAGAACTGTGAATGCTGGGCTGATGGTGATGCTGCTTCACAAAACTCCCAGATTCCACTCTGGAATCTGAGCAGGGATGCAGATCTCCCTCAGCCAAGTACCCATTGCTCCAAACAGACATGAGGCCCTTGAACTGGCTGGTGTCCTCAGCTCAAAGCATTGCAGCTGGATGGTCCAGAAGAAAACAGGCAAAAAGCCTGTGATTCACTGGACTCTGGGGACTGAAGGAGACCTCATAGACATGCCCTGAAATGTGCCTGAAGAGCAAACAACTAACTGCATTTCTCTGCCTGCAGACCAGTCATGGTCTGGTCAGCAAATGCATATGTTTGGCAGATATTAAATGCATATATTAAACAGTCTTAAGCTGAAGGATGGTAGTTTTAATTGCATATTAGGAAGAAATTGTTCCCTGTGAGGGTGCTGAGGCCCTGGCACAGGGTGCCCAGAGAAGCTGTGGCTGCCCCTGGATCCCTGGCAGTGTCCAAGGCCAGGCTGGATGTGGCTCTGAGCAACCTGGGACAGTGCAAGGTGTCCCTGCCCATGGCAGGGAGCTGGAATGAGATGATCTTGAAGGTCCCTCCCAACTCTAACCACTCTGTGGTTCTATGAATTTCTTACCTCATTCAAAAGAGGGAGGCTTCTTTTTATCACCAGGATCTGTGTAGGTGCATTCCAGTGGTTGAAATATCTAATCCTGCCAAAGACTATTGTGTAGATAAATATTCAATGGCAAAAATACACTGAAAGTACCATTCTACCTACCCTAAGCTACTGAGGGTGCACAAGCTAGAAATGATCCTGTATTCATATAGAAAACAGAACAAAAGAAGGTGCTTATGTGACTGCACATGAGACACATTGTAGTTGCGACTTTCATTCACAGGTTTGCATGCACAAGGTGCTTGGAAAGTTGGGTATATGGAACAAGTTTTATCTAAAATGCTTTAGCTGACAGGTAAGAAGCTCAAAGGAGAGTTACTACTGGAGCATTAGGCAGGAAAACTCAAAAAAGTTCTTTACAAGGCTGGAGAACATAAAAGTAACAGCAAATTATCTGTGAAGTGGCAGAGCTTTTCCCTTTTTTTCACTTCCATATAATTATATGTTGTAAATATTTTTCTGTGTAAAGGTCATGGTGTGTTTATAATCATAATCATATAATCATAAAACCAGGAAAAACCCTGCTCTTTGAACCCCCATGAGCAGGGACATTGTTGACCAGATCAGGCTGCTCAGAGCCCCAGCCAGCCTGACCTTGAATGTTTCCAGGAACAGGGCATCCACCACCTCTCTGGGCAACCTCTTCCAGTGTTTCATCACCCTCATTGTAAAGCCATTTCTTCCTTATATTTAATCTAAATCAACCCTCTTGCAATTTGAAACCAATTACTCTTTGTCTTATCACATCAGGCCCTGATAAAATGTCTGTCCCCATCTTTCTTCTAAACCCCTTTCAGGTGCTGGAGGGCTGCAAAGGTGTCTGCCTGGAGCCTTCCCTTCTCCAGACTGAAAAACCCCAACTGGCTCAGCCTTTCCTCCCAGGAGAGCTGCTCCATCCCTCTGATTTGTGTCCCTGCTCTGGACTCACTCCAACAGGTCCATATCTTTCCTGTGCTGAGGACCCCAGAGCTGGATGCAGCACACCAGGTGTAGAGGGGCAGAATCTCTTCCCCATGCTGTCCACGCTGGTTTTGATGCATCCCAGAATCTAGGAATTGTCTCCTATGTCTCAGTTACTTATGTGTAAATCCTGGGTGATGATCCTTCCCTATTTTAGTGTGCTACTGGGAAGATAAACACATCAGAAGTATTCAGCAGTGTGAAGGAGCTATGCAAGCAGCAAAGATAGAAATGAGCCACAGTTTTTAATGCCTTCCAGGAGTCCTGAGCATGCAGAGAGTGCAGGAGCTGGAATCAAGGAAGCAGGAAATGGAATGCAAGAGACCTGCCCATCCTCAGGCACACTTTGCCTTAGGGCAATAAGGGGAGCTTAGTTTGAAAGGTGCCAGCAAAGCCAGTGTCTTTTACAAAGTAAAAGATGGCCATGTCCATTCTGGGAGCAACACAAAGCCCTCCAGAAAGCCTGGGCAGAAACCAAATGCTTTTCCCTGTGAAAGAGGAGGGGTTTGTGGGTTTATGCAACAGCTCTGCCTGGAGCTGAGCACCCTGGGGTTACAGGCTGGACAAGCTAGTAATGCCTCTGGTGTTAGACCCTGGGAGCAGGGATCAGAAAAAGGCAGTTTGGTTTCCACTGGACAGATGACTTTACTTTTCTCTGCCTTTCCCTATTCCCAGCAGTGTCCTGGAAGGCTGCAGTCCCCAGGGAGGAGAGGTGTCATAGCGTGACATCACTGGGTATTTTGGTTTGAATTCCCTGAAGAACTGGAGGTGGCTGTTGCTGTCTGTTGACTGAAAAGGGGCCTGTCTAAAATTGTAAGGCTCTTAGATCTCCAGGACTGCTCAGCAACTCTGACAGAACTTTTCATGGTCTAAAATGAGATATTTTTGATGGAGGATTGGCACTGGTCCTACAATCAATATGGTTTGCATCCATTTTCCCATAGCTTTCCTCCTGAGAAGAGCTGGTAGGATAACAGGCAGAATGTCCCCCTGGTCAACTGCCTCATGCTATGAAGAGCCAGGAAACCCCAGAGTATTCCAGCACACCAACAGAGCCTGGCACTGCACAGGCCAGGAGGATGCAGAGATCCAGCCCAAAAAGGGTTACTCTGACATACCACCACCCACTTCCCTCCTGACTAAAACTTTGTGCATTATTTGATATTCTAATTACTGTACAAATATTGATTACCTTTTAACCCGTGCAGCTCGGATGGATGATTGTTTCTGAATTGCTGCTCTTGTAGTCACTTACAAGAACCCCCACTTCCATGTGAGATACTGTGTGAACCATGGACAAGATCCTCCTTCTGGAAGGATCCTACAGAATCCACTGGACAGAGGTTGAGTTTGTACCTTATGCCCTTTAGAAGAAAAAAATTCTCTCCTCCTCCTACACAACCCATCTCCTAAAAAAAGAGAGGACAGAAATAAATGTTTAAACACACCAACTGATATCACCATTAGAAAAAACAAACAGAAGAAAATGGGCATATTCAGCTGACTTAAATGCCACCAAGTGTCATCTTTGTCTCCTGTTTCCTGCTGTCTGACTCAAGGCACCCACTCTGCACTTCCCTCGGGCTTCTGAATTGCTCTTCAGAGGCACTAAACCCACTGCAGGCACAGACATTTAAGTGGAATTTAGGCTGGCTGGAAATGGCCCAAAGCAATTTGAAAACAAGTTAGAAGACAAAACCACAGAAAAAGAAATATTCTCCTTGTTCATTGATATTCTCTGCCCCTCGAAGACCTGATGTGCACTAATTGAAGGTTTCAGATTTCATGGGACAATTTTCCTGTAATTTTCATAAAGAGTTTTTCTTGTTCTGGTATTTTTCATTTTGGGATCAGGTCTTGACAAAAGGAGAAATAACTTTTCTAAAAAACACGGTATTTTTTCATTTTAGTGATAACTGAATTTTGTCAGTGGGATTTTCATCTGTGGAGCTCTCAATAGCTCCCCAAGAAAGGATCCTTGCTCCCTTTCCATGCAATGAAGCAGGCTTTATAAATCCACCAGTATTTCAAATATGTCCTCTGGTGGAAGAGGAAATACTTCTGCCAGTCCATCCAGTGAAACTCAACCAGGCAGCTGCTGGCAACTG
Organism: Lichenostomus cassidix; assembly: GCF_008360975.1. Classification (NCBI taxonomy): domain Eukaryota; kingdom Metazoa; phylum Chordata; class Aves; order Passeriformes; family Meliphagidae; genus Lichenostomus; species Lichenostomus cassidix. Next base: position 54,704,474 of record NC_139480.1, read on the forward strand.
CTTGACTGTGCCAAACTAATGACACCATGGGACAGGTGAGGAGATCGAGCTGTGGGCATGAGCTCCTCCTGAGTGACATTAAAAACTGGCAGCAAAGAGCATCCTGGCACAATGCATGGCTGCAATATGATGAATCTGCCTCAAAACCAAACCCACACTCCATGAGCTGAAGATCTACCTGAGACTCTTGCTGGGCAGTTCATCAGCAATACCATCAGCAGCACCCTGGTGCCTGAGGGGTTATTCCAGCTCTGCAGCCATGGGAGTGCATTGGAAAGAAGAGTAATGCTTTAGAAGATGGCTTTGTATGGAAAATGGTCCAGCTGTTATGGTCCTAGATCCTGTTATGCTGTCCTGCTCCTAGGTGGGAGCTGTGATCTTCTATCCCATAGTGAATGCACACAAAAGAGACCAAAAAATAAGTAGTGTCCTACTCCACAGTGCTGCACCAGAAGGGAAGAAACTCCATCCTAAAAAAGCTCTGAGGCAGGAGAAAGGCCAAGGTCTCGGTGGTTTAAGGGAAAAACATGGTGCCAGAGGGACTCAGCTGTGTTTAGGAGACACTTCCAAGACAAAAACGCCCTGAGGTCTGCAAAGCAGCTGGATGAGACAGAAGCCAGCTCCTGTCCCTTCCAATGTCCATCTGCTGGAGCAAACATCCAAGAAAGGTGTCCAGCAGCTCTGTGCCACTGCAGTACTCTTTCACTGGATGAAGCTAGAAGCTGAAAGGTTCTCACTCACTCCAGTAACACTACCAGTGATGGGAATTGGTCATGAAAGATCCTATAGCAGCTTCACCTGGAAGAGGAACATCAAATCCCAGCTAGTGATGGCATTGCCTATACAAGTTCCCTTCTCACCACTGTTCAGCTTAAAAAACACTCAGCAGTCTTCATTTTCTGCATTTATACTCTCCAGACTACTGATTTTCTGCTATCTCCCACACTGAAGAGAAGGGGTTCCCAGCAGCTGCCAATTTCTACTGTTGAGAGGTGTCACACAGATACATTAATTGATGGGGGAGAGCTTTGAGACTGGCAAGCAAATTATCTAACCAAAGCTTAGAAAAATCCTCCAAATGCTATTCCCAAAGTTTTAGCTTCAGGCAGCTTATTTCCAGATATATTCCCTTAGTTTCTCTGTGGCTGTAGTAAGGACTAATGCCAAACAATCTTTACATACAGAAACCCTACATGAATTAGGCCTGGGTAAAGCAGCACATTCTGGCATTCTGGCATTCTGGCTCAGTTCACTGGTGCATTTTGTGCCCTTGTCACCCTGTCCCTACACCTGAGCCTGCTGGTAAAAGTGATTGGACTGACAATGCTCCAGCCTCCCCAGATTTCCCCCAGCTGGCTTGGAGGTCCTTGACCTGCAGAGTGAAACATGGCCTTGGCAGACTACAGTTTTAATGGCTAAGTCCAGGATTTTAACCCCAGCTGCTGTACCTCAGCATACATTTTTATTTAATCTATAATCCTAAGAAAAGCCACTTCCTAAGAAGCTAAGTTGTGCAGGAGTGACAGCTTTTTTTTTACTGGGAAGTAAAAAAACAACCCACACAAATTACAAGAGGCTCTGAGCCATCAGATGTGCCCTCCAGCATTTATTATCTGATTTGATGTGTTAATGGCTGGTTATTCTCATTAGCTCTTCTGTGGATTGACACAAGCTGTTTTCCTGCACTTAGGCTGTGCAGCCTAGTGTGTAAAGGCAATTAGCATGGGGCCTATGGATTAACTGGGGAATCAGATGTCAGCTGTGTTCCCATTCTCCAGCACTGGCCTAAGGAGATGCTGCTTGTGCAGCTCACAGTGTCAGGAGCCCCCGGCTGAGGTGAAGGCACTGATGTACAAACAGGAAGGGAGGTGCTGCCCTTCTGCACTTGCACCAGGGAAAGACAAGACAAACAAGGCAGAGCTGAAGCAGAGCCATAGAGATTGAGATATTTGTTAAACAAGAATGTGCCAAGGGGGAAGCAGGGCTCTGCAAACAGTGCTGTGCAAGAAAGCACTGGTGTTTAAGCAGCTTTACCTGGCTGCTCCACTTGCTGTGACTGATCCCTCCCTTGTGTTAAATAAAAACTGTCCACTGTGCTAAGGAAACCTGTGCAAAGCTCTGTACAAGAACCAATAAAATATCAAATGAGAGGGGAAACTGTGGAAAGCTACACCACTACTTACAACAGAGAAATTCTTGTCTCATGAGGCCTGACATTTCAGCACACAGACATTCTCTTGTTGTGTGTGAGGTAATGCTGTCCTCAAGGGCAAAATCACTTGAAGTGATATGACTGCAAGAAATACAGCACTTCACCTGATTCTGAAACCATCTGAGAACAGAAAGCTTTTTGTTTTGTCCTTTTGTCATTAGAAGCTGCAAACCAGAGCATGAGACACACCTCCATCTGATGCTGAAAAGAGATTCTCTCCACAGCTGGAACAAAGAGCTGACAGACTTCAGCTCTCAGGCATAAAATCCTTGCCCAGGCTGCATGAAACCTTTCTGTTGGCAAAAAGTATTATAAAAGGTGGGACCTGGAAACAGATCTTTCTGCCCGGCATGGTAGGATTGCTCAAGTGCAATGGTTGAAGCAAGGCCAGCATTAACAGCCTACTTGCACAGCATGCCCAAGACCCAAGTAAAGAAAGGTAAAAGATAGCACATACAAAAAGCGAAATGTGAATTTCCAGGTTAGAGGAGGAAAAACATGAGGAAAATCATAAACAATGTGTTAAAAAAGCCAAGGCTCAGTTTGGGATCTTAAAAAGTCTTAGAGTACAAGACCAAAAGAAAGAGGGATTCAGGCTTGTCTAGATTCCTTTGAGAAGCCTAATTCAACCCAACCTAGGTTTGTGTCTAAACTGACCTTGGAAAGCCAAACCAGCCAGGAAGCTCACAGTGTTCAGTGTGAGGGACACAGGCAAAGGAGGAGGTCACTGTTGTACATCTGCTGGGTCACTGGAGAAACTCCACGCTCAGCATGGAGGGGCAGACACAGCCTGGCAGGGAGAAAACAAGCTCCTCACCCACAGCCTGGCATCCCCACTGCCCTCCTCACCCACAGCCTGGCATCCCCACTGCCCCATGCCTGCTGGGAACAGGCCACTGTTTATGGACACTGCTCTGGGACTCAACTTCTGCAGTGGGGTCATCTAACTGTGGGTGATGTTGCTGTTACCAATTCACAAGTGCAGCCCTTTATCTGCTAAAAGTGTATCAGTAACTATGTTCTGGTCCTAAAATTAGCTCTAGAGTATATCATTAGAGTAGCCATGGTGTGGATGTGATCTCCCTGCTTTGAACTTGCATGAGGCTAAATCCAGGCTAAATGACTCATGCCCATGGATTATGGCAGCCAGTTAATGCCTACTGCAACTCCCCTAAACAAACCATCACTACATGGATCTGACAGATTCTTGTGCTCTGATACAACCAGCAACTCAACAAAAATGTCACTGGGTCCTTTACAGGAGCCACCTAAAGACACAATGCCCTGTACTCTGAGAAGTGAGGAAAGGTTGAGGGAATTGGGATTGTTCACTTGGAGAATAGAAGGCTTTGGGGTGACCTCACTGTGGCCTTGTAGTGCCTGAAGGGAACCTGCAGGAGAGATGGAGAGAGACTCTTGACAAGGGCCTGGAGTGACAGGACAAGGGACAATGAGACTGAGAGCAGGTTTGGATTCAATATTGGGATATTCTTCCCTGTGAAGGTGCTGAGGCCCTGGCACAGGGTGCCCAGAGAAGCTGTGGCTGCCCCTGGATCCCTGGCAGTGTCCAAGGCCAGGCTGGATGTGGCTCTGAGCAGCCTGGGACTGTGGAAGGTGTCCCTGCTCTGGGAAGGGAGTTGGAATGAGATGAACTTTAAGGTCCTTTCCAGCCCAGGCCATTCTGAGAGTCCATGATTCTATGAAGTAGATTATTTAGTCTATAAAAAGTTCTGATCAGCAGAAGCATTTATTGGTGTGTCCTCCAAAGGAATTCTTCATTATCATGGCCAGGCTAAAGGGTGCTGAAGATTTGACCTGTAATGATGGTTTGGGAGGTGTGTGCAGTGTATCACTGCTACTCATAAACTTGCTTTGGCCATATGTGGGACCAGTGTGGGTTCATAATCCTGACAACAGCTGGTTACACATTCACAGATCATTCCTAAAAAGCACTGTACAAGCAAAAGCCAGGAGAAGGAAGCTGTGGGATGAATGTAGCTCTTCTGCTGCAGCTGTGCTACAGTGGCAGCCTCATTAGCTGCAGGAAATTCAGAGAGAACCACATGACAGTGCACTGGACATGCTGACACTGATGAGGAGGATCAAATCCTCTTCCACTTGGGACAGAAGCAGCATCAGATGTAGAAGCAGGTAGTGACTGTCATGAAATGCTGAGCAACACAGGTGCAATCCCACTGCTCCAGGGTGACCACTTGTCCTGTGGGATGATACCGAGGGAGCACACACTGGTGCCCTGCAGAGCCATCTCTTACATTCACGTTCTTCTAAACTCAAAAGAGCAGCCCCAGCCTTTGGAGCAATACCCACAATGGCCACAATGGGAGAAAAAAAGCCGTCTTGTGTGCTCATTCCCATGAAACCGCCCGCAGGCAGACACGGAGCTCAGTCGTGAGCCCTTGGAGGCTGTTTCACGCTGGTAACTGAAAGATGTCAGCCACAAGCAGCTGTGACAGCGTTTTCAGCAAGCCAAGTGGTAAATTGATGGCTTGTAGTGACGCAGATCCAGCTCATCCTCAAAACATCTCCAGCGGGGGCAAGAGGAGAGTGAGCCACATGCTGCTGTCAGCTGTGCCACCGCGTGTGACAGCTGGAGACCCCGGGCTCTGCCAAGCTGTCAGCCATATGGCAAAGGAGGCACAGAACCATTGATCTGCATTCCCACAACAAACCTCTCTGGATAATGCAAGCATGGGGCCATGTCAGCACTCATAAGGCTTTACCACACTCCTCTATGGCAAAAGCAAAACATGCTCACACCTCCCACATGCACCTGCAGTTCAGGTAAGTAGGGAAATAGTTCACAGTGCCATTGACCCAAGCACACAGGTGAGTCACCCAGCACGAGGCACTTGGCATGGCAAGGTCCTGCCAGCTTGGCTTGTCTGAGCTGCCTTGCCAGAGCTGGAGACAGCCCAGGGCTCTTGCCTTCTGCACAAAGTATCTTCTCTGAAGACTTTGGAGGGTTATCAGTGCTAAAAACAGGGCTAAACTTCAAGGGATTTAGTTCTGGGGTTAAAAGAGGATTGAAATTGGCACTGAAGCCATTGAAAGGGAAGCCCCCTCCACCCCTGCCTGCAGGAAGCTGATGTGATTGCCATCTTTGATTTTTGCTTTCAAGAGTTAGCAAAACCAGCAAACCCTGATCTTCCCCCAGGGCTGAGCTACAGAAACTGGCTGGGATGCAGCACTTCAAATTCCAGACAGACGCTGTAATAAAATGTGAAAATTGGATGCAAATTATTTACTACATTTATGGTCCCACATTATTTACTGGTACTGCAGCTTGATAATCACAGCAATAATTTTCAAATTACCTTTGCTCAGTTTTCATTTTTATGAGTACTGAAATGATTCTCAATGTTCTTAAGCAGAGAATTCTTAAGCAGAGAGGATTTCTAACACTTGTCCCATGCTCCTAAATTGAAACAACTTGCAAATGACTGCAGAGGTCCAATGAACTGAAGACTGTCTTTCAAGGGCACAAATGGCAATGAAACATGATTTCTTCTCAGACAACAGAGGAAATTCTGCTAATGATTTGTTGCAGACCACACAAGAAGTCTTACATAAAACACTGTGTTAAATTCTCAGCTCTCAATTCCCAGTCAGTGGGGGAAAATCAACAAAAAGCCACTAAACCAACTTTCTTCTCCTACAGTGACTGGCTGTGTGTTTCTGAAGAGCACACAAGCCCATGAACCCATCTGAATTGAGATGATAATCTGCACCTGATAAGTTGCACCCTGGGACACCTGTTCAGTATTGACTTGCTTAGGTGTAATTGTTGGCTGGGACACATGGTAAACCAGGACATCAGATACGTACTGGCAGGAGGTGGAAGATCAGAAATAGGATCTGAGAGCAGTATCTTGCCATACTACATATCCAGGCAGGCAGGACTGTAAAGCTGACTATGAACAGGAAGCTTTCCCCTCCCTTGAAATAAATCATCCTTTAACAAATTAACCAGAACAACAGGACAAGATAGGTCTGAGTATTTCAGAATAAACATAGCAAGGCAAGACATGCTGAGTCTCACAACTTGTAAGAGATGCTCAGGGAGAACAATCTGCCAGAAGCTATCCTCCATCAAAATGATCTATCTCAGTATGAGGAGACACTGAAACATAATTATTACATGATGGTCATCTTCCAGTTGTGCTTTCCTGCTGTCTGCACCCGTGGATAAAGGCAGACATGGATTACTTAACTGATGATGCACATTTTGTGTACTTTTGTCCCACAGCCATCTATAAACAAAAACACATTTATATGATTATTATGTATAGTGCAAGAAAAAATAAAAAAGCAAACCCAAAGCAATGAATCACTTCCCTGAAAGCAATTTGCTTAATCACGTGCATGGTCATGCTGAGTGATGGTGTTGTGGGTACGATGACACATCTTCAGCTTGGTTTTCTCACTGACTAAAAGAGAAATGTCTGTGAAATACTCATCCAGATCAGCAATTTAATGTGTTGTCTCATTCTCATGCTTTTGCTAATTAAGGATGTTGTGCATGATAGGCCAGGGCAGCAGGTAGCAATGAGATATGAACTGTGCTCTGCTCTGTGCCACAGAGGCAGCACAGAGGAGCAGAGCAGGAAAAGCCTGGAATGAACACAAACCTGCTCATGAGCTTTCTGATGTGCCTTCTGAACTGACAGTCAGTGGGAGTGATCAGCCCTTCTACACACCTCTGTGCTGCAGCCTTGGCTGCTGTCACACAAAGATGGAACTTATCTCGCCTAAAGCACCAGGTGTCTGGGCTAGTTCTGCCTTTCAGGCCGATGGGGGAGAGATCCTCAGCTCGTATCTACTCACAAGCACCTGCAAGAGCACAGGAGTTTGCAGGTACTTAGTTCTCCTAAGGATTGAGAAGTCAGCAGAGGCAGTGTGTCACCATAAAATATCGATTAGCATATAAACTATAATAATTTTATGGTAGCACTCTTACTCCAGGATTACCATCCTTTTTCTCACTGCAAAGTTGTATTTACTTCCTGCTGTCCCTACACCATGAAACCTCTTGGTCTGCAGCATCCACAGGGAGCTTCTCATCCAACACCTCATCAGACAAATGTGTGATCTATTCTGTCCTTCTTTCCTGCACTGGGACAGCAATGATGCTCTCAGCAACACAAACCAGCTGGATATAACCAAGTCTGAAATTACTCACAGATTTCAAATTCACCACCTACATTTTCTTGACCCTGTGTATTTCACAGGAGGTTTATTACTCAACCAGACAGCTCTTTGCAGAATTACAATGCGGGCTTTTGCTCACAGGACAGAGTAGATATTTGTATTTCACAATCTGCATTTATTTGACAAACTCACAGCAAGAGATTCTGTTCTACTATAACCACAGATTGTCCTATTTGCAGAGAAAAACTAACCATTAGTCTAGTGAGACAACTAGGCAAACACCATTAATTATCAAGTGTGTAAACAAAATAGGTCTACATCAGCATTCACAGAGCTGAACCTTGCCACCACAGGGAAGCCTTTGCCTTTTCTTGTCTGCTTTTCTTGGCTTTGCTCTCCAGTGGTGAGGTTCAAACAGCCCACAAGGTGCCCCTCTTGCCATCATCCCACTACTGTAAAAACTGCTCTTTTTTTCACAGGGGAAGAATGTGAATCAAGTCTAAACATAGAGGACCTGTGGAGAGATATTGACATATTTAATCATGCTCTGCACACGCTGAGCTCCCATCTTAGGCTGGGTGTTTTTTTCTGGTGCCTGACAAACAGACTGCCAGGAGATCAAGCTCTCACATATGGATCCAACTCTCAGAAGTCCATCACACATTAGTGCTTCCTGTCATGCTCAAGGCCAGATTTTCAGTAGATTCAGCTGATTTTTTGAGATCACAGGAATGCCTGACCCTATGTGGAGTACTTGGTAACCCCAAAAATCCCGTCAAGAAGAATAAAGTGCATGAAAGACCTGTGCTGGTAAACTACAGCACTCCAAAAACCAGAATAAAGCAAAGAGTAAGCTCTGCTGGGAGTTCACACCCTTGCAGAAAAGGTATTGGCTTCTCAGTGCCACTGTATCTTAGTGAACATGCATCCTCCCATTAAAGATTTCATCCCAAACCATGAGCCAGCAATCCACAAGAAGCTATAATTTTTTTATAACACTCATAAGGGCCCAGAAGATCCATCTAGTCATTTTGTTTTTCCCTGATACAGATTTTTTTTTTCAAGAATCAGCTTTCAAATACTGGAAGCACCATGTTTTGGTGAGCTCATCAGCCCAGTCAAATTCTGTTACCTCCTGAGGCCTTCATGCTTCCTGAAGCATCTCCTCTGTCTACTGGAATTTTGTGTTTGATGGGAATGCTCTTCAGCCTCCAAGTCTGAAAAGTGCAGGTTTTAAACACACCTGCTTTTATTTTGGGTAAGATCATGTGCAATAGGTTTGCATTGCTCCATGTGGGATTTGCTGATCTGCTGGGACCAGAACTGGAGCCAGTGCTCATCCATGAAACACCTCCCATGAAATGCTTTGAACAGAGAACCCAGACAAGAGCAAAGCTTGCTGAGGGAGCTTTCCCCACTTGCTTGCAGGGGCCCTGGGTCCTTCCTTCTGCACTGAAAAATTCCTGGGACACCTGTATTTACTTGTTACAGTAAAGAAATACAGGAGTGCTCAACCTGCACTTTAGCCCTGAGGCATCTGCATGACAAAACTGGCTCTGGCTTGCTTAGCTCTGATTCCAGGAAAACAATTAAATCAAGCCCTGAACCACACACAGGATGACATATGTGCTTTACCTGCCTTTGATAAATATTTGGTCACAAAAAGCCTGTCACAGGTGGGAACACAGATCCTAAGTTGCAGCCAATAAATGGGACTTTGCATGAACCAGGCTCAGGACCCAAATCCTGAGCTGACAGGATACGAATGGAAGTGGCCCCAATGATAGAAACCAAGAGAGGCTGAGGCTAAAACACACACAGGATTGGCATTAGGAGACTTATTTTTACAGCCACAAGGCAAAAAAGTAAATCTGTGTTTTTAAAGTGTGTATCTGCCTTAACAACTGTCTTAACATGCAGCTGAAATAAGATGCAATTTATCTTTGGGTTTGGGCTTTTTCCTTAATATGGCAGGAGCTCACCTGGATTAGGCACCAGACTCAAAGAGTGAGTTTATGCAGAGGGAGAAGCACACAGAGAATCACCTGCTTAATCTCTGCACCAACTTTGAGCACTCACCTTGGGCATCCTTCTCTGCATTTCCTTCTGGCAGGTTTGGGAGTTTCCTGCTTAACTGGCTGCTTTCTCAGAATCTCATTTCCCAATGTCCATATCCTGCAGTGCATAAACCCATTAATGGGTTGTGTGGGTTGCCCATGGGCTGCTGTCCCACAGAGCTTGTGAAGCAGACAGAAAAATTTTACAAATCCCATGTTCACAGCTTCACTTTTTCTAACACCTGAAACAGAGCAAGAAACTGAGAGTCTGTGACTATGAACAGGCAGCACAAATTCCTTCTTTAGCTTAAATACTGCAGTCACCATGAGATTTCTGTTGGGTTTATAAATCCTTAGTCATGCAGCTTCCACCCCTCAGCTCTGATGTAGCAAAAAATAGGAGGAATTATTAGTTTATTACTGTGACCTCTGCATTGAGACTGATGCTTAATGATCCAACTCCTGAGGTTCCGTTAAAGCCATTTTCTTGCTATAAAATTCCCATGTCTCATTTGAAGCATTTCCCTCTCGTACATTAAGAGCTTTTATAGCTGACAGGCGACAACTGAGGCGAGATCAATAAATCCAGGGCCACTCAACTCATCCCAGCCCTGAGCTCCTTTCTAAAGACAACCTGCAAACGGGAAAGATGCTGGGTGTTTTCATTTTAGTTTCTCTTCTGATGGAAAAGCAGATGTGAAATAGCTTGACACTAGAAATAGCAAGGCTTGTTCTCAGCTCCTTACTGGAGATTTCTTTTGGACCATATTCTATTTATTTTTGAAGGGGTTTTTAAGTCTTTTTGGCATGAAACTGAGGGATATTTGACTGTGGTTGCTAAACACTCAGACAATAAAGAAGATCAGAAATGTAAACTATATTGGAGGGACTGCAGAATTAAAAGTTCTAGGAAAACAATTTAAGTAAAGTTAAATGTAGGGTATATTTTTAATAAGTATAATGCAAAGCAGAAGTATCACATAGAGAAAAACCACTGGTACTATTGGCTATTCAGCCTTCTTTAAAATTACATAAAGGACTCAATTTCTGGAGCAAAATCCCCAATCAGTAAGAGAATGCTCGAAAGGATTACAAAATGTCAAGAGGTAGTATAAAAGCAAGAAATGGAAAGTACATATGAGAACATAGGTGAGTTAGTACTGCCTCAGTCGTGCCAGCTCCCATCCTACCAACCTTAAAATTACAGTCCTGTAGTTTTGCAAATTACACTGTAACTACCTTAAACACAGCAACAGTCTGGAGAACAGCAAATAATTTAAAATCTCGCCTGGTAAAGACAGGCCACATTATAAACTGCAGTTCCTCAATTGTGTGAAGAGCTCAGCCCACTTAACCAACAGTATTTAGAATTTAGATGGTAGTTCCACTTGCAAATGCATCACAGATATTTGGGCATAAATAATCTTCCCAGTCTGGTGCCTTTTGGCACAAGCTGGAGGTTATTTGCCACCCAACCAGCTCTGCCCACGCTTGTTATCCACAGCAGAGTCTGGGTGGTGATCCCACTCACTTCCACTAGTGTGAGTGAGGAACACTCATCTGTACCCTCATGAGCAATTTTGGCAGCCAGAGGGGTGGCAACATCCAGGAAGGATGACACAAAGCAGAATTTTCAGGTCTTTTTTTCTATTTTTGTAATGCAGATATGCTCCTGACCTTCCCTTTGAGATAAATTAATATTGTTACTCCTAATGGCAATAACACTCCAGTCTCAGATCATCTTTTAGAGTATCACTGCATCCTGAAAAATTTCCAGCCTGTTCCTTCTCTTATTAAAGCCATTGACAAGGTAAATGATTTATTGATGCTGTGTTTCTGCAGCACAGAATTTTAGGAGCAATAAATCTGTGTTCAGACAGATGATGTAATAATCTCGGCTTTCTACAAATGACTTAATGTTTCTTTGCAAATGACTTAATGTTTCTTGGTGGTTCCTAGAACAGTTCATATTTCCTAATTGAATGAAGAAATACATGAAGTAGTTTCAGTAAAAGGTTAGATTTTTAATTTTCTTTTACTGACTTTCCTGTCTGGGATGGTAAATTGGTCTAGTTGATCATAAAAAAAGATGTGCTATTTCTCAGTCTTTTCCATGTGTAAATTTTTAGGTACTTTGTGACTCATACAATAAAACCAAATGGAGAAATACATAAACCAAAGGGCCAGGTCTGAATCCACACACTCCACCCTTCCTAAGGAGTGTGAGTCAAACTTCATTCCACCAGCACCGGGTTTTGGATGGACTTTTTCTTGCAAAGGCTGATTCCTTCAAATACACATGAACACACACAGATGCACACACATGCATTCTAAAAGAAGGAGATTGTCCCTTAGCACAGCTTCTGAAAACACCTGCTAATTTCCTTAATGCTGGTCGTGTTTCTTCCCACAGCCAGGTAAAGTTTGAAAAGTTCCTTTTGCTGTGTGTTTATAGGACTGGCATTGAGTGCAACATAAATCACCTGCTGTTGGCAAGATAGATATTACGTAAAAATCACCAATGACTTATTGCATTTCTAATTCCCTTTATATCAAGCACCTCAGCTCATCAAGATCTGCAATTTGGCTTGCTCTTTCTCCCTCTAGTCATTCTACTGGTCAATTTTCCTTACGACATAGTCCTTCTCTGTATTTTTAATTAAAATATCATCATTAGAATGCACACAGGAGAAGACAGGTGGAATGTTAACAGAGTCCTTTCCACTCTAAGAAACAACTGAAAGAAGAGAGATTGTGGAGATCAAGCCCATGAATTAAAGAGAGAGAAGAGACAATGTACAAGTGATGTGGGTGCTGCCCTCAGCTCTCTCCCTAAAGCCATAACCTCACACGTGCACAGAAGTCAGGGAAGCTTCATCCCTCAGGTAATGCCAGAAGGGAACAACCTTGCTGCAGGAATTGGAAGGGAGAAGTGACAACAGATTGGAAGAGCAGCATCCCTTGACTTTAACACTGTAGGACTGAGCTTCAGCTGTAAACTGGAACTGGGTTAGTGCTGCCATGCTCTGCCATTGACAATGGTGTGGATGGTGCCTGCTCCTCTTAATACTTTACCTGAAGAGAGATCTTGTTTTGGCATCAATCAGGAGTCTTGCTGAAGATAGTGATTTTAAGAGATCTCAAGAAACTGAATTGAGAGTTTTAGTGCCTGTTTTAAATCTTGCAATAGCTTGAACTTCTGTCAAGTGCTCACATTCAGGAGCTATCTAATAACTCCCTGTCCTGGCAGATCTCCAGACTAGTTCTGAGGTGTCACTTTAAGAAGGGTGGGATGCAATTTGCACAAGCAAAGGGGTGTAGCCTTGGTTGAAATTTTTAATTGAGATGCATTTGTTGTTTTTATTCCTGATTGCATCACTGATGTTGCTACACACCTCAGAGCACCATTACAACAGGCAAGAGCAGCAGAAATATGTCACCTGCTTCATGTCACAGCAGCCACCCAGTCTCTGGGAACCTCTCCTGGTTACAGCTGATGTAATTTTACAAATAACACCTTAATCTTGCAGATCTCCAGCTATTTGCCCTGTTTTATCAGTGCTTGTATCTATCTGCTCCATGAGGTAAGTCCCTGTCTGGAGAGGATGTAACAACTCTGGAGTTACTGAACTAAAAGCGACTTGCCACTGCTCCATGAGGAACTGGTGCATTTGGCCACTTGCTCTGCCTCACAGAAAGCATTGCCTGGTGCTTTAGACATAAGGGGAAGAAATTGCAGCCATTTAAAACAAAACCAGGAAGTTTTACCACTAGATAAGTCAAAATTGCTGGACCAGATGTGGTAACACTGGAAGCATGAAGTAGCTTTATCAGTAGGTAACTTAGGAATTATTCCTTGGTGAATGTTCTATTTTCAGGAGTTCTTAAGTGTTTTTTCTTTTTATTTGCAATTCTGCTAAATTCAAAATAGTTGTTGGAAAGAGGAATGGCACAGTTGGACAAGGTAATAACACAAAGGCAAAAGCTCTGCCTTCTTGGGTTTAGTTGTGCAACGTCATAATATTTTTAAAAGTCAAGCTAGCAAAATGTGATTCTTACTGGCAACAGAAGCAGCTTTTCATCTTTTTATCTAATCAAGAAAAGTAAAGAAATCCTGGACCTGGCTGCAGACAATTATTTATAAAGTGGTGATCGTTTGTTCTTTGACAGGATTAGCTCTGTTCACGTAGCTGGTAGACCAATAATTTCATACTTAATATACAGCATGTGAATTTGAAATCAAATGAAGATTGGGTATAAAAGAGCAAGTTCCAAAAAGCACAAATGTAGTGATCACCTGGCTAAAATTAATGCTGTGGCTTAGTCTGACGAGCCAGAACACTAGAAGCATAAAAAACTTGCTTGAAATAAATTTTTTCTTGAGTGAGGGGAAAGTAGATGTGGTTGCAGAGTTCAGTTTCACCAATATTTTGTAGAGGACTGTAAGGAATTATTTTAACATGATTTTAGTAAAATAGGTCCTTCCAGAGAGGAGAGGAACAAGCAGAACACTCTGATTAGCATCTCTTGTGATGAAACTTCTATTACTACACCTGAACTTAGTGTAGAAAGTCACAGCTTTGGATTTTGCCCAAACCACCCCAAATCTCCACTTTCACAAAATGTTTCACCTAAATACCTGCTTATTGCAAAGTATGTTTTGTGCCTGTTTTGTCAGCAACTGATGTTGTCTAACAAAAAATCATCTAAAAAAGCAAAATCAGATGAGACTTGATGAGACCAAAACCACCCTCACGGGCAGCCTAAGAAACACATTGACAGCAGTTCAGTGCCACCATGCCATTGCCAGAAAACCTCCAATTGTCAATAAAAGGCTATAAAAGACCTGCCTAAATCTATGCACCATTTAGTGTGCCATCAAGAGCTCTAAACTCAGGCTCCAGTACAACTTTTAGGGGAAAAGAAGATCTCTCAGCCAGGTGGTTCAACAGGAATACATTGCACCAGCCCTAGACCTCTCCAAAAAGCTTCCAGGTGATCACAGAAGCTGAGAGCAGTGTGACTCTTACAGAATCCATTGGAATACATGGGAAAAAGGAGTTTTCCGACATGCTCAGGACTATTAGAGATTACAGTCAATGCCACTTTCTGGAAATAATAAAGAAGCATCACCTCTTGATGGCCACTGCTGACTGGGGATTATCACCTGCAGAAGCAACTCAGAGTCCCAACTGTGAGGTTTAAATGTTTACCAGCAGATTAATAGGTTTGTAACATAGAATACAAATGCTTCAAAATGAAAAGAAGGCATTTGAACCTAAAGAAAAATAAATGTCACTGGGTCTCCTTATCCTACTCTCCTCTCTCTGACTGATGTCCTTTGTCCTCACTTGGTGTGCTACTCCTGCAAACAGCCACATGATAAGCAAATACTACTTGTGCAGAGACCCATTTCCCACTGCCAGTTACAAAAAGGATCACATAGTGGTTTTGGCATCCTATAAAGTAGCATAATTATTTTAAAATGATGAATTAAAGAGAAAACAAAACTACTTAGAGAGAAGCTACAAAAATGCCAAGCCAAAGGAGAGCCAAATTCTCCTCAGCACTGTAAGATGGTATTTGAAGATGTGGAGGCCACAAACTGTTCTGGGTAGTCCAGATTGGACATGAGCACATGTTTTTGGGGGGAGGATAGAAAAACACTGGAGTAGATGTCCTTGGAGGTTTTCAGGACTGTGCTAGAGAAGACAACCTATTGTAGAGTTGGTGGTAGGCCCAGTACAAGTGGGTGTGAGGACATAAAAAGTTGCAGAGTCCCTGCCAGCCAGTGCTGCTGTGCTCCAGGTTCACAGGCACAGACAGATCTGGAAGGTAATTCAGAAGGTAAACAAGTGATGTGGTGGTACTTCTGCCATGTTTCACGTTTTTATCTTGTTGGTGACACCTACAGATCTTATTTATCACAACAAACATTTATGAAAAGTAAGTTAAGATATTCTTTTCTCCCTTCAAACATTTGACCAGTTGTTCATTTCTGAAATACTTTCTTCTGATGAGAAATTTCTCCAGCTTCTCTGACAAATTTGGCTGCTGTTTGCTTTTGATACATTTTTCTTCTCCATATTCACTGCCATGATGTTTTCTTAGCATACAACACTTAAGGTGCAGAAACAAAGGCTTCAGTTGTGATTTTACAGTTGTTCCATGGGTCACTCCTCCACCTCTATATGGAAAAGAATCACAGAATAGCTTGGGTTGGAAGGGACCTTAAAGACCACCACATTCTGAGGCCCCTGCCATGGGCAGGGACACCTTGCACTACCCCAGATTGCTCAGAGCCACATCCAGCCTGGCCTTTGGCACTGCCAGGGGTGTGACAGCCACAACTCCTCTGGAAGGAGAAGGACAGGAGTCTCATTAAAGAGTAGAGATTCCTAGTTAGTTCAGCTGATGAAAAATTTCCGGCTAGTGGAACAACTCTAATATATGCAATCTCTTTGGAAATAGCCTTGGAGCTATGTTTTTTACTAAGGAACACTGCTGTCCCAGGGAGCCAGGAGACTAGTTAAATCACAAGAAACCTGAGGGAGTTTTTGTCCATGCTTACACCTTTTTGTAGGCACTCCCTCCCATCAGATTGTTTGCTCTGACCCTCACAAAACCAGGCCAGATATTTGACTGCTTCTCATCCTTCCATAGCTACTCTCCTTTGTCAGAAATCCTTCTGAGTACACTGATTTTTTCCACAGTTTTGTGTTAACTCAGGTGATCAAGCTGTGGCCATGCATGGCTAATTACAGTGGAAGAAGAAAAATGAGTACATTGATTAACATTCTGTTCCCTTTGGAGAGACTGAGAAATGGCTTTGGCAGCTCCAGCTTCACTGACACCCTACTGGCAGCTTATTGCCCATGCTTGTGAATCGCAGTAATTTTTGAAACATGTGGCAGATCCTTGACTGTTAACTGGGAGGGTAAGAACAGAGTTATGTGTATTTGATGTTTGATGCTATTTTAAAAAGCTTTTCTTCCCTGGGCCCCCTGTGGCCTTTCTCCACAGCAGGCTTGAGCACTGCAGGCCTAATTACTTGCTCTGCTTCCATTGGTGCACAGCGCTCTGAGGGCTCTGGAAGAATTCCATCCCACTGGACAGTCAGAGAGATCCAGCATTACACAACTGGTCCAACTGGTCCTGCTAAGGTGCCCCAGCTGCCTGCTCTACCTCTCTTTGACATTGTACCCATTCAGAGACAATGCACAGAAGGCTCTGGAATGAGTCCATGGGAACCAAGAGATCTTTTGTTGGCTTAAATGAAGACCTTAAACATACATTTTTTTCTTTAGGGGTCTGCCTCGTTTTTATCAGACCCAACTGTTTACTTCATGCTGGGACAATTAATTGGATTATTTTCATTTAAAGATCCAAGCCCACAAGATAACTGGAATGGAACTGAATTGTTTTCCTTTCCCTGCTCTCCCTCATTAGTAGTCTAAACAAGTGTGAGGCTGCATTAAGTTTGTAGCTATTTTGTTAGCTTCAATTGCTTTCTTCTCTTCTGCAGATGGAGACTGTGCTTACATCATTATATTCCAGGGTGCAGTTGTGGTATATTAAAAGTGAAAAGGCTAGTTACAGAATTTATGCTTGCAATTACCTTGGTAGGCAAAAAGGAGGACAACAAAAATAAGTTTTGCAAAAACAGGGAGCAAAAAGGAAACTACAGCATGTTTACTTTTTTTTTTTTTAAACTACAAAAAGTGGCACAAAACACTGCCTAAAGAAATTTCTAGGCTAAATTGGGCAGATGTTGGTATTACTACAAACTCTGCCTGCAACTCAGGTGAGCTTCCACAATGTCATCATATTTATTAGGTTTGTCTTCCCAGGGTGATTGTCTCAATTTCACACAGGCTTGACCTATAAATGCAATGGTTGACCAGGTCATCTCCTTAGTAACCTCTGAAAACCATTGCTGGAATGCTAAAGCTGCTGTGAAGCTGTCAGAGTTGTTAGTGCTTCATCTGGAAATCTCCAGAGGGTCACTTCTGGGATGAATGGGAGAAGTTACTTGTTCTTTCTTGACATTAGAACTTCAGAATGTAAGTGATTATGCTGGGTTAGGCCTTTATTCAATATTAGACATCTTCATGTGCCAGATTTAATTATACACTGGGTGTGGATGTGTTTGTAAGTAGGACACATGAAAGGGCAGGGACCCCATACAATTTCTGTCAACTGAGAAATGACTCTTGATAGTTTATCAAGACTTCACCAACAGAACAATCCATCTCCTCCTAAAAAATGGATTCATTTTCTGTATATTTACAGTGATTGTGTAAGACATGGGGAAACCAGATCTTAATGCCCCATTTCAAATGAGAATTACACTTGATTTTGAAATGTTTTGCCTAGAATCTCCTACTTCACATTAGGTGCTAATGGTAGCTAAGCCAATTTGCAAAGCCAGCTCATTTCAGAACTGACCTTTGCCAAACTCAAAACTATAATTTCTTTATCCCTGAACATTTTTACTGCATTTCATTGATGCGTGAGAAATACCCAGACCTCAAGAGCTGCCAGCTCTGGTTCTGCAAAGAGTTTTCTCTCTCTCTTTGTGTAGCAGAACCAAAGTTTACTGGCTGCTCTCTAGGTTGGAGAAAAGTCCTTTCTGCAACTTTGTCACTGGAGATCAGATTGGTGTTACAAATCTGGAAGAGACTTCTCCTGTTATGAAACAGCAAACATCAAGGAAAATACCCCTTATCCTGTTCAGTAAGGAAGAGCCAGTGATGAAAGACATCACAAGGACATGCTTCACACACCCAGGAAACAAAGGAGAACCTTGGCAAGCTGTTGGTGGGTTGGGGAAATGCAGTAGGAACAGTCAGGTACTGCTAAGCCAATTTAGGGAACTGGGAAGGCTCTAGGGAATGGAGCTGGAAGACTGAGAGAGAGGATTGGAGATGTAAATCAAGAACACAGCAGAGCAGGGGTTGCATCTCTGTGTATTTAGGATGGAGTTTTTCAGGCTTTCAATTATTCCACTGAAGTGGAGAGTAGTGGGAGAACAGGGCAGAAGAAATTAAATAACCAAAGCACTTGCCTAAACCTTGGCATTTCATCACCATCACCTCCTTCTTTCCCAGATTCATGGTCCTTTGAATTTTGTGAAAGTTTAGGAGAGCTCCAAATCCAATCAGGTGGTTCAGTCTCTGTGCCTCCTGTGCCTGTTTTGCTGCCCTTGCTTCTCCTGCATCAGCTACACGGTGCTGTAATGCCAGCCATCCCCTCCAAGCAAGAACATCCTCTCCCTAGGCTCTTCCAGAAGCTGTGTTCACTGGGATAGCTCCTGGGACTTCAGTATCAGGCCCTAAAATAGATGCATTAGGGTTGAAAAACAGGGAACACAGTGTAACAGCAAGTTGCATCATTTTGTTTATATCTTGTTCCAGTTTCTTTTTTCCTTAATTTATTTTGAGAGCTTTATGTCAGACAGAAAAGCTGCACTTGATCACTGTATAGCAAAGCCAAGCAGGAAGTAAATGTTGAGTAAGAAGACAGACTGTGGTTAAGCTTGCAACATAGAGATGATCTCCCATGTCTCAGGATAATGTGAAAAAAACAATGGATTTAGCAAAGAATCTGCAGAGAATCTTTGCTAAGAAGCAAAAAGTATATGATCGCTCCTGAAACAGTGTAAGAAGAGATCAAATAAATGTACTAAGAATAAGATGTCTGGGAAAAAAAAGGGTATTTTTATTTAATATATTATTTTGTATCCCTGGGATTGACTGGAAAATGTCACCATTCTTCTCTGGAGTTTTACGGAACGGATAATGCTGACTGTGCTAACTGATGAATAATATCGAGCTTCCTTAATTAAAAAGTTATTATTAGTTAGTGTATTTGTTAACTTGTTTGTTCCAGACCTTTCCATGTTTCTTTGTTTATGGAAAAAGATCATGTACCAAATATGTCTCTTGCAAGTCCACCAAGGATTTTCTCCAAGGAGAATCCAGGAATAATATTTTAAGAGATGACGCTGTTTAAGCAAACTCAGCTATAAATATTTTAATTGCTTACAAAACAAATCAAATTTGTCACATCCTTAACTGCTGCATGAGGAATCTGGTATCTCTGTGCCAGGAAGAGCTATGCTGTGAGTTCCAAATTGCCTGCAAAAGTCACAGCCAAGCCAGAAATTCATGCTAAAAAAAACCAAAAAAACCCCAAACTTACACAGGGAAGAAGTAATTTCAATGGTATTGAAAATTGGCAAAATCCTGGCTTTGGAAGGGCTGCTGGGTGTTGCTAAGACATTCAGGATATGAGTTGCCAGTCTGTAAGGTGACTATACCAATTTCCTTGATTTTGTAGAGCTGAATGAGTTGCTTTGTTCCTTAGACTACACACATGGAAATATAAATGGTTTCCCTGTGACATAGATGCTGTTAATATAAAGAAAATTATCTGGGCTTTCAGGAAAGTATAAACTAGAACTTTCTAAGAAAGGGTGTGGATATAGAACAGCCTGTAGTTGCCTCTATGGAACAGAGCTGGACTGTTTCAAATACTCTCAAAAGGCATCACATTTTAAAAACTGAACTAATATTCTTTATTTATTGTCATAATTTAACTTTTACCTATTTTAAGAGACATAGCAAATGGATCTCCAGATTCAGAGGTGAGGCAAAAATGATATGCTCCTGGTTGTATTCACCTTTCATCCACACTTTGAATGGTGAAATTCTGGTTTCTTTACTTCCAAAAATATAATAGAAATTGCAACATGGCAACATGACTGGTGAAAATATGGAGTGGCTTCCAGGCTAGGGCTCTTTAGTCTGGAATAAAGAATACTGAGAAAGTACAGGATATAAAAATAAAAGTAGCACTGCCAGGATGGACATGGATTGAGGTTTTTCACTGTCTATGCTGAGAACAAAAGCAGGGTCCACACCAAGATGCTCTCAGAACCAGGGTCAGGACAAGTAAAAGGAGGTGAATTTCACACAAGGGGCTGTGGAAGCCCCATGTGCTGGGAATGCAAGATGTTTATAGGCTTTTAAGAGTAGACTGCACAAGCATTTGGAAGAACAAACCCTTGAGTTACTGTTTAGACAGAAAGCATCAGGCTTGGGATAGGTGGAGAGTGAGGTGGACATTTTAAAGGAATCCTTTGTGAATTTTTTCTACTCTTCTTTTTCCCTAGATGTCAGACCGTGATCACTAGGAAGACAGAAATGTGACCAAGACAGAGCCTGGGTCTGAAGCAGTGCAGACATTCTGATGTCAATGGGTATTTTTAAATATTGATGACAATTTCCTAAAGATGGGGCATGACAGAAAACAACTGGGTGAGCAAATGTTACTTCTATGAATGGTCTCACAGAAGTAAACCAAAAGAATTTCTGAGTTATCTTACTCTTCAAGAGCTTGCACACCCAAATCTAAATTGTTTAATTAAACTCTGAAACACTGCATATGAAGTATGACCATATGTCCCTGCTTTTAAATTTGCATTCCACCTATTAAGAAATTACATTTTTGTCTATGCCACAGCTTTTTCTAAGCATTTGATTCACTGCTGTGCCCCACTGGAATCAAGCAACTGAAGATCTACAGGACATTCAACAGGTGTGAAATATTATCAGAATTGTGTCACAGCACAATGCTTAGTGTCATAAAACAGATTAATGGATTTACCTTTTTGCCTGGCCTTCTACCTGTTAAATATCAAAAACATATTTTTATTATTCAGACAGATTAGGGAGTTATAAGTAAAATTTGGATTAGAAGTAGTATTAACAGCAGTTTAAAAAGTCTTAATAAGCTAGTAGAAAATTTGTGGGAATGTTTCTGAATGGCTTGCACTATGCTTACCTAGCTCTACATTATTTCCTGCCCAGTTTTAAATGTTCTGGAATTTTCTGGCTTATTGTTGAGAAATACACCTTGACTATATTAGAAAAACAGTAAGAAAGAAAGAAAGGGAAGTCAGGATGGATTCCTAAATGTTGATTAAGTAGTTAGATGCAAACTACTTGTGAATTAAACATTTATAGGTTATTTCTGATGCTGAGAAGGAGTTTGCATGGTTAAAACCCCCTCAGAATCTTTCCAAGAGACATCTCCAGCATGACTCTGATACAGCAATTTGGATTTGTTACACCAATTGACTGCAGAGAAAGAAATGTCAGCTTCTCACATAAATGTCCTTTCTCTGACAAGCTCTCCCTCTTTTGAACTACAATACTGAGGACAACATTGTTTTGCTTTGCCACAGACCTTCCCCTAAGTTTTTTGAAGGCTTCAGAGGTTCCGTGGAATTTGACAAGAGGTATTTGGGCTTTTGTGTCTGCCTTTAATTGCTGCGCCCCGGGGTGGATCCTGCTGCTGCTGCTGCTGCTGCTGCTGCAGCCGGGGCCATCTGAGCAGAGGGTGCAGGACCTTTGGCTGCTTGTCACAGCTTGCAGGACTGGCACAGCACACAGCCTGCAGAGGTTTGCATGTTCAGAGCAAAGATTTTGTTTCAAAATGTTTGTCCAACTGTGCCTGGCAGCTCAAACAGGTGCTGCCCTTCTACACAGTGAATAGGTGCTTATATTTCTATATTAAGGGTTAACACTGAAAGTACACAGAAATAGAAGCTATTGGGCTGTTGGTAATGGTTCCACTGTGGCACAGTTTGGGTTAAAACCCTAAGTATTTCTGTCAGCTCTCCTTCAACAACAAACTTCATTTGCCTGCACAGACACTGCAGGTTTGGTTCTGCCATGGCTCATTTCAGGATGAGCATTTGGCTGTAACTTTATTTAGATGTGCAGACCTTCAAAGACTATGGACAAGCTTAACTATTCACATGAGGCATCAGCCAACTAACTTCAGCTGCAAGACTGGTGAACCCATTAATCAATCTTTTACAGCAGTGAGATAACCTTCTATGTGTACAGCTCTGTTAAAAGTACATATTAAGAATTAGAAAATTAAACCATGCGTGCTCTGCAATGGAATGTCTGCTAACACAAATACTTTTACAGCCACATAAAAATAGAAACATGAAATACTTACATTTTCCATAGGTCTGTTAAGCAACAGCCAGTGTTTTTATTAATATATTATTTCTCTTTTTAATTGCACTATTATTTAGAAAAAATCATGATCCTGACTTATGAGCAAAGTTACATGGAATCACACAGGAAACTTAGAATGCAAATAGACATGCCTCATTCCTTTAAAACAAGAGACTGGTTCTTTAAATGCCAGTAATTTTTGTAGTCTTAAGCAACAACTTGTTTCCCTTTCTCTCTTGAAAATAATTAAATAAATTGAAGTTTGCCCCACTTCCCTCCTCACACATCCACATACATGCACAGGACCAGCAAAACCCAGTAGTTTTCCACTGGCACAACAGCCTCTCAGTGCTTGCCATCTGCTGTGCTGGCAGGACCCACCAAAGGAGCAGCAGCAGCAAGTCAGGAACTGGAACGTCACGTTGTGAATATTCATTCCATTTTCATTGTCACAGCTGGGCCTCCTCGTCTCCGAGACTGACCTTGCCTCCCCCAGCTTTCCTGTGGCAGCTCTGGGGAGCAGACAGCAGTGAGGTACTGCCATCAAAGCCTACAGCTTACAAACACCAGAAATCCCCAGTCAAAACCAGTCCTGCTGGGGGGCAGAGGTGTCTGTCACTCCCACTGACCAGGGTTACACAGATTTTTAAGGACTTTCGCTCTGGGAAGAGTGTTTTACTGAAATACCACTTTTCTAGATCCATAAGCAGTTTATTTGGAATTTATTTATCGTAGAGTGCCTTTTCCCCTCTTGCTAATTGCATTTCTGGGTTATGTGCCCATGCTTTCAACACATGGTGAATGTGAGTGCACAACTTCATTACCTCAGGTTTCAAACGTGGAACCAAGTTCAGATGTCCCAAAGGACAGCCAGTCCCTTCAGGAAGCATTCCTGCACCTCATTCAAGTTAAAACATGCTAATTTTAAGCTTCTGTTATTTCAAACCTACCAAATCTAAAGCTTTCAAATCCCAGTCTCTGCAGGTAGGTCCACAGCGCTCAGGCAGGTCCATGGTGGATTCCCTGGCTCTGCCTGCAGGTCCTGAAATTCTAAGGTCTCTGGGCAAGAAATCTGCTTTAGTGCACAGAGCTCCTAAGATCCTTATCTCTACATAAAGACTAATGAGGTAAAAGAAATCAAATCTGTCTGTCAATTAAGTCCTACTCACCAACAACTCTCTTCAAGTCAACTTGAAGAGAATCTGAAGATGACATCAAGAGAAACTCTCCCTCGCTTCCAGACACTCCATGTTGTGATGGAAGCAGAAGATTATTGTACTTTGTCATTCCTCCAATCTGGGCTCACAGATTTGCCCTTGCATAGCTGGATTTTTATGAAATCTGTACCACTGCATCACTGGGATTGCAGCCTTCCGTCTAAGTGCTGCTGCTTTGTTTATGCTCAGGTAGTACTGAAACCACAGCAGGGTTTCACCCTCAGCCTGGTGCTTCAGCAGTGGGACAGAGGGAAGTAAAAACAGAACCACAGAATATCCTGGGCTGTAAGTGACCCACAAGGAACACACAGGTCCAAACCCTTGCCCTGCACAGGACAGCCCCAAGAATCAAGGCAAAAGGCCTGTCAACACTCTGTTTCCATTGAACTCTGCTGTCTTCTGTTTGAGCTCCTGCTGAGGGCAGTTTAAGCCCTGACTGTGAGACCACTCACAACCACGAGCCCTTCGGTGAGTCCTGACTGCCAGAGCCTGCTGAGGGCCGAGGTTTGCACTGGGGTTAGGAAGAGCATTGATTGATTGCAGGTAGAGGGAGCTCATCGTGCCCCTCTGCTCCACCCTGTGAGGCACATCTGGAGCGCTGTGTCCAGCTCTGGGCTCCTCAGGACAGACACGGAGCTCCTGGAGCGGGGCCAGCGGAGGCTGTGGAGAAGATTTAGGGCCTGGAGCATCTCTTGCAGGGAAAGGCTGAGGGAGCTGGGGCTGCTCAGCCCCCAGAGGAGCCCAGCTGAGAGAAGCCTCAGCCCTGGGTGTCCCTGTGCAGGGAGGGTCAGAGCAGGGCCCAGCAATGGCACCAGAGGAACGGCAGGGACTGAGCTCAGGAGCTTCCACCTGCACAGGCGGCAGAAGTTCCCTGTGCAGTGACCGAGCCCTGATCAGACTGTCCGGAGCGGGCGTGGAGTCTCGTCGCTGGGGACAGCGCGGAGCGGTGTGGCCGCAGTCCCGTGCCGGAGCAGCAGGGCTGGAGCAGCAGGGCTGGAGCGATGCCCGGCTGGAGCAGCAGGGCTGGGGCAGTGCCCGGCTGGAGCAGCAGGGCTGGAGCAGCAGGGCCGGAGCAGCAGGGCCGGAGCAGCAGGGCAGGGGCAGTGCCCGGCTGGAGCAGCAGGGCTGGAGCAGTGCCCGGCTGGAGCAGCAGGGCAGGGGCAGTGCCCGGCTGGAGCAGCAGGGCAGGGGCAGTGCCCGGCTGGAGCAGCAGGGCTGGAGCAGCAGGGCTGGAGCAGCAGGGCAGGGGCAGTGCCCGGCTGGAGCAGCAGGGCTGGAGCGATGCCCGGCTGGAGCAGAGCTCTCTCCCCGCCCGCCCGGCTCGCCGTGCCGCTGCTGAGGCGCGGGGCGGAGCGCGCGGAGCGCCGCGGGGCGGGCGGGAAGGGGCGGGGCGGGGCGGGCGGCGCGCGCCGGCGGGCGCGGCCAATCGCGGCGAGGGGCTCGGCGGCGCGCGGCTCTCGCGAGAGCCGGCGGGTAAACATCGGCCCCGCCGCGGGCCCGCCCGCTGCCATTAGCGCGGGGGCGGTGCCGCGCTCGGACCGGCGGGAGGTGAGTGCTGAGGCGAGCCGGGTCCTGAGGGGAGCCGGGGATCCTCCGCCCCGCCGCTCCCCGCCGGAACGGCCCCGGCGCGCTGCCGCCGGAGACCGGGAATCTCCCCCTGCCTTCCCTCCTTCCTCCCCCCGCACCGTGAGGCAGCAGGAGCAGCCATCGCCGCGGAGGCTGTGGGAGCGCAGCCTCAGCCCCGGCTGCGGGAGGGTCGGCGGTGGCTCTGGGCTCTCGGGCGACTCGTCCCCCTGCCTCCGGGGTGGCTTGCGGCTCGTCCCGCTGCCCCCGGGGTGTCTCGTCCCCCTGTCCCCGGGGCTGCTGGGGACCGAGGTGTCCCCGGGGGTCGGTGCGGGGGCACGGCGAGGCTGGGGCAGCCAGGGCCGGGGCTGTGCGGGGATCCCCCGGCAGGGTCACGGCTGGGCTCTGCTCGTGCTACGGAACGTGGCTCTGGGCTTAAGGGTGTCCTGCCCTCCTTAGAAATAAATAAATAAATCAAGGGACGAAATTATCTCCGTAATGCGCTTAGAAAAGCAAACAGAAGCTTCGCAAGTTCCCACGGGCGGCAGGAGCAGATCGCAGACCCTCTGCCGAGGCGGAGCAGTTTGGCACTGGGGCCCCCGCGGGTTGGCGGTCCGGCTCCTTTCTGTGCCTTTAGACAATTCTCAGTGACTCAGGTGAAAGTTAAATGCTAACAACTAAGAGAGGTCTCTCAGTTGTTTGGTTTTACTTGGTCCGAAACGCCTTGGGTTAGCACAGCAGAGTTCACACGCGTGCCTCTGCTGATGTACCTGGTTTCCTCCTGCAAAATCCAGACTGGCAGTAAATGAGCCTTGCTGTAGCCTCTGAATCTAAAGCAATGACGAAGTTTGATTTTTTTTTTAAGAGAAGTTTCCTGTAAGATATTTGGTGGGATGTATTGGTTTTGCTTTTGCCTCCTTTTTAGAGAGCATTGGGGTTTTTGTTGACGGCAGATGTTGGGGTTTGTCAGGTGTGCTGATTCAGTGTTTTGATTACAGTTTTTCGGTCACTTGGAGCAGAGGGATCCTGTTTATGAGTGTTTATAACGCTAATAAATCTCACTAAGTTGTTGTTCGTGTTCCATAAAAGGTGCCTGAATATACACAGGAATCTGAAAAATTGTTGTCATTCCTTATCCTTTAGGAATGAAAGAATATTAGCCTTAATTTTGCTCTGAAAAGTGAGAGGAATTAGGAGCACATGGGCTACTGACCTGAGAGGTGATGATCAATGGGTACCCTCATTGTATGTGAGAAATCTGTTCCTGTATCCTGTATGGCTGCAGTTTTACCTTCTGTGCCACATGTAGACATGTTTTCCTGGTTTTGGTAAGAAATGTCTTGGATAGGAAAAGTCAAATTTGCATAGCTCTGTGAACTCGTTTGTTTTTCATATTGGAAATGACACACCCTATGTTCAATTTAAATATTTTTGCTTAATAGAGCTTAAAAAAATTCTAAACATTTATTCTCAAACACTTTAGGGGAAGAAATCCCAAGCCACTAGCTAAACAAAATTCAGAAGCAAATATTTACAGAGGACAGGTATCACACTTTCTTTCTTCCTGCCCTTTTTTTTTTTCAGAAAGTTAGTCTGTCTTAAACATCGAACAGCAAACCCATGCCACATGATTAACTTGCAGAGGACTTGGAGCAGGCCTATGCTCCAAGAAAGTCCTCTTCCCAGGAGAACAGAACTTTTGGATATCTGTTGTGGGCCTGCTCTTGTAAGCTTTTTGGTGCTGACCTCTGAGGGTCTGGTCAGCAGTGGAGCCCCTGGTGGGACTCTGATTGGAATGATGTGGGATGTCACTGGAGTTCCACACATGCACAGCTCCTCGTGCTGAGGTTTGCTTACCTGTTCTTTCTCAGGAGTTCTGTGTAGCCTCCCTTTGATCATCTGTCTGTCCCTGAAGTTTGAACAGTGGCTAGGATTTTTTTTAATCATTTGAGTTACTGCTGTAGTTTGGGATGTCTCTTGATCCTGTAGTGATCACAAGGAGCTTAGTCACTGTCTTTGTCCTCTGTCTAGGCAGTGGGTTCATCTTGCTTTCAGAGCTTATCTTCTCCCTACAGATTCAGTTTTCACTCAGTCCATGTTTATTCTAATAAAAATGTTGCTCTTCGCACCAAGTTTTAGCTGAGCATGAGTTAAAATGCGAAGCCAGTTGATAAACTTTGATATTTCTATTCCAGGAGATGCAGGGTAGACATGGAAATAGCAATGAAAAGTATTGCTTCTCTGAATGCAGTATTCATCAGCACAAAGCCTGCTAAGCTGATATTATATGGTAAATGGTTTGCTTTTAGTCTCCCAGAAAGAGGCTTTGTGTCTTAGGGTAATGGCAGTTGACTTAAATCAAACATACAATTGTCCACAAAATCATTTAATCTTCTCTTGTTGCTCGTTTCAGCATAGAGCTGCACTTAGAGCAGACCTGCCACTAGTGGTAATTGCATTGCTGTGGCTTGAGAATTTGGATTTGATAAATAACTGAAGTCTAATTTTTGAGATGGGTTGGTGCAGAATTTTTCAAAGTCTAGTGATTAAATAACAGCTTTTGTTGTGCAAAAAATTGTTACACTAAGGGTAAGCCAATTTAATATTTTGGGGTATGAACTCAGGGAAGAGTTATTTATTCCATGTTGTGAATTTAAATAGTGAACTGTATTAAGGGTGGAGGATCTTTTCTTGAAGGCTCAGAAATTAGTCGTGAAATGCAGCAGAGCAGACTTTGTAATTTGATTGATACCGAAAATCCTGCAGGTCTGTAGTTTAAAACTTCAGAGTAACTTCTGGCAGTCCCACTGCTCCTGTGTTTGCATGGGGGAGTAATAGAACATTTTTCTTTTAGCAATATAAAATAAAACAGGAAGTAGGAGGATAAATAATCAAAAAAGCTTAGTTTCCTTGTCATAAATAATTTGATCAGTATGGGAATTATTAAAATGGGCAGTTGTCATAGTTAATACTATCTTGTGAAATCAGGTAATCTTGTAAGGCGTTGATATCTCATTAAATACTTTTTTGGATATTAAAAAAGCAAAGGAAAACACTGGAACAGGAAAAAAGATATTAATTTTTATGCTTTAAATATCTGGTTTTCTGATTTCTTAGTAATTTAGGCATTGGATTTTATATTCTGGTTTGAAGTGTGGATTCAGAAGTTGGTCTGTCTTATATGCCTTTCATATTTATACCTACAAACTCACCAATTTGTTAGCTGGCACATGGTTTTATGAGAGTTACAACTGATTAGAATGTGAAGAAAACAGATACCTAGAATTTGTAAGACTACTGCTGTGGGATTTTGATTGTCTAAGGAGCAGCTGACTTTATAGTTTTCCTAGTAAAAGGGAGCAGTGGTTGGTTGAAATGGTAGCCTGGGTTTATGGGATTTCACAAGAGTGAGAATGTCCTGAAGCAGTAAAAAGGGAATCAACTATTCACCTTTTAGTAACACAGAACAGCCAAGATGAAGTAATAGTTTGGTGTGAGCTGCTTGTGCAAACAGATGGAGTTTATCAGAGGTGACAGAAGGAATGGGATGGAGGAAGTTAGGTTAGGGGATAACTTGGATCTATATGTGAACATTTACTGTATTGCCACTTCTATTAGCTATGTCTCTTATGTTCCAGAGTTTGAGCCTGTGATCACTGGCTGCTGTAGAGGAGCTCCAGTCTTAGCAAAGACCTTGGCATATTGGAGTTTGTTTAATTTCCTTCCACAGAAGGGGAAACAAAAAAACTTCATTTCTTTTCTTTTGAGCAGATGAAAGGTTGTGAAGCCTTTTCCTACTACATGTAATAAAGAGAGCTGTTTACAATTCTGAGAGCCCTGTGTGTATTGTCACATTAAGTACTGCATTTATAAAATGTGCCAAGGTATTTTAGCAATTAAGTCTCCTGGTAGGAAACCCAAACCAAGCTGACCATCCCCCAGACTAACACTTGGAAAACTTTAGTCAAGTGGGTGCCTTCCCAGAAAGTTGTACTTGGTTGAAGGCCCTTTTTATGAGCCACTGTAGTGGAATAATGCTTACGAAAAACACAGTTGTGCCTAAATTGGGTGCAATTAAAGTGAAGATATTAGGCTGCACCAAGCCATAGGAGTTGCAAAGACACTCAGCTTCCATACACAGGAGTATATGGAAGGGGAAGTAGACATAACTCCATTCCCATAAGTGGGGGACGAGGAGGGAATGAGTGTCATCACTTCAGGAAGACACCTGACTACCCTGAGTGGCTGCTGAGGACAGAAACAATTAAGGAATGTGGCTTGAGAGAAGCAGCTTGTCACAAGTGGGGAGTTCTGTGTGCTTAGGGGGCTCTGCTGGTTGTACAGGCACCATATCCCTGTCCCTAATGCAACAGAGAGAGACAGCTTCTCTGGCACCCTTGTGCTGTGCCATGAGCTTCCTCCAGCATCACTGAGAACCTCCCCAAAGGACAGATGGGGCCTCTTCCTGCCAGATCACTGCCAGTTTGGAGATTCTTAAAGTCTGTTTTGTGGGTAGAAAGTCTCACTGTTTTTATGACTTTGCTCATTAAAAAAAAAACCAACCTACTTACAGCTGAACTGATAGGTAAATTCCAAAGCATATTTCCTTGTCTGCAGGAGGGCTGTTGTGTACACGCCAGCCAAGATGTGGATGACCTCACCAGAGAACTCCCTTACTCTTGCTTGAAGCTGAACTTGGAATTAGATGTCTTTGATTTCCATGGATCACATCTGAGCACAGAGGAGGTGACAGGATGCAGATGTCCCAGTATTGCCCCTTCATTTCCCAGTGTGGAGCTGCCTCTTTGGCTAATTAGATTTGAACCAGACTCTGGAGAAGGCTGGGGCAGTTCACAGGCCCCAGTGTTCCACTCTCCCATAAAAACTGAGGAAAACCTTTCCTTTCAGGGGAAATTCCCTTTCCCCAGATTAGCCCAGTAGAAATGGCAGACCTTAGAGCAATGGCATCAGACATTTCCTAAAATTTGTTTTAATTATTTTTTACAATGAGCAGTTGCATAATGTGTTCCCTTCCCTTCCCTCTTGCTGGTGCCTTATAAGGGAGGTAACCAGAACAGCAGCCAAATATCAGCCTGATGATGAAAGAATTGTTCCACTCAAAATGTCACTAATTTTTAGCCTGCTGAGTCCTGTATGAAGAGGAAATCTCATATTAGTAGCTCCCCAGACAAAAGTATTGCACTGCATTGTTTAAAGACAGTTGTTGTTTCTTGAAGTTAAAGATTCCTCTCTTCTGTGCTCTGTGGTGTTTGGCAGAGAAGCAAAGGAGAACAAATTTAATCACAGGGTAAAGATTTGGTGGGAGTACCTGTTTTTTCAAACAGTAACAGCTGGATATGTAGAATGAAGCCTGTTTACCAGTAATTAAAAGTATAAGAAGTTGTAAAATCTGGAACTCTAAGGGAATTTTGTGTTCTGCATGTTGGGTTCTCTGTGGGACACAGTCATTAAGCAGTGAGAGCTATGGCTGGTACAGACAGGTAACAGGCAGCTGTTAAAGCACATTCCTGTCTAATGGAGTAATGGCTGTTGGTTATTAGACACTGGTGTAGCAAATACTCTTGCTGAGACTTAGCAAGTCAGTTTGAAAGGCTGAGAGATTTGGGATTGTCTACCTGGAGAAGACAAGCTTTGGGGTGACCCCATTGTGGCCTTGCAGTGCCTGAAGGGAGCCTGCAGGAGAGATGGAGAGAGACTCTTGACAAGGGTCTGGAGTGACAGGACAAGGGACAATGGCTTCACACTGACTGAGAGGAGGGTTAGGTTGGATATTGGGAAGAAATTGTTCCCTGTGAGGGTGGTGGGGCCCTGGCACAGGGTGCCCAGAGGAGCTGTGGCTGCCCCTGGATCCCTGGCAGTGTCCAAGGCCAGGCTGGATGTGGCTCTGAGCAACCTGGGATAGTGGCAGGTGTCCTTGCCTGTGGCAGGGGGCTGGAATTGGCTGGTCTTAAGGGTCCCTTCCAGTCCAAACCAGTCTTTGATTTTCTGAAGTAAGGTTGCCTTGTGGTACAGATCCTATAGTTGCATGTCTTGGAAGGCAGTCAAGTGCATCACAGCAAATTCTGATTTGCAAGATAAGATGAAAAATAGGAATTTTATCACTTCTGGTGTCATTAGCATCTTTGTCACTGGATTTTATTGGTTTTGTTTGTGCTTGGTTGGTCCCACTAAAGTAATAAAGAACTCTGGTTGAACAGGTGAGTTGCAGTTCTTTGACTGACTTGCTGTATTTCACTTGTGTAAATCAAAAGTTTTATTGCATCTAAAGAAAATTTCTCTTACAAAACTGATCTGCCTGCTGATAGTTTAAAATAATTTCTTTGCTTCACTCCATTGAATTAGTTAAAGCATGTATCTCCATTTCCATGAATGCTGTAGGAAAAGAAATACTCATATTCATGTTTATTGGGGGGGAGAGGAGAGGCACAAACCAACCAGCCCTGATTATATTTTAAGTACAATTTCTAGTAAAGTCTTATTGTTTAGTCCTTCCCCAGTTTTCACAGCCATAGGTAGAGTCTTATGAAGTAGTGACTAAGGACAGAGAATCTAGGTTTATTAAAACAGGAGTTCTTCAAGAATTCAGCTCTCAAATCTTCTGTTAGCAAAGAATATAAAAGACCATTTTACGTTGAAGTGTATTAGATAGTTCCTCTTATGGTTAATTATTATATGGATACTCCTGCTCTGTGTTTATCTTTTCAGGGAGTTTAATTTAACAAAGGAGAGTTCATATGAAGTCTGTATCATTTGAGCATCTTAGCCCACTTGTAGTCTGGATATGGTGACCTCACTGCACAGTTCCCTAAGTAGCAATTAGAAATTTTTCTGTTAGGTGGTTTTTTTTCCTTCTTTACAAAAAAAACCTTTCACTACAATTATGTTAAGAACACCATGGAATAATGCCTTGTAAGTTGCTTATTCTTTGTGAAATGAAAGTGAAGTTGGACAAAATGACAATAAGCAACAGAGGCTGTGGTTCACAAGTCCAGTGAACCACAAACTGCTGTCAAGACACAACACACTCCCAGCCCATCATCCACCTCCCAGCCCATTGGACCACAGGTTGGAAATCACTACGTTAGGATGAACTGTGGTAGTAGGAACAAGCATCTTCAGAAACAGTTTCAGGTACGAAATTGAATTGCAGGAAGATTTTGAGGAGGAGATCTGAAAAAAACAATACCAGTTGTCTGGAAGATGAGAAGAATAGAGAAGGGGATTCTTCTGCCTGTTAAATCTTTTTCTTCCCCCCATTTTTTTTCCATGAGCCAGTGATAAAGGGAAAAGAACAAAGTGGAATGCTTTAAATTTTCAAGCTTTGCTGGCAAACCTTCAAAGAAATTGGAAAAATTTTTACCTTCTTTCTTACTTTGCACCAATTCTTGACTGCTCTAGTTCTCAGTAATTAACAGTGTTTACAGGCAGCAGCCATCCATTCCTTCAACAGGAAGGAACACACTGAAGTTACTGCAACCCTCAGGTGCACAAGGAGGTGCAAAGTTGTCTCCAATATTTGAGGCCATGTAACTGTGGTAGTGTTACAAGAGAACAAATCTGTGGGATGAATCCTTGGATTCCAGCTGTGCTGGCATGGTAATCATAAATGGAAGGATGGAGCTGCCCAGATGAGGATTAGAATTTGTTTACCAGCTAATCAGTTTGAGCAGGTAAATCCTTGCACTTCCAAAGGGTTGGTTACACCTGGGATACAATATAGATGGAAATAAACTTGTATAAAAGTTTCTTGTGACAGGAACGATGATGTGTCCTCCTGTCTTCCCAGCCTTGCTTTGGGCTCTGTCTTGATGACAGGTGGGAAATGAATGCTATACTGATATGATCAATGCCCCTGGAGGTGCTGAGAATTTCAGACCATGGATGTGTTAGTGACCAATATGTGGACATTTGACTTAATGTATTTCAGCTCTAATCCCAGCTCCTTCAGTCAGCACCCATGGTGCTGATGCTACTGTAGGGTGACCTAAAAGAACTTTCCGCTTGGTTTTTCAGGAGTTATCTGAGTACATACAACCTGCCCTGTCCCCTGCTCTGACTTCAGGCTGAAAGCAGTGTCTCTGACACCTGGGGTTCATTCATAACTCCAGTCTTAGGCTCACACTTGGATACCTTTAAACCCCATTTAATCCCAGAGGGCACCTGATTCATGTGAACTGTTTGCTTTTGCTCACCGACACGTAAGCCACTTTTGTAGTGGCACATGAAGAAAGAGAACAAATCCCTTTCAGAGTTCAGGAAAAAGAGACGAACACTGTATCACCAAAACCAGGGAAGAGAGAATCCTCATGTCTGAATACACACTGACCTGCAGCACTGACTGGAGCTGCTGCTCACAGCTTGTGCTGCAGCCTGGCTGCTGACAGGATAACTTGCTGATCACCTCTGCTGCAAAGAGGTTCCTTGGAGCCTGCCAAAAATACAGCTGCCTTCACCTTTGGTCCTCAGTAAGATGCAAAACTCTAGCCTTTGTCAGAGTACAATGAAGAAATATGCTTCCCTTTTATGTTTAAATAAGCAAAATAACATTCTGGTCTGTGAAATAATCTTTACAGTCAAAAGCAACATTTGGGGAGCAACCAATGGATACACATTCATTTTTTTCTATGTGTACTTTGGATCACATTTGTACTTTGCATTTGAAGGGATTGAAATCATAATGGAAAGTCAAAAAAGAAAAAGGAAGTAATTATTAAGTAATTGGGGGGAAATTATTATACTCTAATAAAGATAAGTAGTTTTAGCTAATTTTCTCTCTGCCTTTTTTTGTTAAACAAGCAGCAAGATTTAGAAAGCCAATTTCAGGTTTTTTTGTAGTCCAGTCTAGTTTCATGTGTTGACCACCAGGCGTGGGATGGGCCTGTGCTGCTTGGGGAGCAAGGGCTGCAAGAGAAGAATTATAATGATAATTTTGCTTATATTGTTTTGCTTCAAAAAATCCAAGAAACTGAAAGCTGTTAGTAGTTAGCTGTTACTTGTATTTTTTCTTTGTAGAAACTATTTTTTGAAATCAGTCCTGACAGTATCTTTCTTATTTCTATATGACTACAATTTTCTCAGTCTGAGAACCACAGCATAAATGTATTTCCTTGGTTCTTTTGCTTAAGTGCTTCACATTGGTTGTGTCATCTGTAGATGTACAGACTGAGAGGATAAAAGCTTCTGTATCCTTACTTAGGACATTAGGGAGAGTGAATCTATATCTGCTTCTGTGCAGCTGGAGAATGCATTGCAGGATGAGATTTTCCTATGTCAGTGTGCAATCCAAGTGCTTTCCCTCCTTCTCTTACCCACCAAGGCAAGGCTGGGTTTTGCTACAAAGTTGTTGGTCAGTTAAGGGACACACACACCCCACCCCTTCTCCTTGAATCCTAAAGTAAATCCTCCTCAGATATTGAAGGATAATAAACCACAGGAGGAGCAATGCAGATCAAGCTCCATATTTGTCTTGGAGGGAAGGCCTGACTCCTCTCTGGAGTATCTGAATTGGTGCTTTGGGTGCAGCTTCCTTCTGTTCAGGGCTGGTGATGGTCTTGTCAATGATGCACCTGATTTTCCAGATGAAGTCACTGACAAAATGGGCTCCCAGCCTTTATGTACATCTAGGCAGGGAAACAGGGGCTTTTTGTCTTGTGGTATAGCAAGCACCTGCCTTTGCTTTTCCCTCCCATTTTCCCTTCCTGGGATAGATCAGGAATGTGGTTTGTGCTTGATCCTGACTGTAGCATCTTTAATGAAATAAAATTTAGCTAAGGAAGCTTTACTGAATGCATTCCAATGGCTCTCCAGATTAATGGCATTGATTAATGTATGAATACAACAAACACCTAAGAATTTCTTGCAATTCTTGATTTCTTTTGGTACCTCAGTCAATGCTAATTCTAACCAAGAAGCCTCTTTTTTTTTTTTTAAATAAATCTACTACTCATTGAATTTGGTGTTATAATTCTCATCAACTTTGCAGGAGAGGGAACTGACAAAGGATAATTCTGCCTCTGTTGTGGATACTTAGGATATTTTTTGAAGTGCTAGGCAGATATGAGTGTATTGAGTTGTTTTTTACAAGTGCTTTTTCAATATTGAAACATGGTACTCTTTGAGGTTCTCACCACATTTGACCCTGTGTACTTCACAGGCATTGTTCAATCAGTTTAGCAGGTGTTTACAAAGCACCAAAATGCAGAAGATTTTCATCTCTGAATGAAACACATTCTTTTTGCTCAGCTTGGTGTCTCTGAATTTACTGAGCAGCACCAATCCCCTAATATTAAGTGTGATTAGATTCAGTTACCTTGTGCCATCCCAAAGCAAAAAGTTCAGTTAATTAATGGAAAGGACTGATGCTTTCAAAGCTAATGCTCTGAATTGTGGTTGTTGCACATACAGCTAAAATTACTTTGTTTTCCTAAAGCAGAATACAAAATATTGGTATTTAGTTTTCTCCATTTGTATCACTTCCTTCGTGCCCTTTTACTGGCAAGAGACAAGGCAAATACAACTAATGATTGATTTCTCTGGAATGAAGTGGTCAGTTCAAGGTGAACCTCTGTTTCTATGCTAAATTTTCTTAAAGAAAAATGCTTGAGAGCCCTGAAACTTTTGTTGGCTCCAGAAAGAAATGCAATTAGAATGTGGGATGGGAATATTCCTGCTCTCCTTTTGCATGGCTCTAGCATGTTGGAAGCCAGCAGGTCTTGGGCTTTACTACTAGCAAAGTGTTGGATTTCATGTATTACTTAAATGCATACTTAGATTAGCTTATATTTTGTAAAAATGCATTGGGATGCTTTCACCAAAGATGCTGGATAAAAGCAATTTGTGTTTTGAGGGAATGTGCTATTTTGAGGGAGGATAATTCTTTTTCCCTACCTTATTCGGTCCTTGGCCTTTAGAATGGTATCAACAAAGGAAGTGACTCTTACAGATGCTTTTGTGATGTGGTTCCTAATTTGCTGAGAGCTGGACTGAGATCCCTTGACTCATTTCACGTAAGCCAGCAAAGGGCTATTTCCAGTTACTGCCTGGATCAGGTCTTGGAGCTGGAAGATTCCATCTCTGACTGCCAGCCATGCCTCACAAGAATCATAGCAACTTGCATTTCAAATATTTCAACATGATAATGCAGCCTTTGAAGTTTTGGTACCTATTTGGCAAGAGATGTCTCCAAAGAGGTATTTTTAGCCAACACTATATATAGAGCTTCAGATCTTCATCCTTTTTCTTTATGTGGAGAATATTTTTACTGTCTATGAGGTGCCCAGACTTAAAGGCTGTAAAAATTACAAGATGCTCAAGTCACAGTTGGATTCAAATTGCTTTAAATTTGGTGGGAGCTGTGCCTGTCTACATTACAGACAGTTGCCTGGCCCTCCTCTGCTGGAGGGTCCAGTGCCCTGGGGTGCAGATGGAGGTGAGGGGATGAGGGATGCTGACTATTTAATTTGCTTCATTTGGCTTTTGGAACATATTTTAACTGAAAGAGAAGTCTGTCTGCTGTAGGACTGGTATTTGCTGAGGATGGTTCTCTAAAAGTTAAGAAACCTGTTACAGGCATGGCCAGCAGTTAGAGACATTGGAGATTATGAGGAAAAGCAAACTGCTAAATCCAAGGCTACTTCCAGGTGTCCTCGTGACAATGAGAGTTGGCATTGTGTCAGATGCCAGGCAGGATTCATCTACCTGCCCTTGGGTGCTTAAAAATTACACGTCCAAGCCAGGTTGACATCTTAGCCATCCTTTGTAGTCAGTGGAGTTGGAAAAGCACAAGGAGAGATGTTTTGTCCTGCTTCCTGCGAGGGTGGCTACGGATGGAGAAAAATACAGGTGCAGGGAAGGCCTGGGTGGATTCCCAGTTGTGCTGCCTCGAATGAACACCCTGGCACTGCTGTGTGACTTTTGAGCAGCTTCTTACAGCAGATGAAATGTCAACAATAAGGTCTTGTGGGTTCACTTTTGTCAAATGTCCCTGCAGGTGCACGCAAGAACTTGTGAATTCACAGACTCCTTTTGTTTTGCCAACAGCAGGGTCAGGATCCGTTTGTTTTTCTCCAGAGGAGCGTGAAGAATGTGCTCCCTCAGTAGCAGCTGCGAGAGCCCCAGGGCTTCTGTGATCCTCTGCAGTTGCACCTCTGAGAAAGCCCCAGGCTCAGGTCAACTGGGCTTTTTTTTTCTGTTTCCTGCTGTAGTTCTAGATTTTGCCATAGTTCATTGTGCCATTTAGTGTTAAAAATAGGATCTATAAAGCATTCTTATGTTCCTGAAGTGCACACACTTTATTTTTCAAACGTGTGTCTGTGTGAAGCCCTGCCAGAGGAGCAGTGTGTCTTTGCCCAGCACTGACCTGATCTGACTGTAATACTAAACTCAAGGTGAGAGTCAGGACTAATGCAGAGATTCTGTGTCTCAGCTCTTCCTTCAGGTTTTTGGCAGCTTCTGCAAGTTACTCTTTGTGCCTCAGATGCAGGTATGGTGCTGCATAGTTGAATTTTTAATTTAATTTGGTTTTTTGTGGCTTGGATTAGTTTTGTTGTGCCTCACTTTCTGCATTTCTGAAGTAAGATTGAAATTGGCTGCGTTTTTTGAGAACTATGTAAAGAGTGCCATATCAGCATGTGTGACTCTCCATCCCTGGAAGTGCTCACCATCCCTGGAATTGTACAAGAAATGACTGGAGGTGGCACTTTATGCCATGGTTTAATTGGTGTGGTGGTGTTTGG
Organism: Lichenostomus cassidix; assembly: GCF_008360975.1. Lineage (NCBI taxonomy): Eukaryota > Metazoa > Chordata > Aves > Passeriformes > Meliphagidae > Lichenostomus > Lichenostomus cassidix. Next base: position 54,742,484 of record NC_139480.1, read on the forward strand.
TCAGGGGTTGGACTGAATCTTGGAGGTCTTTTCCAACCATGATGACTCTAGGATTCTCTGTTATCTTGGATGTGTTTCTGCTCCTCAATGGAAGGACTCTGTTCCCCTGCTCTGTGGATACTTGTTACGAGTCAGGGATCTGCCCTTGCTCCCACACCTTCAAAATCCTGCCAGGACTGAGCCTGGGGATACTTTATTTCTTGCTCAGTCCAGGTGATACAGTTGCCTGTGTGCATTACCAAGATCACATGTTTTATGTTTCAGTTTTGCAAAATACCTCTAGAGCTGGTTGCAAAATATTTTAAAGGGGCAAAACATAATTTGCCTTACGGCTGGGAGGAAAGTACATCACACAGGGAAGCAGAATAAAGCCTGCAGCTCCAGTTCATTGGAAGATGAAGATCCTTTCTGGCATTATTAACATGAGGGATAACCCAGAGGAGAGGAAAGCAGCTTGAGGCTTGGAAGCAAACCCCAAGAGACCTTTGCAGCTTTGGGCATGCTGGGAAGAGGGAGGGCACACCTTCCCTCCTGGAGGCTGCTAGCAGAGCAGCTTCCCTGTGCTTTCAGGATTTGCTGAAATTTCCATAATTTACTTTGCAAAATTTTACTCAAGGGAATGCAAAAAAAAAGGGTAGACTAGCCTCCAGATCTGGCTTCCAACCCTGAGTTACCATCTTAGATCTGGGGAGAATAATGAAATTTTTATTATGGATCTAGGCTAGGGAGGTAGGGCTCAGTATCAATGGAGCACAGTCTGTGGAGTAAAAGGAGCTAGTTTTTTACAGACCTTTTCTGACTGCCAGAGGTAGTTCTAAAATAAGGCATTTCACTTGGTTTTTTTGTAAATGAGTACAAGTTGAAATATATTTTAAGGCTTTTCAAGGCTCAATTGAAGCAATAATTAATCATCTGAGGAATCCCAGATGTAAATGATTTTGGATTCTTTGCTAATACTACATTATTAGTATTAGACTACTTTCTCTTTATTTTTTGGTGCTCCTTGCATTTTCAGAAGTGAAGAGAATAGAGCAGAGCAGCTGCTTCCTTGTCCTTTGTGAAATTGGGAAACATTCTGTCTTGCCTTGTGCTATATCGATGTGACAAACAATATTCTTGATACTGCGTGTGGCTTTAGAGGAAGCTGTAAAACTTTCCAAAGGTTGTCTATTTATCAGTGCCTTAAAGGGCAGCTGATTAATGTTATTTGCATATGAGCAACAGAATATGTAAACATTGACTGGGGAGTCATTGGAGGAATGCTCTCAGCTAGGTTCATGAGAGCAGCATTTCTCCAGGGCTGTGTGTAGCTCAGCTTGGAAATGTTATCACCAAATTTGGTCTCTTGCAGAGTATTGATATTCAATGGTCCTTTCTGTTGCTCTTTCCCATATATTTTCCTCCTGTCTCTGCATTCACAGTGAGATTTGAACCCTGTCCTTGAAACAGTGCAAATTGTCTTGGGTGGTTATCGTGCCACACACCCACCCAACCCTCAGTGTACAGATCCTTGCCTGGCTGCAGCCATCAAATGGGGCAGCTCACACAAGTGCCCTTGCAAAGGAGGGCCCACATGTCTCATATGTTTTAGGTTAAATAATGGATTTTCAGAATGAATTAATAATTAATTAAGACCCCAGTCTTTTGTGCCTATGAACTCCTTAAGTCTCCTAATATGACCTGCTGGCTACAGGAATGATGTTTGCTTTCTTGTAGGGTAACTGAGGCACACCCTAAGTACATTTTTTCTGTATTTTTTTCTGTATGGTTTGTTTTTGCACATAGGAAATAAAATAGAATCCAGATCATCTGTTACTTAATGCAGTTTCCTGTGTTGTAGCCACAAGAGCATCCTTCCTCTGTGCATACATCATCTGCAATTAGAAACAGAAAACTCAAAATATTAATGACTTCAACACTTGTATCATTGGCAAATGACAGCAATTTGTTGTGGTTTGATTTTGCAGGATTTTTCTGCCTCAAGTCACCATTAGAGGTTGTGTTAGGGATACCTGAGCTGGTAACTCTTCTGGGAGAGTGGCTGAGTAGAATGAGAGGAGACGTGTTAAGGAATGAGTGAGAAATTAGGGTGAGCCTTCAAGTGGATGTTCCTGCTGTGTTGCCATAGATCAGGTACTGGGCATTGCTTGAAGTCTTTGAGTGACCATAAAACTATTCAGATTCAAGTACAAGTTGTGTCTGCTGCAGAGTGGGCTTCTGATCCAGGTCAGCATTGCTGTTTGAGCTTCTTTGTCTGTGCTGGGCTTTGCTCAACATGCAGGAACCAAGCAGTGCTCCAGCAGGAGAACTTGGGAGAGCTCATGGAGCAGCATGTGCTACAAACCCTTCCTGGCCTTTGCAAATATGGCTAGGGTGATCCACGGAGAGTGCAGCACATGGATGGGTGCTCAGCTCTGCATCCTGATTAGCCTCACCTCAACCACTCCCATCAGAATCAAACATTGTGTTCTGTACTGTTGCAGCCCCAAGTAAAGGGAGTATAAGGAAGTTACAGCCTGTGTTTCGAGGGCTTTGCACAGCTCTGTTCTCCACCAGTCCATTTCCAAATGGAGCCAGCAAAAGTGTGGGCAAGGGGGATGTGACTTGTTGGTGAGAGTCAATGTTTGTGTAACGTCGTCACCATTGTTGGGTTTCTCTTGTACCCAATCTGACATAAATGGCCTCTGTCAAAAGGGACAGCTCTGTCCTCCAGCTGCCACAAGTGTATCCAAACTTTACTGGGCTGTAGTCCAAGTCTGGCTGCCTGCAAAAGGGACAGTGCTGTTCTCCTCCTTGTTCTCTGTGCCTGTCCCTGTTTAATTGCTCCTTTTTCACTGAATTTGTGTAGTTGGAGTATGGGACAAACCAATCTGCTGATCTTATGGAAAACTGGTCTCCTTTTCACAAGAGCATGGGACTGGTCAGTAGCTTAATTTTGTCAGGCTGCTGAGTTCCCCTAACTGCACTGTAGCTGCATTATTAGGAAAACAGTAGGAGTATGTGGCTGGGGCTTGAGGGATCAGCCAAGTTGGAGAGAAAGGGGTTTGTCTTTCTAAGAAGCAGTTGCAGACCTTGAAGCAGGGCTTGGCGGCAATGTCTGTCCTTTCTGTGTAAGGGCCTTGAGCATAAGGCCCATCCCCATAAGGAAATGTTAATGTTAAATAATATTTCAAAAGTGGAAATGATCTCATTCTTCCTACGTCTTATTTGGGTTTTTCTCTGGTTACTATTTATGGGAAATAGCTGATTGTATCCAACTTGTCAAGCAATTCAGATCGCTGCCTGAAGGACTTCTTTATTTGCCACTCCACCAGTCTCCATCTCTACCCATTGTTTGCACAAAACTGCTATTTCCGTTCAGATTTCCTGCAGGTAGCTCCACTTGTATTTATCTGCACTTGACAGATAAAGAAATGGAGGCACAATGACACTTGTTCACTTACAGGGCAGTAGAGATACCTTGAAAAGGAAGAGTAGAGCCATTCTGTAGGGACACAAGTGTTGCTTCTCCTTTGAGGTGACCTGTGTTCTGTGAAGAGTCCTTGTTTCACTGGTGAGTCCTGCTCTTTGGCGTGGTCAAGAGAGTGCTTAGCCCCCAGGACATGCTCCAAGACTATTCTGTTCGGAAGGCTTCTTTGGTGGGAAAGGTTTGCGCCTAGAGAATTTGTCATCTTTGTTATTCTTATTTCATTTCACCTTGAAAGCATAGGAAACTGGGCTCTTTAAGATGTTTTTGGGTTTTTTATCTGGAAATATACTCTTTCATGCATATTTAACATACAGCCTTAATATCCCAGAGAAACTTAAGCATGTGTCTTCTATTCCTTTTCCCTCTCACTACCTTGCAGCTGGATGTAGCCAGAGCTTTTATCCACACCCTGGTTTGCTTCTCTTTTCCTTTAACTAGGAAACCAGATAATAGAATCCAATATCTGAGATTAATTTAAAGGAAAACAACACCCATTCTGAGTGAACTTTCCCTAGCCAAGACTGGGAATTGCATCTCACAGGGAGCAAATGCCTATCCCAATCCTCATCATCTTTCACCTACATGCAATTCCTTTTTTGCCTTTCTCTTCCCTTCCTAGAAGGGTGACTGTGCAGTTGTGTAGGAGGGATCATGTGTACATACAGACAGTCATAACAAAGCCTTCCTGATGCTCTTCAGCCCTGGAGGAGATGAGCAGTTGGGACCTTAAGGAAAGGCTGCAGGAAGGCTCTCAGATTTCACAAGGAAGTCTGCAAGAGCTGTTTCCTCTGTACCTCAACCTCTAAATCTCAGAAGAAGCCCCAGCTACCCACTTGCTGTGAGTTTGTGATATACATGTTCTCAACATGATAGAAATGTTGAAATATCAGACCACAGTTGCATTAACTGTTCTCCCCTAAACCAGTCTGGTAAAAAGGCAGAATGGTAAAGCTTTCTTTTCTCAGTTGTCCTTATCACCGTGGGGATTAGATGTTGCCATTATGGTTCCTTCATGAGATAATGTTTCGTTCTCTACCTTTGGTACTGATGGCCAGGGCTGCTGCTGCTGTGGTGGTAAGAGTATGGCACAGCTCCATCCCCACCATTCCAAATCCTCATCCCAGCTTCAGGCACCAGGAGGGTGGTGCCATGTGCTCCTCTCTTACGTCAGGAAACCACATATGTTTTTTTATCTCTCTGCACCCTGGGCCTCACCAAATTAGTCTGCTTTGTGTGCCAACAGCTGTCTGCTTCTCCAAAAGCCACAGTTAAAGGAATGAAGTGCTGTAGTGGGAATTAAGCAGACAGACATCTGTTCTCCACTATTGCATGCACTACCAGCATGCACTACCTGCATTTACAGTTTTGTAGGGCCAGAGGGATCTGTTGTGCTCATTAACCCTGACTGGAGGCACTGCACAGGCCATGGCCGGGCAGTGATGTTCTGCATCTCATTTAGCAGTCAGTTCCTTTGCTGGCACAGACTTACCATGTGTAATTACTTGATTTGATTGATGTGATCTAAAAAGAGCCTGGCAAGAGTCAGGGATGTATTCAAACATATATCAGTGAAAAAGAAAAGCAAACTTGGTGTCTTCTTCTCCAGCATTCTTCAATGCAAGAGTCCCTCCTAATTCCCAGAGGTCCTGCTTCTCTAGGCTCCTTAGGAAGTAGAAGGGGTTTGCAAAATGCCTGAAGTGTAAGAGTTTCTTGGATCACATCTGAAAATGTATTCCAGTTTCAAGGAAACTTTATACTGGTGCTGTGTTAGAAGCTCCTTCACTTACTCTTTGCTTCTATCCTAACTTGTGTCTCTTGGCCACCAAAGATGTAGAGAAGTTCACTGTGATTGAATGTTCCCTTTGGGCAGTTGTACATGTTTTAGAGTGGGATGTATTTCCAAGTGCACCTGAGTAGGACTTTATCCAGGAAACCAATAACTGAGGAGGAAGCAGATTTATGATTGTTGACCTTGCTCTGTTTGTGACTATTTCATGATCCAAAACATTGCAGCAAGATAGTTAGCACAAGCTTTTTAAATGCTGGTTAATTTAACAGGTCTTAAAACAATGTTTTCTTATGCCTGGATGCAAGTGCCTGCTAAAAGCTGTGTAAAGGCTTAAGTGCACAGGAATGCAATTACTCCAGTAAATAGAAGAGCTTCCTGTTTTTAGACACTTTTGAGAGGACAAAGATTTGCAGCACTGTGAAAGCTGAGAAGAGCCAGGAGAAAGGACAGATAAAAGCGAGCTGAAGCAAGCTATGAAATGCAATTTCAGTGCAGAGCATTGTTGGCTTTCCAGCAAGCTACTGATTTCTCTTGTCCCCAGGAAATTAAAATGCACCCAGTGGTAAACACTGGAAGAAAGGAGTGGCTGCTTGGGGCTGCAGGTCTGGTTCCCTCATCATGCCTCATGCTTCATTTAGTCATCCAGAGTGTTGTCCTGAGCTGACCTCCCGCTTGGAGCACTCCTTGGAGGACAACAGTGTGTGGATACAGCAGCACCTCTGTTCCTTCCCTGGTCCTGCCTCGAGCCCTCCATCCTTGCTGGTGGAGCAGGACGACAGCCACTCTGTGTCCCCTGTCTCTGTGAGGTTGGGGTGGGTGGGGGAGTTCTGCCCACAGCCACACACACGTGCACAGTGAGGCAGTTTGAGTGGGTACTGCTAAACCCCAAAGGGTTGGATTAGCTTAAGAAGGAAAGAAAATGAAATGAGTTATTTGAAAGAACTGAGCCCATGAAGATTTTGGTAAGTCACTGCATGTCCTTCAATGCTGAGTGAATGTTCTCAGCACAGAATGTCTCCAAATGTGCTCCTAACTTTGGGACGGAGCTATTGACAGCAGGGCATAAAGAATGTAATTGTATCACCAAGGGCTGAGGCGATTGGAGCTGAGATGGAAGTGACCTTTTTAATGGATTGGTGTTTCTAAACTTTAGAAGACCAGTCTCCCATTGTTTGTGAAAGCCAAGGTTATGACGTTTGGATCAAAAGTTTCTTTGCTACTTGAAATGGACAAAAGATTAAGTCTAAAAGGAAATAAACAGAGTTTATGTATCTTACATAGCTGTAGGTAGACTTAATTTATGTATATATTCCCCTATATACTCTTCTATACCCATACATAGTTTCAGCCAGCCTGTGCCTTTTCCTGTCAGGGAAATGAATTTGTGCTTGCTGCTCGTCGAAAGCAGCAGAGAACTGAATCACGGCTGCTGCTCATGGGAGACTTCTGCTGCTCAGCTGTGTTGAATAGCAGGAAATCCTGGAGTGCAGCACAACTCCAATATTCAGTTTTTATTCCTTATTAGGAAATATTTCCTTATCATTACTGCGGGTGTGTTGGAATGATTTCCGAGATTAGTTTCTGCGAGCCAAACGAACAGACGAGGAGGCCTTGTCTGCTGATTTCCCACTCTTGGACAGACTCCATGGGAAGGAATGAGCAGGCTCAGCCTGGGGCTGGGTGGCTCTTGTCGGTCCCTGCAGGTGAAACCAGCCTCACCCAAACTATTTTTAAAAGGAATCGTTTCAGCCTGGTGATGGTTGCTCAGTCTGGGTCACGCAGCGTGTCAGGCTGGCGCAGAGCACAGAGTGGCAGCGGGAGGGCAACAAACAGATGGTTGGATGGAAAATGGGATGGCTCCTTTCAGAGGCAGTCCTAGCTCGTGCCAGCTTACAGCACACACAGCCATGGGCTGGGAGGTTCCTGCTGTTTGGCCAAGGATTTTTTTGCCTGCTCTGATCAGAGACCCACACCGACATTTTGGGATATTTTAGGTTTAGGAATCTAACCCAAGGCGGGAAAGTACCTTCCTTCATCTTGAGAGCATCTTTTTTTGGGTGCATTAAGCCCTTCTGGAGCTTAGGGAGGATGTTGGAGCCAGCAGCTGACACCCCAAAATGCTCTCTGGGCCTCATTGTCCCATGGGTTTCCCTGGTATCATCATCATCCTCATCACCATCCTCATCATCACCACGGTGGCTGCAGGACTGATGCAGGGTTTTCATCCCAAGTCCTGTGTGTCTGTGAATGTCTCCCCAGGGTTTTCTCATGGCTGTGGGGATCAGGCACTGGGAGTGTCCCCTCCTTTTAGTTCACAAGTCATGGAACACTTTCTGCTTTTAGCTGACTATAACGGGTGCCTCACACAGATGCCCCATGGGGAAAGAATGACTGAAAATGGCTAAAACATTTGAACATCTTTGGCTTTTAAATAGCAAAGCCTGTTCCAGTGGGGCTAATTTTACTCGGTTTCTTAGCGGTACTTTAAATAGAACAAATATAATTAATTCTGTAACTTTAAAGTAGCAAAACCTACTGTCGGGGTTTGACCCTGACTAAATGCCAGACACCTCTGCTCCCTCCTGCTGCAGACCTGCAGGAGAGGGGAGAGGAAAAAAACCTGTTAAACACACACAGGATTCATGAGTTGAGATAGGACACTGATAAGAGGATGCACAGACAAAGGGGAAACAGGCTCCAAACTTAAAGTTGCAAAGTGATTTAATTACCTAACAGAGTTGGAGGATAAATGAGAGGTAAAAATAAGCTCTTCAGACACCATTCCTTCACTCACCCCCCTCCCTCTTAAGACACCATTTTTCTACTCACCCCCCTCCCTCCTTCGAACCAACAACTCAGGTAGGGTGGCAGGGTATGGGGTATTTTTCTTAGTCCATAAATCTATTCATCACTGCAATTCTTCTACTACAAACACTGTTTCTCTGTTCACCCCCCTCCCTCTTTCCAACCTACAACATGGGCAGGGGGCAGGGTAAGGGGTTTGTTCTCTGGTCAGTCCATCAGGGAGAGAGGTCCTCTACTTAGCCAGGGGTCCTTCCCACAAGAGACAGTCCTCTGGGAACTTCTTTGGCATGGGTCCAATCTCACGAGCAACATCCTGCCCGAATTCTGCTGCAACAGGAGTCCTCTTGTCCATAAGGTGCAGACTCTCCCAAGCTGAGGCCAGGCTGCTTCCATCTCAGGAGCAAGGCCTTTCTCTCCCTTGCAAGGCCTTTGCAGCTTTAACTCTTTATATGAGACTCCCACTGGTTCACAGCTTCCTCCAGGCATCCACCTGCTCCTCTGGCGTGGGCTGTGGGTAGAATTTCTGGATCCTTGTGGACTCCATGGGCTGCAGGGGAACCTCCTGCCCCCCCATGGCCTTCACTGTGGCTAGCAGAGAGTTTTCAGCTCTGGCGCCTGGAGCACCTCCTCCCCCACCTTCTTCACTGACCTCGGCACTCTCCATGCTGTTCTCGCTTCTCATATTTTCACCTCCTCCTAGCTAAAAAGAAGCTAAAAAGAAGTGCATGCCTGCTTTGTTTTGATTTTTTTCTTAAATATGTTTTCACAGAGGTGTAATTACCACCTCTAACTGGCACAGACTTGGCCGGCAGCATGTCCATCACCTTCAGAGCCATCAGAGATTGGCTCTGATGGACTTGATGGAAAACTTCCAGAACTTTCACTCAGGACATATAGGAACCATCATTGTGCCACTCCCCACCCCTCAGACACTTCTTCAGGCCTACCACAACAGCTTCTGAGGGGTTTAACTTTCTCTTAAATGTTAACACCTTGCTGATGTTCTGGGCTAAGCAAAACCACCACCCCTACTCAAACATAATGCATGTTGGGGAAGGAAAGCTAAAGGAGATGAAGTAAATAAACAAGGTGAATGAAATGCTGAAGTGTCAGTGATGCCTTGTTGCAGTCTTATTTTGTTTCCCCTTCCCAAACAGGGACTGTTGTAAAAACTGAAAGGTGTCAGAAGGACCTGGTCGTGGCAATAAAGCTGAAGAAGAACCTGTGCTTGAAATATCCAGTTTGTTTTATCTGGCAGGGAATGTTGCTTCCGTTACATAGCAGATTAAATAAAACAGGGGCTTGTGAATGGTGATACTACTGGAAACATTAATTATGGAGGAATGAAATATTTATTTTTCTATCTGAAACATACCCCAGAGCAGTGCTTGGCAAACATGCTGATCTGATAATTATGAACCTCAGTAAGAGCAGCTAGCATCGCCCCGAGGCTGGAATGGGAATATTAGGTCAAAACCTATTGAACTGAAGGGTTTTTTGTTGACATGAGTGAACTTTGAGGACAGAAAGCTGTATTTAGCAAAAACACAAATATTAAGATCACACCCCAAGAGTAGACAAATACTGGCTTATGATTGACATAGATGGGAGTAGTGGGGCTTTTTGTCAGCTTGCTGCTTGGAGACTTCAGGGTCCTGTAGAGTTTTGGGTGTTTCTGGAGGTTAATCAAAAGCTTTGGAATTGGATTTAAAGTGGGTTATAGAAAATGAAGACAGAACCACCCCCTGCCCTGTGCTGGGCTGCAGCAAAGCCCGTGGGCAGCAGAGCATGGGGGATTCTGCCCCTCTGCCCCTCTGCTGAGCCCCCCTGCAGGGCTGCATCCTGCCCTGAGGCACAGCACAGCAAGGACATGGAGCTGCTGGAGCCACAGCAGGGACACCAAGGGCATCCCAGGGATGGAGCAGCTCTGCTGGGAGGAAAGGCTGAGGGAATTGGGATTGTTCACCTGGAGAAGAGAAGCTTTGGGGTGACCTCACTGTGGCCTTGCAGTGCCTGAAGGGAGCCTGCAGGAGAGATGGAGAGAGACTCTTGACAAGGGCCTGGAGTGACAGGACAAGGGACAATGGCTTCACTCTGACTGAGAGCAGGTTTGGATTGGATATTAGGAAGAAATTGTTCCCTGTGAGGGTGCTGAGGCCCTGGCACAGGGTGCCCAGAGAAGCTGTGGCTGCCCCTGGATCCCTGGCAGTGTCCAAGGCCAGGCTGGATGTGGCTCTGAGCAACTTGGGATAGTGGAAGGTGTCCTTGCCCATGGCAGGGACGTTGGAACTGGATGGGTTTAAGGTCCCTTCCAACCCAAACCAGTCTGTGATCCTCAGCAGGAGGAGGTTCACTATAAACAATTGGGTGGTGCAAATATGCACGGCACAGTTGCCAAATCTGTGCTAGCAGAAACTGTAGTGCAGAAAGTAATTTTTCCTCTGGGCTGATGGCACAGTGTGGCCACTTTCTCCTTCTGTTCCCTCACAGGATCTCTCAGCTGTTGTACAGCACTTTTATCTTTGCTCTGTGCTCACACCACATACTGCTGCATGTCTCAGAAGCTGCTCACAGTATGTCCCTCCACATCGTCCTGCTGAGCCCTGGGCTGCTTTTTTTCATTTGTCTGGCCCTGCCCACTGCCCCTTGGTGTGAATCATGCTGTTATTTGTGTATGGTGGGTGGGTTTTTTTCAGTTTTATATATATCCTGTCTCTCTTTAGGAGAATTCAAACAACTTGGAGACAGTGGGGCTGGCGCTTGTGCTCGAAGCTTTGCTGTGTCCATGCTGCTTTCCTAGATAGCATCTCATTTTTTAAAATATAATCCTTGTCATTTTTTAAATATAATCCTTGTCAGCTGTGGGTTTTAGTTCCTGGCTTGGGGAGTTGCTGGGCTGTGTTTTCTGGAAGGAGCCAAGCAGAGTCTGCTCTCCCTTCTCACCCAGAAGAGCCCCAGCTCTGGGCACGGTGGTGACAGCTGGAGTTTCTGAAGGTACCCACTTTCTTGAACTCTATGTGTTTGCTGAGTTTCTGTTTTACTTCCTGGTTCTTGAAAAATGCTATTTGTATACTTCATTTCAGGAGCAAGTTCAATGTTGTGCTGAAAAAAAACCGGGAATTTTGAAAGGCAGAAATATGTTTTGATATCTGTCTTATCCAGAGGCTTTCACTCAAGAGGCAAATTCCCTTGGAATTTTAAATGGAAACTTCATAAACTTGGCAGTTTTTACTGTAACTGCAAACTGCCTTCCTAGCTGCTGGGCTTTAGGAGTGTGCTTGGGTGGGTAAATTAAAATTATTATCAGTCTTTCTGTGAATTGATGTGGTTTTGGAGGAAAGATTGCTCTTCCCTGTTCTGCTGAACATATGTGTAGCTTGACATTGTAAATCCAGATTGGAGATCGAGCAGCATCCTTCTGTCATGTGGAAAAAAAAGGTGTTTTTCTCTCTGGCAGAATTGTATGTGGTGTTTGCTCCCTAACTTAAATATTCACTGGGTCTTGAGTAAATTTATTCTAGGGCTACTGTAAAACTGCTACATATGTGGCTTCAAAAATAAGAATGATATTTCCATTGTGTGACTTAGATCCAGATTACTTTGATAGTATAGATCCATCCTTATTCAGTATATCCTGTGGCTTTTCTTACTGCCACAGCTGTGCAGGAGACTTGCCTGTGAAGGGACTGATCCCTTCAGAGCTGTTCTTGGGGAAGTGAAAGCCACTCCTGCCAGCCACCACTGCCCCACTGGCACACACTGGCTCTTTGGCTGGCAATCTGGGCAAGAGAAAGCAAGTATTGATCCAGCAGGTTACTGCACTATCCCAAGAAACATGAAAGCCTCCAATAAAGAAGATAGCTGGAAAGACTGTTTTGAATTTTCACTGCTTGTAGCGTACTCTCACGTGTTTATTTCCTCAGTTCAGTGAGAAATCAGTAAAAAACTAAATGGCAAAGGTTGGAAGAATGTGTTAGAAGGATCTGAAACTACAAACTTAATCTGCTTTTTGGGGGGGTGTTTTGTTTCCTGGTGGTTTTCTTTTTCCTGATTGAGTATTTGAATCTTCATCATTGCTATAGTTGAAATGTTTGGTGATGTCTTTCAAGTCTAGAGCTACCTGGACACATAGCAATAAATAGGCTCTAAAATTACTGAGAGTATCCATCTTTTCTCCCTGCGAAGCAATAGCTCTGTGCTCCCTTGCCTTGAGGCATCCTGAATGCCCCGAAATGAAGCTGTGAGGGCTGAAGATGACATGCAGGAGGCTTGAATTCTATCTTCTTATCCCTTCCTGATCAGAAAGTGATCCCACAAAGTGCTGTGTTTCAGGGGAGTGTGCTTTGATTTCTTCCATCTCTCCTCTTCAGAGCTGCTACAGCAGATGGGATTGGATGCCTCAGTGAATTTTGTTCTCATTAGCAGGAGAGTTAATCCATTAGTCTGATGAAAACGTTAATGACAGGCTGTGGGAGATGCCAAGAAGTGCCCCAGAGAGGATGTGGGGTTTGAGTTACCAGTGGTGTAGCAGAATCTGGGTGTGGGGTTTTAAACGGTGGAAACTCCTCCAGGGAAACAGATGCAGAGTTTGACTTAGAACTGTTGTGACAAATGGGAGTGCAGATTGAAGCTGTAGTAAATGCTGCTTGGCCTTTCTCTGCTTCCCAGTCAGGAAAGATCTGGGAATAAAAAGGTCAAATGTATGCTTTGATTAGGCAACATTTTTCTACCAGGAAGGAGAGGACCCTTCCAACTGAAATATTCCATTCCATGATGGATCAGGAGAGACTTGCTTAGAGCCATCTCTTGAAAACTCCAGTTCAGGAGCATTTGGCTGCTCTCCCCTGTCTGTAGCTGTTCCCTGCTCTCCCTCATCCTTCAGGAACATCCTTCCACTCCTCCTCTCTGTGCTGTTGTCCCACCTGCCTGTGGTGGCAAGATTTTCCCCGGCTGCTGCACATCCATAAGTCCTTATCCCCCTGCTGCAGGTGCTTGCTGGGAGCCGAGCAGGCATCAGGAGAGGCTCAGGCTGGAAGTTCAGCCATCCCTGCAGGAGGCACGGGCTTGTTTTCTAGGCCAGGCAGCATATATGGCATCCCTGCTCCTTGCAGCTCTGAGCCCTTGTCCTGCAGGCTCAGTGGCTCCTGTCGATTAGATCTGTTTGATGTCTTTCTTCCTCACAGTTGGGGATGTTCCAGGCCCTTCGGAAAGATCCCTGCGAGCCAGAGGAGTTTTGGCTAAAGTGGCCAGCTGGTTGCATATGACCTTCTTCATGGTCCAGGGAGCCAAAAGTAAAGCCAGTGATGCAGCAGGAGTGGAATGGTTCCATTATGAAAGTGGTGTGAATTTGGGTGAACTAGCAGGCTTTTTGAGGGCATTTCCAAGAATTATGGGTGGCACCTTTTTAAACCATTCTCGTTAATGTGGTGAGGTCAGTACAAGAAGTGTGCTGTCAATAAAAGGTCCTCCTTTGAAGCTCCTTCCTTCCCACCCCCATTCCTCTGCATCATTTGTTTGTAAAGGTCATGTTTAAGGTCTGCACTTAGCGACACCCAGCTGAATATTTTGCTTGGGATGTGGATTTGTGCTGTGTTTGGGGGCTCATTAGTGGAAGCAGAGAGACAGGAGGAAAAAGGCTGAAGAGGTTTTCTCAGCTGAGAACTCACATAGGATTTTGTGGGATATCTCACGCCTCCTGCCAGGTCTGTCCTCTTTTTCGTTTACTTTGGGGAATCTGGAGAGCTTAAGGCATCTCTTGGTTGTACAAATATTTTCTTTGTTGTGGTTTTGGGTAGGTTTTTTTCCCCACGGTGACAGCGCTAACTGGGGACACTCATCTGTATTTCCCTCCTGTGAAGCACAGTGATGGTCAGCCCTGCTGTTCATGGGAGATGCCAGTGCTGCAATTGGGATCTCCTTTTTTACAGGCTTAATAAAGCCCAGTGACTTTGGATTTGTTGTCTGGCAGTGCCTGCAGTTGTGAGTGTAGAGCATGGGGAAAACAAACAAGCAGGAAATCAAGTTGCAGTGTTGTTTTATCCTACCAGGAGCACAAGAAGTGCAAAGGAGAAATATCCGGTGCTAGAGTGTGCCCCTTATACCTTAAGTAAAGGTTAATCCATTTCAAGCCTGGGTTAATGCTGCTCTATCCTGATGTTCCAAAATTATCAGAAGGCAGGTTTTTACTCTGTTAAGTCATTTCTTGAAATAACTTCATCACAGGTGCCGGTGCATGGTCAGCAGTTCTCTGTTTGATTTGCTCTTATCAACTTCTTTGTATTTATCTTTTCCCACCTATCAAGGGGAAAAGTGTAAAATTGTACAATAAACACAACAGTGAGACCAATGCTAAGTTCTCTGAGCTTTTGGAGACGTGTCCAGCATGGGAGATGTCTCTGTGTGAAGAATAGAACCTCCTAGTTTTTAGTCAATGCTACTAGGAACTGACAGATCTCATCTTTCTTTAGTAGAAAACTGAAGGGGATAAAAGATTGATTAAAAAATAGAAACATGGGCATCACTTTGAAGCAGCTGTAGTGCCATTAAAACCTCTTTGTGTCTTTATGGGGAGATATATTTTTATTCTGAGAATTCTGGCATCTTGTGCTCTTCAAAATACACAGCTAAAATAATCTCTACATGATGCTATAAAACCTCTTTATTTGTGACACAGCAGCTGCGTTTCTGGCAACAAATATCCTATTGTCACATCAAATCCAATGAAAAATCCACAGGATAAAATCCCACCCTCTCCTAGTGTAGCAGGCAGAATCAAAACAAAGAGCCTGGAGCAGAGTCCAGCAATCCTCCTGCCCCAGTGTGGACGTGCAAGTTTTCTTCTAGATGAAACCCCTAATCAGTTCACCTTAAAAGGTATTTGGATCTGCTTAAATTAAGCCTAATTAGGGATTTGTCTTCCTCACAATCCCCTGGTGAAACAGAAGGATTAAGTAAATAATAAAAAGAAAGCCCAGAGCCTGAAGGGAGCCTACAGGGAAGGTGGAGAGAGACTCTTGACAAGGGCCTGGAGTGACAAGACAAGGGGCAATGGCTTCACACTGACAGAGAGCATCTAAGTTTACTAAGGTTTAGATGGGATTTTGGGAAGAAATTGTTCCCTGTGAGGGTGCTGAGGCCCTGGCACAGGGTGCCCAGAGAAGCTGTGGCTGCCCCTGGATCCCTGGCAGTGTCCAAGGCCAGGCTGGATGTGGCTCTGAGCAACCTGGGATAGTGGAAGCTGTCCCTGCTCTGGGAAGGGAGTTGGAATGAGATGATCTTTAAGGTCCTTTCCAATCAGGCCATTCCATGGTTCTGTGACGTGTACTTCCGTGTAATTTTCCAAAACTAACTTCAAAATAACCTGAACAAATGAGAGTGGGGCTGAGATGCTGCTCTTCGTGCTTTTCTTCCATGAGGCTCTCCTAAAGCACCTCAACCCACTTCTAGGTATGGCATGAATCTTAGGACAAACTGTGCTGGTTTTGGTTTTGGTTTTTTTAATGTCCCCTGGCTTTCCTGGATCAGCTGCAGGGCACTCAGAACTGCCCTGAGATGTCTTTTTCCAGCAGCAAAAAGTGTTTTTCCAGTATACCCAAGTTCTTTGGGTTAAAGATGAAAGCTCTCAAGGAGAGCAGCCTTTCTTCTTTCCTCTTTCTTTCTTTCGTCTTTCTTTCGTCTTTCTTTCTTCTTTCTTTCTTCTTTCTTTCTTCTTTCTTTCTTCTTTCTTTCTTCTTTCTTTCTTCTTTCTTTCTTCTTTCTTTCTTCTTTCTTTCTTCTTTCTTTCTTCTCTCTTCCCAGTTTTTAGGTGCTTAGTGACTGTGTGCCCTATGTTATAAGTTCCCTGTCTGCTTTGTTGAGCAGCTTTAAAATTCAAATATATTTTATGGTTATCTTTATCCTTGAAATAAGTTCTCTTCTGGGTTGGGGTTAGGGGTTTGGTCCATTTGCTGTCTCATTTTATCCCATCCTTTTTTTAGCATCTAGAATTTCTAGAGTCTGCAATTGTCACAGAGTTATGACAAGTCCAGCTGTGGGAGCTGCCTGATCCTTCTCTCTGCTTCCCCTTTTCCCTTCCCCAGGCTGGACCCAGGTCTGCCAGAGGAACATTTTCCTTATTTGTGGACAAGCACAGCTGGGTGAGCTGCCCAGCGTGCCTTGCTCTTTGCTATGATTCACTCTTTGTTTTGCCAACATGTTGTTATTTTTTTAGAGAGTGGGTAGCACATCCTCCAGCTGTCTTGGCATAATTTTATAATTTCATAATGGAGATTTTTATATGTAAAGAACAGTGCCATTCCTGTGAGTTCTGGAGTGCCTAAGAATTTGGAGATGGAGAGTGGGAAAGAGGGATGTGTATTTTTTTAGATTTTATTTTTGAAGTGAGTAATGATTTGACCTGCTCTGTTTCAGTACATGTTACCATGGCGATGACTGCAGGGACTACAACATCCTTTCCCATGAGTAACCACACCCGGGAGAGAGTGACGGTGGCCAAACTCACGCTGGAGAACTTCTACAGCAACCTAATTATCCAGCACGAGGAGAGGGAAACCAGGTACTGCCTCTGCTTCCTCTCACCCCTCTGCAGCTTTTCTTGGTGTTTGTTCAAAGGCTCTTCAATCCCCAGGGATGGGGCAGCTCTGGGAAGCTTGTCTGGATGTGCTGGCAGGGAGCAAATTCCTGAAGGGCCCAGGCTGCCTTTGGGGGAACTTGAAGAGTGATCAAGAACCTCCACTTCTGGTGTTCTCCTGCAATTTATCTCTTCATCAATTACTTTGGGGAAACTGCTCTGTGCAGGGTCTTGTTTTGCAGCACCTGTGAGGTTTCTCCTTCTGTGTGGGTTGGTGACCTCTGATTCTCTGCATGTGCCCCAGGGAATGAACTCTGCAGAGCTGCTGAGGGGTGGGAGCTTGGTTTGGGGTGAGGCAGTGGTTTGTGGTGTCTGTTCCTGCTCTGCAACATGGAGCTCATGCCAAGAACAACTCCCAGACCCTGCAGGAGGGAGTGTATAGGAGATAGGGAACAGGATGGAGAGGTGTGGGCCAGGGTGAAGGGATAAGGAAAGGAGGCAGAGAGCTGGGGTGGAAATAAGGGGCAGTAAAGAACTGAGGGGTTGATGATGGAGGGTTTTAGAGGCTCTCTGGTGGGCAGGAAGACTTCTGGGAATAATGTAATCCCCCTGTGTAAATTCTACTTGGGTGGGGCTGACTGGTACTCCTTACATGGGAGTATGTGTTGGTCATCCCCACTCAGCTTCTCCCAGCAGTGCCCAATCCTGTCTCTGAGGTGCTGAAGTGCCACTTAATTCAAGTGTCAAAGCACCAAGTGTTTGATTAGAATGAATGTTGTGTTGGATTGTCATTAGTGTGTGAAATTATCATCCCCCTGGTAATATGTTTTTAATTGAAGGGTTTTCAGTCAAGCAGCAGGGTTTCTATCTTCATCACATTTAGTCATTATTCCATGTAATGGAGTTGCTTCCAGTTAGGAGAATAGACTGTCTATGGAGGGCCTTTAATTTAGGGGATCTTGCTGTACTTCCCAAAGTGCAGAAAGGCACCAGCAGTCTGGCTCTAAGCCTTTGAATTCTTGGCTGCTGCTGTGGGGTAACCAGCCTTCAGAGAGCTGCACCCTTACAGCTGTAAAGCAGCATCCTGTGGGTGGAAACAAAGGAGTCCTGCAGCCACACTGCCATCTGCTGACCCCCTGCCCCCTGTGGGGTGTTCTCAGGCTTTGCTCCCCACTCAGAGCCTCCCAGCCTGGCATGGCACCCTTTGGAGGAGCCTTGGAGCTGGGAGCCCTGGCCTGGGCAGGACACTGGGAGGAGAGGATGGTGCATCCAGCAGGGTAGAGTTGGTTGGCACAGCTCTGAGGGGGGCAGGAGCAGCTGTGTGACCCACAGGGAGGTGGTCACACGGAGGGGGTAGAATTGGAGATAGAAACGGTGAAAAAAACATTTCTATTCTGGTTTGTAATCCTCATTGACAAAAACAGCCTTAATTCAAGAAGATATATGAAACAATTTATCATTATAGTGTTTGTATTTTTAATGCCTAATTCTGCAAATACATAAGGATGTGCTTAAATTTGCTTCTACCATTTCCACAGCTTTGTTCACAAATGAGTAACTGGGTGGAGTGGGGCTGTCTGCCTTCAGATTTCCATTTGAGGCAAATTCTTCAGTAATTGAAGTATGTGAAGCAAAGGTGTTGACTTGCTGTAGTGTTACATTTGGTTTTAATACATAATAAAAAGTATTATAATTTATATTATTTATAATAATAAAAGCAATCCCCTGTTTCTCCCCTTGGCAGGCAGAAGAAGCTGGAAGTGGCTATGGAAGAGGAAGGCCTTGCAGATGAGGAGGTAAATACTGCTTAAGTAACCTTACAAACTGCTTTGGTTTTGTCCCACTGCTTCAAATGGGCATTTGAGGAGCTCACAGAAACATCAGCCAGCATGACAGTAAGTTTCATTTTGCACATGAGTGTTGCCCCTGTAAATAACCTGTTTATTAGGAAAGCTGGGAATATGCTTGAATGATACTTGCAATAGCTAGCCAGGGCTTTCCATGCTACCTGTATTTCTTAAGAGACATAGCCACAGAAAGTATATAGCAAGCTTTTCAAAGATTAAAATTGTTTGCTCTTGTATTTGGGAAGAAAAAAAAAGATGATGTGGTTAGATGGGGATAGAAAGCAAAATGCTGAACCAATTTTTCTTTATTTAAACAATAAATTGTCACACCTTTTCTCCACTTGGATACAGGTGAGGAGGGATCTCTGGTGCCACGTCTCAGAACTTTGGTCAATAAGTTGCTTTTCTGAGGCCCATTTTACACCATGTTTGCCTTCAGAATAGGCTGGGGAATAAGTAGGAAGAGTGTCTCAGTCCTTTCTGAGTTTTTGTGGCTGCTGTAACTCCTGGGAAGTGGGAAAACGAATGTGGGTGTGTATTGCCATCTTGTGGCTTTAGAGGATGCTGTAATCCCAGCACAGAGACTGGCAGGTGCCTGATCCATGGACCTCCTTAGCAGTCTCTGACATCTCAGCATCTTTGGGAGCAGCATTTGTCTTCCCTGAGGTGAATCCTGTTGACATTTTCATCAGACAAAATATACCATGGCATTTGGACAGATTTTTCTTTCAGAAATGAGTGTTTGCCTGCCATAAACCAAATGGATTTTGTTGTGGATCTGTAATCAGGACCTCTGCTGCTTGCTAAGCTCCTTCTTGCCTGTCATCATTCTTTTTGGTGGGGTGCAAGTTTCAGCTTTTACTGATCCTTCACACTGCCCCAAATGAAGAGTCCTTGCCTCAGGCAGTAACTTTGGCCTTGGGACTGATACACTTTGTTTGGACCTGTATGATATTTTTTTCTTCCTTATTTTTCTTACTCTTTTTTTAATAACTAAGCAATAAAAATAAAATATCACCACCCACCAAAAAAAAAAAAAAGATGAAACTGTGCCTGAGGCTTCTATAGAAAAGGCCACACTCGCAGATCATACTTTGAGAAATTCAGAAAGAAATATAAAAGGAAAAGTGTTTCTGCTGTAAGGATTCAGAGAAGAACTTCCCAGGAGGGGAGGGTGCATTTCTTGACCCTCTACTGCCAAATGACTGACAGATTGCTGTGTGTGTCCTCAGAAAAAGCTGCGCAGGTCACAGCACGCTCGCAAGGAAACAGAGTTCCTGCGGCTCAAGAGGACCAGGCTCGGCTTGGATGACTTCGAGTCTTTGAAAGTCATAGGAAGAGGAGCATTTGGGGAGGTTTGTGGCATTCTTGCTGGAACAGGGTATTAAAATGGGATGGACCACTGTAATGAAGCATTTTAGTTACAATTGAATGAGTTGTTTTGCTGTAGAAGAGCAGCTGCTTGTGTCATTCTCCAAGTGTGGTAAGTCTAGTAATTAATCACGTGCACCAATTCCTCAAAGCTCCTGGAGAGGCCCTTCATTTCCCATGGCTTCCCACACTGATCTTGCCCACACAGCCCCTTGAAATCATGGATTTGCAGTGGCACAGCTCCTCTTCACAAACCTCCTTTGTGCCTTGTGTCCCATCAATAATTTCTTCTGAATTTCAGTGTACACAGTCCAAGCTCCCTGGAATTCCCTGTGCCTGCTGACCTTTCCTCAAACAATAGCTGTTCACCACTAGTGTTAGTGTTGTACATGGTGCAGAATAATTCCTTTTTCAATGTGTTTCTAAATATTTAACAAAAGAACTTTTCCATGCCTGGCAATTTGGAGCCTTCCAGTAGATTTCTGATGCAGAGGAGACTGACTGGGTTCTCTCTCTCTCATTAAAGGTACGCCTTGTTCAGAAGAAGGATACAGGTCATATATATGCAATGAAGATACTGAGAAAAGCAGATATGCTAGAGAAAGAGCAGGTTTGTGGTATATAAGTCCCCTAAATTTCAAACTTACCCTGTCTAGAAAATATTTTCCATCTTTGAAAGCCCCTGTAGTGGTCTGGCAGCCCAAAGGATCCATGGAGTTGCTACCACAGCACAAAAGAAGCAGAAGTTAGTTTCTAGAAAAATATTTTAAAATATTTTATTTACAACCAATTTGGAATAGTGACAGAGATTATATTTTTCTCCCCTTATCAACACAAAGCTTACACTACTGAACATGTAAAACTGCATTTCAAGGAAAATGCTTCTTGAAAAATTATCCTGTGCCAAAATGAAAACTGAGATATTTGATGTTTTCTTTTAAAGAAAACCAGCAGAAATCACATTGTTCATGAGCTTTGTCTTCCTTGGGTTTGCTTTATAGTTGGGTCTAATCTTGTTGGGTTTTTTTTCTTTGATTTTGTTAGTTTGGTTTGGTTTTTGCTTTTACTTTTTAGCTAACAATTCACTGTGAGGACACAGCAAGTACTTTAGCACCACAAAGCAGAGAAATCCAGGGTTGGTGACTCAAGTGAAAGAGTAGATAAAAGACAACTTCTTTCTTACAAGTCCAAACCTTACCCATCACTTGCACATCATTTCCCTGCAACAGTGGTATTTTCTTTTTTCCTGGCACAGGCTTTTCAGCCTATGCCCTGAATTTAGGGAACTAGAAGGGCAGCATGGTGTGCAGAGCAGCCTGGATTTGTGTGGTCCTGCTCCCATTTCATAACCTGATGTGGGAAGGAATCTGAGCTCACACTCTACCTTCCGTTTGGAACAGTGATCTTCCCTGGAGAGTGTGTTTCTGCTGGAATTTTCATTGCCTGGATTATTCCATGGACAGCAACAGAGGACACACATAAAGAAATCTTCTAGTATTTTTTTGCCCAAGCCTGGTAGCACTGGGAGAAATCCTGGCTATTTTTAAGCAAAGTTTTCCTATTGTGTTTTAGAACTGCATCGAGGAGTGGAGGTTGGAAAGAAATATTTTTCTAAGGAGACTAAGTAAAGCCAGATAAATCCAAGTTGAAGTGTTTCCTGCAGAGGGAGAACCTTTGCTCCATGCAACCCTGTGACAAGATAAATGTAAAAATGCTCCTCACCAGTAGAATTGGGGAGGAGATGCAGAAGACTGTTTGCTGCTTTTCTAACAGCTGTCAGGAAATATTTCTCCATGTATGTGTCTTCAATTTTTCCTCCAGGATGAGGGCACATTGTAGTGAAAACACACACCCTTCCTCCAATCTCCATTATTCTTAACTTCCAGCAAATTATGGGGTAACAGCTTTCCATATATTTTCCAAAGCCTTAGCTGGGAATATCTTGAGCAAGGTCAGATATTCCTGAACTCACTTGCACTTTTTCCACCATCTTTGTCAGTTCTTTCTAACAAAAAAGTCAGCTTTACAAGCTGTGCTTTGTGTTTTCAGAGAAACCCTAGGATCTACTAAAAAATAATGGAAAATATGAGCATGGAAAGAGCTAGAAAAATAGTTCCTTTGCTAAAGGGCATGAAAATATGTTGCAGGACTAGGAGTGTAATATGATGTTTCTTGTTGAAATATTTAAATATCTGTCCTTTATTAACAGTAATTAAAAAAAAATTTTTAGGTGGCCCATATCAGAGCAGAAAGAGATATTTTGGTTGAAGCAGATGGAGCCTGGGTTGTGAAAATGTTTTACAGCTTCCAGGATAAAAGGAACCTTTACCTGATCATGGAGTTCTTACCTGGAGGTAAGCTGGATGCTGTGGCATCAGGTGGTACAGGTACTTCTTGCTTAACTTCTGTTGGTTGCTTCATGACATGTTAGAAACAAACATGCTGTGTAATTTGTGATAATAAAACTGTTAATGCTCTTTTAAATGAAGTTCCAGTCATGTGACCATTCCTGATTTTTAGGGAAAGGAGAAAGGTTGTGAAGGGCTGTTAAACAGACTTGAATGAAGTAATTATTCTACTAGAAATTTCTGCTTTTTACTGCTGAAGCTGTTACCAGTAAAAACAAAACAAATGAAAAGCCCTTGTTCAAACAGTTTGTGCAGTAAATTTAATGTGTGTAAAAATTCACTATATTTTCCTGGGCTATTCCATTAAAATTCCTATTTAGGATTTTCAACAGTTGTACATCCAGCTTATTGAAAATGTAAGTTGGGTTTGTAGGTCCTTGCAGTAATAGTTTTATAATTAGTAACCATAAGGCCAGTTACAAGGTTAAATTTGGATTCTACTGGGGCTTCTTATAGTCTTGTAATTCACATAAGTCTCATGATTTAAAATGTTCTGATCCCTAAGCCGTATTTCCTTCTCTTTGATTAGGTGACATGATGACCTTACTAATGAAGAAGGACACTTTATCAGAGGAGGAGACACAGTTTTACATTTCTGAGACAGTGCTGGCCATCGATGCCATTCACCAGCTCGGATTTATCCACAGAGACATCAAGCCAGACAACCTCCTGCTGGATGCCAAGGCACGTTCTGGGCTCACAGACTGCTGGTGCATTCCAGATCCCAGATCCTGGTGCTGATCAGTGGGAGCCACTGGTGCCACCCCAGAGATGTAACCTGGCTGCAGGGAAGGCAGGGAATGGCCACTGCATTTCCCTTGGAGGGCACCACTGTGCTTAAACAAAGCCAAATCTTACTGAGAAGCCTTTTAATCATATTAAGGCTTTTAAGGGAGTGGATCCACTCAGGGTGACCAGATGCTGATATTCATACACATTTAAAGGTGATACTCTTGCTTTCATGCATCTTGAAGTAACGATGGAAAAAACAGACAATGCTCAAGAACTAGTGCAATTCCTACAGTTACCTCATTTGTTTTCATCACCCACTCACCTGTGGAAGCTCCCTCAGTTAGACTGACCATTCTGGCCATGAAATGGACCCAGTAAGCATCACAAAATTGTGAAATTATCTAGGGTGGAAAAGATCTTTAAGATGGTGGAGGCCAGGCATTATCATAACATGCACAAGTCTGTCAGGTTTGATAGGTTCCATCTAGCACTGATGTCTGGAAACCTGATTAAAGTCAAGGTTTCCATCAAAATAAAACAAAGGAATTTAGTCCTGTGGGCTTTCTCAGTTGCAGTGGTATCCAGTTCAAAACAAAACAAGGCAAATAGCTGCCCTCAGCTGTTGTGAAATTGCAGATAGAACCGTTCCTGGGAGGCAATAGCCTGTTGGAGAGAAAACACACTTTTCCAGTACAGCAAGGTTCAGTCATAGCTTCCCTACTAGTCCTGTACAAGTCCATCATGGCCTGAGGAGGAATCTGCAGTGATTAAATTTTTTTTTTCAAGCACTACCTATCTAAATAATGGTTTCATGTTCTCTGATTTTTTTTATTTTAGGGTCACGTAAAGCTGTCTGATTTTGGGCTCTGCACAGGTTTAAAGAAAGCCCACAGAACAGAGTTCTACAGGAATCTCACACACAACCCACCAAGTGACTTCTGTGAGTATGAGCTGTCCTAGTTTAACATGTAAATGGTTTTGAGCTGCAGCTGTACTTTGTACATGTATTTCTGCTGGGATAAGCAAAATGGGGCAGGCTGATTGCATTTAATTGGAAAACTGGAAATGCTTGTTCCCTGGGACATGGAAGCATTTCACAGGCATGAAATTATGATTTCTACAGTGATCATGTATTTTTGCACATTCACACAGAGATGTGAATACACATCATGTAATGTATCTATATTTTAATGTATTTTTCATAATGTTAGTGAAGGTACAGAACTGCTCTTTCAGGAGGGACATGGGTTTCATGTGCCACCCAACTGAAGTCAGTGACAGTGTCATGAAACTTTTCAGAAGCTGTTCTAAAAATTTTAGCAAGTTCTAATTTAGAATTGCTGATGATGTGTCCTACTTCCATGAGTTTCAGCTGTGCATTAACCAGTAGTTATTCTCACGTTCCCATTTTCAGTTATAATCAAGAATTTGTTTCTAGACTAAAGGATTCTAAACCTACAAAATAGTTATTTAAAACTGGAACCTTATCAATCTTTTTTCTCCTAATTCTCACAAATGCATTTGTTATTTAATAACTATTTTGTAAATTAGCATTTCAGAATATGAACTCAAAGAGGAAAGCAGAAACATGGAAGAAGAACAGGCGACAGCTGGTGAGTTAATTAAATAATGCATAATTCTTGTTTTGCTTTTAAACTATTTACAGAAAATGTTAAATTAAAACCCATCACTAATGCTACTGGTTTTCAAAACCTGCAAGATCCTCATAGGTTGCTCTTTACAAGCTCTCAAAAACAGTCCCACAGAGGGAATTAAAAGGCCAAAATGACAACTTGCATCAACACTGTTGGAAAAGGA
Source organism: Lichenostomus cassidix (assembly GCF_008360975.1). Taxonomy (NCBI): domain Eukaryota; kingdom Metazoa; phylum Chordata; class Aves; order Passeriformes; family Meliphagidae; genus Lichenostomus; species Lichenostomus cassidix. The sequence goes on from NC_139480.1 coordinate 54,767,292, forward strand.
GCTACATTTTTGGTGTTCCATTGGTTCAACTCTAAATGTCTCGGGTCTGTTCATTAAAACAAAGTGTTTTCTTTATGGTCAGACAAATGAAAGTAAAATACTTTTGTGGCAAAACTCCTCTTGGTGGACATTTTTGGTCTTGAGGGTTTTTTTGTTGGATTTTGGGGTCTTTTCTCTCCGTCATGCCCCATGGAAGATTTTTCATCAGTAAAGAGAAATTCCCAATATGCAGCTAGTGTACTATGAGTGTCACACATGGGAATCTGCCACTGATTATCCCTTTAAAAATAAACAAAGCCCACATCAATAGAACTCCCTGGGTATTTTTGTAATGCAGCTACCTGGAAGTTTAACTAAGATGACTTTCTGATATTGCAGTTGCAATATTCTATGATTTCATCACATTTGAGAGGATGATGGCCATTTATTTTTGAGGTTCTTTGTGTTTATTAATATAAAAGAATAGTATTTTTGTGATTCTAGTTCCTGTGAATTCTCAAATTAAGCATTCTTGCTCACCCTAACAAGATCCTGTATGTGAATCCCCATGAAAAGGTAATGCAAAGTGCAAAGCCTCAGCATTTATCTTTTAAAGAGAATGTTGTTTTTTTTCCAGGCATATTCTACTGTGGGAACCCCAGACTATATTGCTCCAGAAGTGTTTATGCAGACTGGGTACAACAAGCTATGTGACTGGTGGTCCTTGGGAGTGATCATGTATGAAATGCTAATAGGTATGTTAAAAACCCCAGCTTAAGAATTGTTCAAAGGTAACAGGGTTTGTTCAGTTTGTTCAGAAGAGAAAACTTCTGGCTAAGGCTTGTTAGAGTTGGGAGCCTCAGTGACAAAAGCAGAGGCCCAGGTCACTGCTCTGCTGGAAAAATCCTACTAATTTTTTATTTGTTCCTGCAGGATATCCACCTTTCTGCTCAGAAACACCACAAGAGACTTACAGGAAAGTTATGAACTGGAAAGAAACGTTGGTATTTCCTCCAGAGGTGCCCATTTCAGAGAAAGCAAAGGATTTAATTCTAAGGTCAGTAACGAAAGCCTAGTTCTGGCCTTTGCCTAGCCAGGGTTTTCCTCCATCAGGGTAAATTCCTCTTCTGTCTGAAGGAAGCTTTATGTTGGAGGGAAGGCTGGTTTCTTCTGTCACCATCCTTGATGGATTTTTTTAGTCCTTTTCCCTTTGCCATTTGTTTAACATGGAAGAATAAGCTGGAATGACCTTGATGTGCACTGTGGTATCAGGAGAAACAGAGCAGACCAAAAAGAAAGTGATCAACACGGAATTCTTCTCTTCTCAGAGGGGGCAAGAAAATAAAAATTCACCATTATTTAATGGCCTGAACAGAAATCTTTGGATGTTTTGGATTTACTCACTTCTTTCAAAATTCCCATTTTCAATTTGCATTGATGTTTTTGTGAGGGTTTTGGTGACAAAGTCAGGCAGAAATGCTCTCTTGTCCTGGAAGGGCTGGGTTGGGAGCACACTGATTTGGGGTTTGATATTTTTTCCTTTTTTTTTTTTTCCTTTTTTAAAATTAATGTTACAGGCTTACACAATTTTGTTACAGGCAAAAAGGGGAATGTACTTCAGAGACCTAGATTTATTATTTGTTCAAGCAATGCTCCAGTAACCTACAAAAACATAACAAACATAACACAAGAAATAGTTATCCTGCATCCAGTTAGTGATACTGACAGCTCAAATAATTGAATTATTGCTAACCCTCATTAATAAGTTCATGCAGAACAGTTATTTTCAGTATTTTTTTCTCTAGTGCTCTGCTCAACCTTCCTTGTCAGCATCCCAAGTTCTCTGCTGGGCTGAGTACAGCATTACTGCTGAGGATTTCTTCCTGCTCAATCCTGACTGTGTTTGGGGAATTTTTGGCGATTTTAGTATATTTGTTAGCATGTCTTGCTCATGAATCTACTTATACAATGACTACTTGAATTTATTAGTTTGTCCCCACAAGGAGAAGGGTTTAAAATGGGGTGAAACATCTTAGTTACAGATAATCTACTAAAATGAGATCAAAACAGGTTGGACAACAACCACCTGGGCATTGGGTACTTTGTCCATTACAGCTTGGACAAGTTGGGCAATGTGTGTTTTGGCTTAAAGGGAGATGCAGACAAAGCTAAAGGTATTTGTTATAGATACAGATAAATCCAAACTAAAATAAGCTTAAGTTCAGACAAGGCCTGACAAATCCTGTGGCCTGCTCTGGCTGAGTGTTATTACAAGGTTTGGGGATTGTTAGTCCTTGGCACCACCCAACCTGCTGGGCTGCAATACAAATACAGGGAGATTTTCTTCCCCAGTGACACTCAACGACAAGAAAAAGAACTTTATTCTCTAATTGGAGACAGTTTAGAGCCTAACCTGCTGTGTTATACATGCAGAAGGTGGCTGGGATTTAGTGAATTCCTAGGCCAAGTGTTGGTATTCCCACCTCCTGGATGAGATACCTGGGAGGCTTTTCCAGCCAGCTCAGCATCAGTCCAGAGGAGAAGGTTCAGCCTCTGCTGCTCTCTGGAACAAATCTTAAATTCTTGATGCAGGATACTGTTGCTTCTGTCCGAATTGATTGTAACATTCCCTTTGTTTCCCTTCTTCCCCCTTTTTCAGGTTTTGTATCGACTCAGAAAATAGAATTGGTAGCAATGGAGTAGAGGAAATAAAGAGTCATCCATTTTTTGAAGGAGTAGACTGGGGACATATCAGGTATGTATATACACGTGTTTTACAGGGAGAATAAAAGCCATGAAAGCAAGAATTTCGTATACTGGGATGTCAAGGATAATTATTTCCAATTCATCTTTCATTTTGAAAGGCAGCTACTGGCAGTAAGTGGGTGACACTGAAGGTTTTCTGGCCTTGCTGACATTTGTAGGAATGATCAGAGTTTAACTGTCTTGAGATACCTCAGATTGCTCCAGACTGCCCAGCATGGAAAGAAATAGTTGTAGGGTGACTGTGGTTTTAATTAGGTGTAGTAATTAGAACTGTGATGAGCTTACAGGTGTAAATCACTGCCTTTCCCACAGTGCTGTGTTCCAGCCTGAGTGCTTTGGTGGGACAGATTCCTTGGGCAGTTTCCAAAGCCACCTTAAAACTCCTGATTGTGGAGCTGCTAAAGCAGCAATGTGCCAGAGCCTGCCTGGTCTGGGCAAGAGATGCAGAGTGTCACAAAGAGGAGCTACAGTGCAAAGGTTTTGGATGAGGCCCAGGCTGATGAGCACTGGAATCATAAAGCAACACCTCTGCTGCTCTGGATGCAAGTGCAATCCTGCTGGGCTGGGTTTGTGAAACATGTAACCACAGTGGTGGCTGGTGACAGGCAAGATCACAGTGATAGCTGTGTGGCTGATAAGTGTGGAATGCTCTCTCACTTAATGAAAATGATGTTTGCCCCAAGCCTGCCAGGCAGACATCAATAGGGATAGGGAAACAAACAATCTCCCCATGGTGTCAGCAAACAGGCGAGTCAGATTCATCTGTGATGCACTCTGTGGAGCCCTTGTGCTCTGCGTTAAAGGTGTGTTGCAACTGCAAAAAGCTAAGTTAAAACTGGAACTGCATGTCTCTCTCCCTAGTATTCACTCTTCTGGCATTTATCTCTATTTGCAGGGAAAGACCAGCTGCAATCCCTATAGAAATCAAAAGTATTGATGATACTTCCAACTTCGATGAATTTCCTGAATCGGACATTTTACAGCCAGGTGGGTGAGGCTGCCATTGTGAGCTCCAAATTTCCATCTGTGACATGCCAGAATACTGCACAGATGCTTTTAGTTTTGTTTATATTCATTTTTCTGATGCCCAAATCATGTTAATCTAGAGACTTTCTTTGAACAATGAGTGTAAACCTCTGATCTCTCATAGCTGCAAAGCCCAGAGATTTTAAGAGTTGAAGCCATTGGTAAAAATGGTTCGCACAGGTCGTGAGCAAAGAAAGCAGTGGAGTTGTCTGCCAGTCTGTCTAACCATATTCCAGTAAAACATCATGCACTAATTTGCTTTTCATCTTTGATGACTTTTGAGGTTTGTGCCAAACACAATTGTTGAGATATATGTAGGTAAGAATTTTCAGACAGTGATTATTTAAAACTGTAATTTATGAACCTGAGTGGCTCTGTAAATCACTTCAGGGTTTTTTTTTAATTGTTGATTTCTCTTGGCAAGTTACAGGAAATTTTTATATATAAGACTTGATTCTCTGACATGCAAATACTCCCAGATCCCCCTGCTTTCAGTTACTTGAAGTTTGGCAGATGTTTAACAGTGATTAATTACTGAATGCTAAGTGTAGCTGTGTTAAGAGCCATAAAAATTATCCAAAAGCTGTTGGTTATTTTTTTCTGAAATGGTTTTTATTTAATGGCAAGGATGATTCTCCTTTTGATGCAAAGCAACCTATCTCCAGTGCCTAAGCTGTTTAACTCCCTGTTTGGAGAATACCAAGAACATTTGTATTGTTTTGGCATTTCAGACCCACTGAAAATGGTTCTGTACATGTAGATACCTAAATATAAGCTCTGCTTTTGGTTTCTTGAGTGAAAATATTTTTAGAGAAGTACAAAGAAGTCAGTGTGCAGCTTGCCAGCCATGTGGGCTGCTCATAAAATGAGGCTGTACAAGCCTTGCTGAAGCTTTAAGCAGGGAGGAAGTCCTTGGAGGCTGATATTTGTGTGATATGTGCAATTCTCTTGGGGGAATCTGGATATATCTTCTGTTTGTGGTGAGGATAGCAGGATATGTGCACATGCATTTGATGTGCTTGGAGCATCAGAAATGTCCTAGCGTTTGTAATTGTGGATCCTGTGGGTGTGTTAGAGGTTCCTGTCAAGATATGGAAGCCTGGTAGAGTGTGTAGCCATAATAAAAAAAAGCAAACCGAAAACCCCCCTTTTCCTGCTTCCAAGTTATATTCTGAAATTATAACTCTTCTCAGACCATTGACCAAAGGCAACTGACCTGATTAGAAACAGGATTTTTTCCAGGAATTTCTGCTGACTAAGGAAGTAAGAGTTCAGGGCTGTTTAGCTCTGTGAAAAGTCCTCTCAGAAGCTGCACTGGATTTGACTGGTTTAATGTGCATTTGCTTTTGTTCCTGAATTCTAGTGCCAAACACGACGGAACCTGACTACAAATCCAAAGACTGGGTTTTCCTCAATTACACCTACAAGAGGTTTGAAGGGCTCACCCAGCGTGGCTCCATCCCTTCCTACATGAAAGCTGGGAAGTTGTGAAACAGAACACAACCCCCCAAAGGAAACTGCAAACACAAACCTCAGGTAGCTGCATCACCAGGCCCGCTTGGCGTTAGTTATCAACACATCGACTCTGGTGCGCATCGATTTCACTCGGAAATTCTACAGGATTAGGATTTCTAAGACTACTACAGGAATTAGTTGGCAGTGCCAGCTGGGTTTTTTTTCTTTCTTTCCTTTCCTTTGGTTTTTTTTTGTTTTTTTTTTTTTAATATTTGAATATTTTTGTTAACTTTATTATACAAAGGTACTGGAATAAAAGGAATGTGCATCCCTTTTCCTGCACTGCCTATGTGTGGATAACAGTTAATTATGCCTCTCTGTACTGTGGCTTTGTTTGTACTGTAAACCATCTAATCCACCCAGGAGGGAAACATATCATTTGATGCAGCATTGTTGTTGTACTGCTCACCTGGTGGGGTTTAGATACACAGTATAAAAAAAATTGCCCACATTTGCAAACCTCTCTGAGCAGTTGCTCAAGGGTGTTCCATTTGTGGTCTGCAGATTCCCCATGAGTGTAGCACATGGAATTATTTTAAATAGCAGTGTCCTCTGGGCCTCCTTGTGCCCCGTGTGCCCTCTCTTGTCCCCACTGCAGGACTTTATCAGCCCTTTTTCATCACCCCTTCTCTTGCTTTTCCCATGGTGTGTGGCAGTGAGGCAGTCCTTGTGATCTGTTTCATGGGATTTCTGCTTTAAATGATAGCTGGTAGGTATTGTTCAAGGTGATGAGGCCTGCTGGCAACTTGAGAAGAAGAAAGGAATCTGAATAAAAAGTATCAATATTTTTAAAAGAAGGGAAACACTCTGATACAAAGTTTTGAGGAGATAGCAGTTTCCAAAACTGCATTAGTGCCTCCGCTCTAAAGCAGGTCATCTTTGAGCTACTTGTAATTCAAACATCCTCTTCTCTCTGTGCAAAATGTGTTCTAGAGAAGTGATCAGATTCGTGCTTGTTCTTTTTTTCATCTCTAAGAAGCTGCAGGCAGAAGGGATCCTGCTCTAGGCTTTTCTCTCCAGAACAGCAGCATCTGCTTGTATAGAGGAAGTGGAGTGTCCCACTAGATTCAGTCTCTCCAGTAGGCTCCTTTTTATTCTAGTATCTCCATCTGGCATGGCCATGGGATTACAAGGGATCAGCTGAGCCTGCAGCCCAGGTTGCAGGGACCATCTAAATGCTCTTGTGGGCATTTTGCAGGATGATGACAAACTGACAGATCTCCTTTCCCTAGACAGAGAGAATAGAAGCAGAAATACCTCCATGTGCAGACTCTGGTTTTGCTCATCAGCCCAACAGCAGTTCAGGACAGAGCTGCACTCCCTGAACAGTTTGCAATTTTGTGGTCACTGGTGACTTTCTCTGCCTGTACTCACAGATTACCTGCAGGGCTTTCAATCTGTCACAGTACAGTAGAGATCTCTGCTGTCATTTTCTGGCTAAAAGAAATGTACAGCAATGATCAATTCTCCAGTGACTCCACAAGCCGAGTCGCTGTTGCTGTCTCCCTCCTCTGAGCAGCAGTGAAAGGCACTCTAAAACCTCTGCAGCTCCCTCCAGGTGAAGCACAGGATGTTTGGGCATAAAGTAGGAAAGACTCAACTAGACTGGCTTTTGCAGCAATATGGAAGTTAGAGAAATACTTATTGCTGTCAGGCACTGTGGTATCAGCTGTTCTGAATTATTTGTGTGCTCTAAAAAACACACTGGGATGTTCATCTGCTGCATAAAAGCCTATTTGCCAGCAAGATATCTGTGCATCAGTACCTTGTGATGTGCAGGTAGTCTTCCCTTATCCAGCCAGGTTCCCTGATCCAGCCATTCCTCCATGGTTTTGTCTCCCTTGAAGCATCTAATATCTGTTACTTATACCAAACAATTTCAGTCTTCAGCTCATCAAAGAGGATTAGCCAGTGCCTCAGGGCCTGTCCAGTATTCTATCAGAGCAAAGCTACGCTAAATTTCTGCCTGAATGCTGTACTGAGGTGGGAATAGCTCCTTGATCTCCCAGATTTGCTTCCCAGACCTTACACGAATTAACATCCCTGTATTGCTGTTGGGGCAAGGTCCTTAAAAATTCTCCGGTGTTGTGTGGTGAAGCTCAACCTGTGTCCATCCAAGGGCTGTACAAAAACAATAACTCACTTAAATCCACCTTTCAGGCATCATTCTGCCGGTGCCCCAACAGCTCCTGAGGCTTCTCAGGAAAGGAAATGCCTTTCCTAAGGCCTTGAATGCAAGACAGGGAAACTCGGGCAGAAAATACCTGAGATGCAAGCTTGGCCTCAAAGGACACTGCTATTCAAAACAAGTTTCATTGGTTTTAATTTCCAGTCTCATCCATGGGGCACACCATGTGCAGGAATTGGAATTCCTGCAAACACCACCTTTCAGAAGAGCACAGTAACCCCATTAACATGACCTACAAAGAAGTCTTTGCTCAAACTTGTTGAGGCAAGCTCAGTTTCATGGAAACTGCAGATGCTCAGTGATACTGGTGATTTCTTTTTCCTGTGGGGTTTGGGGGAGGGCAGAGAAATACGCACTTAACTTAAAGCTATCTATTAAACAACTATGTCTGTACATACTCACTGGTTTACAAACTTGGGAAAAAGCTCAACCCTTCTACTTGCAACACTAAAGATAATACTCATTTAAAACTGCAGATGATTAATCATATCAGTGCTCACATAGGAGTTATATCCATAAGGAAACAGCCTGCAGCCTATCTAGCATAAACTCCTGTATTGTGGTAGTTGACTTTTAAAAATTTTTTTGTAAACATAGCATTATTTTAATCAGTAAGTCAAGTTAAACAATATTAACTACTGCTTTTAGGATGATAGGGTTTTTTTTTTAAAGGTGAAACTGTGACACTGTAATGGATTAAAGAGAACAGCAGGTTAATCTACACTGGCTTTCAAAAAAAATGGAAGTGGAACATATCTTTTGTTATTTCTGTCTGATTCCTTTGGATGGTTGTGTGTTTTCCTTTGGCAATGTTTGTCATTGTGCCATTTATTTTTCTTATTCTTGGAGTACCAAAGATCCTGAAATGGCTTGATGATTGCAACCATGTGAAAATTTATTTTCTGGAAGTATGTTTTGTTAAACTTTTGTTAAAACGTGGAATTGTGTATGCAAATTGTTATCAGAGGTTTGCTGGGATGTGTACCTATTCCAGCAGGGAAAACTTGAGTGCGTCAATGGAAGTGGAGAGCCTGAATCCAAATTCTGGATCTGAATTCCCAGGAAGTGGGGAGGAAGCTTGGATTGGGAACTGCAGCTGAGCTTTTGCACTTCGTTCCATCTCCAATCAGCGTGAATGAGTGGCCTTAGGTACAGGACATCAGCAGAGGTTGTTTCGTGTGCAAAAGGAGTTAAAAAAAAAAATTGCCAGCATTCAGAAATCAAATCTTGTTGATACTGCATTTGCACTGTTCAATTTGCCTTGCTGGAGAGTTATAGAAGTGTTATTTTTATAGGTCAATTGTTCCCCACCTGAGCCGTTGGAGACAGTCTGGGATAAGGGCACCTGCCGGGGGGAGTTCAGCCTGGGGCACCAGGAATGGCACTTGGCTCTGCTGTCAGCTCCTTCCCAGAGGTGACAGTCCTCCTGTGCACCAGCAAGCAGGGAATGCTGCAGTCTAGCCCGGGTAATGCTTAGGAAGTGCTCTCACTTTCTCAATAACACGAGCAATTACAGGCATTGTAACATACTGTACCTTGTCCTTTTACTGTTGGGATCTCACAGCAGCTCGTTCTTGGAGTCGAAATGGCAACTGCTATATTTTTCCTAGACTGTTTCATTAGTTGTGGTTGGGAAAGTTACATAGAAGCATTATAAAAATTTATATGAGGCTTTTTACAGCATTTGAAAATAAAAGTAGCATTCTTTTTGTAAAGTTGCAGTTTCGTTTTGTTCACCCTGGTGTACTGGATTTCTCTTCCAGAATGGGAGACATCTAAGGAATTGAGATCCTATTTTGTGGATTCTCATCTTGAATTCTGCAGATAATGAAACACTCCAGTGTTGCTACACTCAATCAGAAAGCAGAGAAAGCAAAAATTGTTTGACTTGTACCACCTGCAGTCACATGAAGCTGCTTCTCAAATGCCTACTGATTTTCTCCAGAGTCTTACCTTCCTCACAGGCTATAATTTATCCAGGAAAGCCTTCCGGGGGCAGTTGTGTCCTTTGATTCACTGTAGAAACTTTTCTGTCCTACTGTTCTCCTTTCCCTGCCAAGTTTAGAGCGGCAGCAGCAGATGCAGTGAAAGTTGTGTAAAAAAATGATCAGAGTAGAGCAGCTGAAAGCCAAGAGAAGTGAGCAGCCTGGCCTTGTCTGGAGGCCTTCCCTCCACTTCAGAATTGCTGCTCTCAGGGAAGGTAAAAATAAAACAGAATTTTACAAATTCTATTCACTGGGATCACACTTTTCTTCCCTCAACTGTACACGATTGTATGGCAGAGCTACACATCATCAGGCTTAATTCTTTACCTCTTATCTGGTATTCCTCAAAAAAAACCACTTTAATTGCAAATACATGAAGGCTATGGCTTCAGCATAAGTAAATTTCTTTTAAAAACATAGTTTTTAAATGGGTTCAGCCATGCCAGGCTCTGCAGTATGGGATGTCTGCTCCTAAAAACCATCACTGTGGGAAAGGTTCCAGTGCATTAATATTGGGAGAGCTGAAGGGCAATTGGTGTATAAATCACACACTGAACTGACTGTCAGTAGTAATGGCACCAGGCTTTGGACACCTCATCACACAGAACACTGCTGCAGTGGGTGTGAGAGGAAATGAATCTTTCCAGCCCAGGGAGAGCTCATCTCACAGCCTCCTACTCCTCCCACCACCTCTGCTGAGGTTATTTGATACCGCGGAGGTGCCTGCTCCCTGGGCAGATGGGGCGCACGGGCTTCAACCTGCTCGTGCTGAGGAGGGAAATGAACTCAGGTTTCTCCTTCCCCAACCAAGCCTGAGCTCTGCTAGGAACAGTTTGTTTCGGATCTGAACCGACCCTCCGTGCCACATCTTGTTTCCGTACCAGCTGCTTTAATCTGTTTCTAGTGAGCCACCATCTGCTGCGGCTTCTCCCTCCTCCAGGAATACGTGCTCGCTCTCCGTGCTGTCCCCAGGCAGTTCCCTTCCACTGGGAGTAGCTCATTCCTTTCCAGGTGCCTCTGCCCATCCTCCCCGCTCCAAAGACAAAATCTTTGCCCTTGCCTCTACATTTCCTGCCCTTGAAACTGAATGATGAGAGGGCGGCTCATCAGCAGAGCGAGCGCTGGGACCTCGAAGCTGTTCTGCAGAAGTGTAACCACAGCCCCTGCTCCACATCTTGCAAGAGAGACTGCGGCTATAGAGAGCAAGTGTTATAGACACATGGACGTGATTCCTCCCTCCCTCCAGGAGATGTGTGCAGGATCTGCCCCCCAGTGTGGATGTACAGGCTGGGATATGGAGGTGATGGAGCTCCAGCAGGAGTCAGATACCAAGACATTCCCCCTAACCTCATCTGTGCACATGTAGCCATGCACAACCTGGAAATGGGATCACTGATTTACAATTTATTTAAATGCCAGCAAGAGCTTGGGGTGCTGTGGGTGAGAGCTGGCCCTGCCCCAGCCATGTGTGCTGGGACCCAGAGCTGCCCTGTGCTGGGCTGCAGCAGAGCCCGTGGGCAGCAGGGCAGGGGGGATTCTGCCCCTCTGCCCCTCTGCTGAGCCCCCCTGCAGGGCTGCATCCTGCCCTGGGGCCAGCACAGCAAGGACATGGAGCTGCTGGAGCCACAGCAGGGACACCGAGGGCATCCCAGGGATGGAGCAGCTCTGCTGGGAGGAAAGGCTGAGGGAATTGGGATTGTTCACCTGCAGAAGAGAAGCTTTGGGGTGACCTCACTGTGGCCTTGCAGTGCCTGAAGGGAGCCTGCAGGAGAGATGGAGAGAGACTCTTGACAAGGGCCTGGAGTGACAGGACAAGGGCAATGGCTTCACACTGACTGAGAGCAGGTTTGGACTGGGTATTGGGAAGAAATTCTTCTCTGTGAGGGTTCTGACACCCTGGCACAGAGTGCCCAGAGAAGCTGTGGCTGCCTCTGGATCCCTGGCAGTGTCCAAGGCCAGGCTGGATGTGGCTCTGAGCAGCCTGGGACAATGGAAAGTGTCCCTGCCCATGGCCATGGCAGGGGGCTGGAACTGGATAACTATTAAGATCCCCTCCAACCCAAACCAGTCTGTGATTCAGTGATTCTATGATGAACATACATCTCTCTGGTGTTGGGACTTACTAAAAAAACAGCAATAGTTTTGGACACTTGATTTCCCTAATTCTCCTTCTGGCTTCACCATGTTTTTTTTTAATAATAGTGAATGATCAGATAAGAACTTCAGTGACTTTTTGATCAAGACAGGGTGAAATCATGTGTAATCTACACACACATACACGTCAAGATTTTCAATCCAGCAGTCTGTCTTTGAGGTATCATCCAACTCCCATTGACGTCAGCAAAAGATCCCTATCTAAAGCCCAAAGAAACCAGGAACAAGAATGGTCTTCAAAGCAAACAGGTTGCTGATGCCATGCTTTGGTGTTCCTTACAAATGAGACAAAAAGATTTCACTCTTTATACAACTCAGCTGCTTGAAAAGCAGTATGTGGAGAGGAGGCCTTTTGGCTTCAAATACAGTGGTGAGAAATTGGCATGGTACTTCTGCTGTTAAAGAGGACAATATTACCTGTTTTTTAATAAACAAAATTAAGCTAATGCCTCGAGGAAACTTTGCAAAATATACAATTTATTTAAATGCCTTTTTTTAGGCTCTCATTAGGCATTCAGAAATTACCAGTTTCTGCCAGGAACAAAAAGGCCATTTAAAAACTGAAGATTATTTTGCTTTTACATCAGAAGTGGCACCATCAAATTGAGAGACTTTGGGGTAAGAGATTTACAAGCAAGTGAATTATTTTGTGGGCATAAATTTCACCAGCTTGGACTCCAAAATGAAGCAAGCACTTTGGAAAATGTTCATCCTTTTGACATTCTTTAATTTTGTTAGAAAATCACACAGTAAATTATCATCCTACTGGCTCCAACACTGAGATTAGAGAGAGAAAACAAGTAGGATTTGGATGCTCTTCTCAAGTTAAAATTGTTTCATCATGCAAGGAATTTCCCCCTGATTTCCAGATGTCTAAGGCCAGACTATATCACCATCACAATCCAGCTGGATACTGTGAACATAATCCATGCCCCTGTACTATCCCAGCACAGCAGAGTTTGTTGCTGGTGAAGCCTGATTTTTTTTGGGGGGGGGCAAAAATTTTTTTTTTGTCTTTTACTTCTTTGAGGGGTTTTCATATTAATTATTGAGCAGAAATTAAAGAGCTTATTTCTACTATTGGCTGATGACAGTATGATTATGCTATTTATATAATTTTTGAAGCAAAAGACTCTCTGAGTTGGGGAAGAACTTTTGCTTTAAAGTGACAGCAGATTTTACTAATATGTAGCCACAGAATTTATAACAAAGTCAGCAAATTGCTTGTGGTGCCCTTAAAAGTAATCCAGTGACCTTCAAGAAGGATAAAATACAAACAGACTGAAGTAGATTTTTTAAAATAGATTAATTCTTGTAACTAGCTAGTTTATTCACATGTCCTCTACAAAACCACACTTGATTCTGTACTTTGAGCCATGTAATACCATGGTCTGAGGGAAAACCATAAACATTTGTGTTCTGGGAGAGATGGTTATGAAAAATCTGTATTTGTACTTACAAAGCTCAGTCATTTCAGTTTCCTGCTATTAAGTTTCTGCAGAAAAAAGTTCTCTGGCTCACCCTGAGCAGTCACCTAGGGGTGTTTTTATGTGAAGTAACACAGGTCACCCTAATAATGGAGAGTGACTCCCAGCATTCCCTCTCGCAGGTCTCGTCAGGATGGTGTGTGTGGGGCCAGCTTGGCCCCAGCAAACACACAAAGAAACTCACATCCTCTTCAGGACAGCATCTCCACATGGCCTGGGAAACAGCTAAGACATGCTATGCTCTGGATGAGACAGAAAAGAAAAAAGGAGGACTAACACAGACACTTTCAGCTGCTCAGTCTCAGGCTATTATTTAACTGCCCCGAGGTTTGATTGTTATTTTTACCCCTTTAGCACGTTGTTGTATAAGTTGTTTGGAGAAAAGAGGCTATCCGTGGCTTACATAAAGCATTCTGTTCCCTATTTTATAGCTGAAAGCTACTCAACAGAAAGTGCTCACCTTAAAATGGGGCAAAAATATCAAATGTGGCCTACTCAAAAGCAGTGCCTTACATAAACTGGGATCCTGCTCTGCCAAGACTCGAGGCAAACTGTGCTATAAACACCAGTTACTGTCACGTATTAAAGGTTCAGTGAAGAGCCCAGTCATCACCTTTGAATGAGAAACAAGTATAATAAATGTCTAAAATCAGTGTTAATGATCTAGCAGCACTTTATGTTTGCAGGCATTATCCAAGGGCCAGGTGACATGACATTGACCGTGGATGAGGAACATGACAGGCAGAAATATTGCCAAGAGACTGATCTGGTTTTCTGACCAACTGCCAAAAACTTCTGCAGTGAATTGCAATTGCACTAAAAAATACTAAATAAAATGCAAAAAAGGTACAGTAGTTCTGTTTCTAGTGAGTCAGTTAAAAAAAAATTTAAATGTCCTCATTAATGTTCCCATGTACAGAGACTTTGTATTTAATAGCTGTTTAGTTATTAAGCTTGTTAAAACAGTTTTGGGGAGCTATTTAAATGTTTAACTCATTGAGCTTTCTAACAAGGGCCATCTTCTTCAACTTTCTTTGATTCCTTATTTTTAATTTTCAGTCAGTGTGGCTGACTCACTTCTGAAATCCCCTTAACATTTGAGTGTCCACTGATGATGCAAAACTGGAGGAGGGAGCTCCCACCTTCAAAACTGGGGCAAGACAGCAGGACAAAACATGACATTTAAGCTTCCTGGGAATAAATTCTTAGAAAATTTTCTCCATATTAGTTGTGGTATATGAATAAAATAAATGTGCAGTAATGCTAATTGTTTTCTCAAAGACAGCAACAGCATCTAACTCCTAATTTTAAACTCTACTTGCTGTTTTTTATTTTATTTAGGGCAGAAAGGGTTTGTAATTCCTTCTGTTCAATGCAAATTCTGCATGATCAACTGAACCCAGCATGATGGAGATACACATACATATATACATATATATATACATATATATATATACATATATATATATATATATATATGTATATAATTGCAGTAGTAACAGTGGGATTACATAGAGCATAAAACTCTAAAATGAAAAGTTGGATTTCCAAGGGAAAAAAGTACCTTATGAACGAGTTTGCATTGAGACTGTCACAGAAACACCAATGGATTTCTTCAGCAGCATCTCTGGCTGGAAGCCACGACTCCCCAGCCTGTTCCCTAGAATATTCTGTCAGAGCCTTGCACCCACTCCTTCCATGTGCTCTGACCCTTGGGCTCAGCCACGGGCAAGATGCTGAGCTGCCCACTCCCACACAGCCAAGGAGCTTCCACGTCAGATGGGAAATGTGCTGGGAGCTTCCAATTATAAAAGTTGTCACCAATGGAGCTCAGGACTGCGTCTGAGGAGCCATCCTCAAGATTATAGTTTGGAGTTTAGACAAGTAAATTCTGCCTACATTTCTGAAAGCTTTGAAGGAAACACATCCTTGTTTTCTGGTTGGTGGGTTGTTTTTTTACAGCTCAGGTACCTAACTAGGTAAGCTGCTAATTTTCCACCACACTACAATAAATTCATAGGTGTTCAAATGGATTTGGCTCACAGTGTTTTGTGAGGGTTTACTTTCTCAAGTTCTTAGGATCACAGAATCATTTATCTTGGAAAAGACCCTTGAGATCACTGAGTTCAAGTGTTACCTCAGCACCCAAATCCACCACCAAACCACATCCTCAGGTGCCACATCCTCATGTGTTTCAAATACCTCCAGGGATGGTGACTCCACCACTTTTCTGACAGACTGTTCCAATGCTTGACAATCCTTCAGTGAAGAATTTTTTCCTAATATTTAATCTGAATCTTCCCTTGCACAACTTGAGGCTGTTTCCTCTCATCCTATTGCTTGTTACTTGAGAGAAGAGACTGATACCAACCGCCTTTTCATGTGTATTTAGTCACATTTTCTTACTCACTTTTAGCAAAGGATGTTTTTGTCTTAAGTCTGCCTCCAGATCTGAAAAAACTGATCGCTTGTCTGCAGCTCTGAAGACATAAAATTTAACAACATAGATATTGACCACTAGAACCAATGATGAAAGAACATAACATCCTTTGCAAAATATTACACCTACTTTTGCCAGCTCCACAGGATCCCCATTCCTAAGACAGGTGAAAGCCCCCAGAACAGTGGGAGAAGAGCACCTGCAGAAGGAGCTTCCTCCACACACATCACCAACCGTGTAACTCCAGCCTCACTGGTGAGCAATTCCAGCTGCACTGTGAGTTCCTTCACGCCTGAGGGAATATCCTGAGCTGGAAGGGACCCACAAGGATCCTCGAGTCCAACTCTTGGCCCTCAACAGGACCCCCCAGCAATGCCACCCTGTGTCTAAAAGCATTGTCTTTGGGGCTGTGACCATTCCCTGGGGAGCCTGTTCAGTGCCTCTGGGGGAAGAACCTTTTCCTGATATCCAGCCTAACCCTGCCCTGATACATCTCCAGCCATTCCCTGGGTCCTGTCCCTGTCACAGAGAGCAGGGATCAGTGCCTGCCCCTCCTCTCCCCCTCGTGAGGAAGCTGCAGAACTGCTGTGAGCTCTGACCTCAGCCTCCTCCAGCTGAACAACCAAGTGCCCTCAGCGGCATGTGGCTTCACCTCCAGGCCCTTCCCCATCTCCATGTCCCTCCTTTGGACACTCTCTCACAGCTTTAGCTCTTCCTTATGCTGCGGTGCCCCAAAACAGAGGAGCAGCACATGTGCAGCTCGTGCAGCACAGAGATGGCCCAGGTCAGGATTTGTGTGCTCACGCCACCAGCCCAGCGTGTGAACCAGAACACCTGATGGGGAGATTCAGCTCAGAAGCACACTCCTGCTGTTACCCAAAACCAGCTACAGCCTCACAATCTCATGGAACACAGGTCTGCTAACCCAATTCAATACACTTGTGAAAGTTAACCCCATTTCATGCTACTTTCCATCGATAGGTGTGACTGCTCTCTAACCACTCAGAGAGGCCTCTGCCAGCCAAAACTATTTCAGGATCCTGAGGCTTCCTCAGTGTGCTCCATGCAGCACCTAGAGAAAGGAACACCAGCCCTGCCCAAGTGTTGCAAAATGGGGAATATGTCAAGATTATCTTAAATCAGCATATTCTTTCATTTTATCTTTGTATACTTCCAAGCCTAACCAGCAAGGAGATCTAACCATTGGAAGAGGCAGCTGCCAGCATCCCTTACTGGAGGACATCCTGGAACTAAAGTGTTTTAAGGATGCAGTAAATCAATGTTGATGTATGTCTGTATATACATTGCTAACTTGGCAAAATACGCCAGGTCCATGTGTTCTGTAGCTGAACTGTGTTCACTGTAACACAAAAAGTCACATCTACATGTCAAGATGACCCTGCCCAGGTGAAGACATGCCTAGGAGTCAGCTGTATAGTAAACTTACACGGAAAATCCTAAACAATCCTAATAGGGGGGCTGTGCTTGGAAACTTACTGACTGAATTTGGTGTGAAAAGCCCAGTGGTAGTGCTCCAATTTGTGGCATTACCACGAAGCGCCCAGGCTTGCGCAGCTCTGAAACAAGCCATCGGTGTGTCTCGCCAGTAGCTGGCCGGTTTTTGCAATTGTAGCTGTGACTATGGAGGCGCTGGCAGCCGGGGATCGAACCCGATCTTGTGGGGCAAAGCGAGCACCCCTCAGCGCCACCATGGCCACCGCCATCGCCCCTCACGGCCGCCTCGCCCCAACTCTCGCGAGAGGAGCCGCGGGCCGGGCGGGAGCATGGCGGGGCGGGGGCGCTGAGGCGGCGCTGAGGGAGGCTGGCGGGGCAGCCCCTGGTCCCTCCCCGGCGCCGGCGGCTCCTCCTCGGCTCACCTCAGCTCACCCCCCGCATGCCGGCGGTGCCGGGGGCGCTGTGGAGCGGGGTACGGGGCCGCCCGCCATGGCCGAAGCAGGAGCGGGAAGCAGCGAGGGCGCCGAGGAGGAGCGGCGGGCGGCGGAAGGTGGGAGCGGGTCCGCCCGAGGGGAGGGCGGCCGGGCGGTGGGTGCCCCGTGTCCCCCGTGTCCCCCGTGTCCCTCTCCCCTCCCGTGCCTTGCTCCGTGCGTGGGGTGTGTCTGCCTGCCTGCCTGGCTGTTTGTCAGTCTGTCTGTCCGCCCGCCTCGCTGATGTGGCGCGGGCGGCTGTTGTTGCGGGGCTGCTGCCCGCGGGGCTCTGCCGTGTTCCCGTGAGGGAGCTCGGGGCTGCTCCCGTGCCCGGCGCCGCTCCGGGGCCGCTCGGGGCTGTGGCTGATTCCCTCTGGCTGCTCCCGCTCGCTGCAGTTCAGTGCAGGTATCTGGAGCGCTCACAGGGAAACCACAGATTCACGGAATGGGGCTGGAAGGGACCTCTGGAGATCACCAGACCCAAGGCAGGGTCACCTGGAGCAGGTGACACAGGAACGTGTCCAGGTGGGTTTGGAATGTCCCCAGAGAGGGACACTCCAGGCCCTCCCTGGGCAGCAGCTCCAGGGCTCTGCCACCTTCAGTGTGCAGAAGTTCTTCCTCAAGCCGAGGTGGAACTTCTTGTGTTTTAGTTTATGGCCAGTGCTCCTCCTCCTGTCACTGGGCAGCAGTGAAAAGAGCCTGGCACCGTCCTCTTGGCACCCGCCTGTGTAATGGTCACTCTGCTGTATTGCTGCTACAGATGTGTCATCATACTGATGGGATTTGCACTAAAAACATTTTTGTTATTTTTTTAAATTTAGAATGTAGTTCACTGTTTCTGATACACACTTAGCCTTGCGTTCCTAAAACTCTAGTATGATTTTTTTTTTTTTTGGTCGGTAAACATAATTTAGTATTTTAGGTATAGTGATTCTGGCTTTTCTCTGTGTGTGTGTGCATGCCCACGCTTGTATGGCGACCAAGGTTTGATCTCTCCTGGCTTTTAATCATAACTTTCTGGTACTAAATCGAGGCTGGTTGTAAACCACCAGCTGCTGCTCGTGTTCCTGCTTGGAAGTGAGTACGGTGCTTCCCCTCTCCGAGGAGAAGTGAGTGTTTTGCACGGGGTATGGGGACACAGGAGTGATCCAGTCCCTCCTAAGCCATCACCGCTGTTCTGTGTAGTTAGCACCAATTCTTCTCGGTTTAGTAGTTGTTTTCTACATGTCTCTTGGGTTTTGTGCATTTTAATGTGTGTGGGGACCCTGCTTGTCTCAAAGCCTTGACATGCTTATGTCTATGCTGCTTGGTTGGTTAAATATTGTAAAATTTTGTGGCAAATAATGTAGTGTTTGGAAACAAAGCCTTGTGGTTTTTTGTAGTGTTTTTGTGGTCTGCTAAACTGTGCTTAATGCTCAGATTTATTGTTTCTGTCTCGTGCATATACTGTAAGGAAAGGAAACCGTCAAATAAAGAAACCCCCAAATACACAGACATTTCCATTTACAAATAAATTTGGGAAATCAATGAGCCACAGGCTTTCATGTTTTATTTGAGATAAACCCCCCTCCCTGCTTTCTTTTGCCACTTCTGTTTATATCTGTTCTTTTGGTGGATTTTGAAGAAGCAAGTTTTGGGTTTCTTAGTTTTTAAGATAAAAGTATCTCAATTGTTTGTGGAATAGGGCCACACTAAGGTTAGCTGCCTAATAGTTTTTGGACTGTCTTTTTTACATGGGTGTACACCTTACTGTTGTTACATTTGTACATTATGAAAAACAAACTCTAAACTGGACAGTTTACATCCAAGAATCAAATTCATTGGAGGAATAAATAATTTGGTGGGTGATTTTGGAAGTGAATCCTTGTGAACTGTTGAAAATTCCATGCTTGGGCTGCAGGGCCAGCTAAACCCATGGAAGTTCTGCAGCTGACTTGATAGGACTCAGCATTTTGCAATCATATGATTCCTAGACTTGCAAGAAAACAACTGCCCACCGTTCCTCTAGGAGTATATCATAGGAGAGGATTTGTGGTTTGTTTTGATTTTTTTTGCAGTAATGAACTATGATATGTGAGACTCCCCATTTCTATCAGTGCTTTTACCTGGTATGAACCTAAAAGTGCCTGGGAAAGCAGGATACTCTTTCAAGGGCTTGGGAAATATCTTTTCATTATCTGGTTCCTGCCTTATTATACTTTTTAATACACTCATAGCTTTGGCTTAATATTTGGTGTTTGAAATCTACTAAGTAAATGTGTTATTTGACTGTTAACTTGTGATTCTTGACTGCTTCTCTTCCAGGTGATGAAAATAAGTAAAAATAGAAGCAGAGAATAACCAGTTGCCTGTGTTATTTTTTGATTTAAATGTCTTTAGTTCAGAGTATTATAATTGACCTTTTTTCATTTTGTAGTGTTAGCCAAATCAAACATTTATTCTCTGTATAATGTTGTTCATAAGATGGTTTCATTACTGGCTTCTCTGTATCTTGGTCCTGCATTAGACATGCTTATAAAATCTGAGGAAAGAATAAGCTGCTTTAGTCCATACATTTCTACTGTTTTCAGAACTTCACTCCAGAGAAGATTGTTGTCCCAGCTTTCAATGACAGATACTGTAGGCAATTATCTTGATGCCAGACTTGCTGTAAGTAGTCTAAAGATGCTTTTCCTGACCTGTTTTAAGGGTCTAAAATAAATAAATTCAAAGAAATACTTAATACAATTCTTGGCCATGTGTAGAAAATATGGTTCTTAGTTTTGTAGGTGTTCAGATGTGCAGGACCTTAAAGTGAAATCACAGCACTTGTAACTTTCTTTTCCATGCAGTACTGTATGTTTGTAGGCTATAAGTGTAGTTTTCACACTCTCTAATGAGTATCTTCAGCAAGAATTCATTTAAATATTAGAAAAGTAACTCCATAGAAAAATAAAGCAATATACATGACACAGAGTTAAATGACTCAATAGCTGTCCTGTCAATGTGCTGCATGTATAGATAGGTGTAGCTGTAATGGCTTAGGTCATCAGAGACATAGAATTATGGAATGGTTTGGGTTGGAAAGGACCTTAAAGCCCGTCCAGGTCCAACCTCCCTGCCATGGGCAGGGACACCTTCCACTATCCCAGGTTGCTCAGAGCCACATCCAGCCTGGCCTTGGACACTGCCAGGGATCCAGGGGCAGCCACAGCTTCTCTGGGCACCCTGTGCCAGGGCCTCAGCACCTTCATAGGGAAGAATTTCTTCCCAATATCCAGTCTAAACCTTCTCAGTCAGTGTGAAGCCATTGTCCCTTGTCCTGTCACTCCAGGCCCTTGTCAAGAGTCTCTCTCCATCTCTCCTGCAGGCTCCCTTCAGGCACTGCAAGGCCACAGTGAGGTCACCCCAAAGCTTCTCTTCTCCAGGCTGAACAATCCCAATTCCCTCAGCCTTTCCTCACAGCTGAGCTGTTCCATGCCTCTATCTCACATCTTAAAAAAAACACGAACAACAACAACAAAAACCAAACCAAACCAAAAATAAAAACAAAAAACCCAAACCAATCAACCAAACAAAAAAAGTTGGTTGTGACAGAACTTTACAATCTAACTTGACACTATGAGAAAGGTTTAGAAAGCACTGTTCTACCATAGAGTCTCCCATGCAGCCGCAGCCCCGGGAGTGCATTGAGGTGCTAGTAACTCCTCTGGCTGGGCTGTGCAGCCCTCAGGTGCCACTTCACAGGCACTTCTACCAGAATCTGGAGTACTTTAAACTTGGCAAAGCTCAAATTCCCAGTTGAAGAGTTTTTTGTGCATACCAGGAACATACCTTTGGAAAAGACACATTTAATAGTCTGTGGTATCCGTGATCATAGAAATCTGAATTCAAAGCAGCCTCTTTCTTCTCCTTTCATTTGGAAGTGTTTCAAAATAGGAAGCTGGATTAAAAGTTCCTTATATTTGGAAGGGTTGTGCCAGGGTTAACATATTATTAATTTAGGCAGCTGCAGAGCTGCCACATTTTTCCAAGTCTCACTTATTCCCAGACTATGGAAAGTGTCACCATAAGCTTTTTAAATGTTCTTTTTCAATGATATTTTATTTCAAGCCCATTTTACTGTAATATCCTGATAGCTGAATTTGGATGTTCTTTTATAAACTGGCTAAATGAGGGCTGACTGACAGCTCTTTAATTTATTAATAGCACATGACTTGTATCTTCCTGCTGATTTTTGGAGTGCTAATATGTGTCTTGTAAACCTAGACAGAAAAGCTGACCTTGCTAGGGGTGAGTGGTCTTGAGGTAGTGCATAATTAGGGCAATAATTTTGAAAGACAGTCTTGGGCTTGAACTCGTTGCATGTGATGCAAACAGGTGCTGTCTGTGGCTGTTATGTTTTAAGAATTGCATGATATTTCTGTACTCGGGGTGGCTTTCATCTTACTTATCTTTTGATGTCTGCAGAGTAGATATCCAAATCTGAGCTGGTTTCTTTGGTCCTTGTATAATTACTGGCTAGAGATAGGCACTCTTGGGCTGTGTCAATCTCATCTAACCAACTGTAGGAATCTATTTTAGATTGAGATGAATCACCCTAGATCTGTTTTATTTCATCTAGCCAAATGTAGGAATCTATTTTGGGGAGAGATGAATCACTCTAGAAATGTCTTCCTCCCTCCAAGAGGGACCAGAATGGCTACTTCAGATGTGGACATCATTATTGGTTCAGATGAATCTCCCCTTTTATGGCTGGTGGAGTTTGGCCATAAGCCTTTTCTGATAGGTTGTGTTTGCTTAGGAATTGAAAACCTTAAAACTGTTGGTGGAGAAAACAGTTCAGGAATGTGCCATGGGATTAGAAAATATTATTGTCAGTAATTGGAAAAATGTGGAGTCTCCCAAGCCTTGTTTCCCAATGCATTGCATGGTACTGACACAGAAACTTTGCTGACACAGGAATATGGTTGATTTTGTTTGTCTTTATATCTGTTGCCAAACAGTAATTTTGTGCAGCTCCTTTGCAGTTGTTCCCTTCTTTGCCAACCCCATAGAGGCTTTAATTATTATTTCTTTTCCATGTAGAAAAACACAAGAATAGAGGATGCTCTTGTACAACTGGTGTGATGAGAAATATATGTTGGTAACTGTTCCTTAAATATCTTATTTACCTATTTATGAAATACACTAAAATTAGTGTTGAACTAATAGTTTTTTGTTTCTGATCCACTGAATGGAAACAAGCTATTTTCTGTATGCTGTATTTGTGCTGTTTGGATGATCCCAATGATCATCCAAATGAATGATTTCAGTGGGAGGGTTCCTGTATTATTCTCATTATTTCCATCTGTCCCAATGTGCATAATATGCTTTAAAAATATTTTTGATTTTTTTATATAGATAAGCATAGAGGCTTAATGCTGAAAGACAGACATAGATCATAATAGACATGTGTTTGAGGAACTATTCACTTGCCATTAACATCTGGTTATCAGTATTCCAGGGCATTAGCAATGGAATGAACAATAATAAAAGTGTCATTTCTCAGCTGGAATTTTATTTGGCTTGCAAACCAGACTAGTGTAAGTAATAGCCTTTAGGGTGGTAAAACAAAACATCTCTAGTTGACTTAAACTGTTTCTAGTAGTTTAAAAGCTGACTAATGATTTTGGTATTACAGAAAAATCAACTTTTAGTAAGGATTGGTCTTTCTGGATATTATTTTCATTAAGAAAGTGTGCTGTGAAATTGGGAAATATTCCTTTTGCTTCACGTGTTTTTAGAGGTGTTTGTTTTCTGTCAGTGGTATGAAAATGTTCACAGAAAATGAAAGGATAAGAAATTCAGCCAGGTGCTCAAATGACAGCTAAAAATCCAAGTTTCTCCTATTGTAGAAGGCCACCCTGGGTATTGGGGTGTATTCTAGACCACTCTCTTTGTGAACCCAAAGATTTTTAAATCCTTTATCCACCTCTCCCAAAGTGTTATAGCCAGAGAGGGAGAGAAATCTTTAATCACAGCCTACTCAAGGTTGGGACACTCTCCAGGGAGAGAGTGAGCATCTTGGGATCACCCAGAGTCTCAATGGTGGCTTTTAGAGAGCCCTCAGAGATAATTTTCCATCACCCTTCCTGGCTTCTCAAAGTAGCCTTGGCTTTAGGAGCTGTTTCTGCCCACTTCTTGCTCAGTGAGTGATAGGTATTAAAAATATTTGCTCTCTTCTGTTAAACTCCATGTAATAATACAGTTGGTTGTTCTGAATTTTTAAATGTATTTCTCTATTTGTTTTCTTTTGCATTTGTTGATGGTGGTTTGGGTTTGGTTGGTGGGGTTTTTTTAGAATATATGTATGAAAAGAATATAAGCTGCATGCTGAGCATGTCAGAGAGCAATACAGATTCTTAACCCTATATTTTTGTCCAAGGTCAACCACTTATCTTACTGGCATTTAGTTGGTCCCAGGGATTGAATGAAGTATTCAATTTATCACCTAATAATTGTAGTGTAGAAGTTCTTAATAGGCCATTGTTACTGGTAATCTGAACATATTTTGAAATGGGTGTTTTTAGTAAAGGTAGAAGAGATAAGTGCATTATTCAGAATTTGTTGCTTGGGTGTGAGAAAAAAAATAGTTGTTTTAATCATATTGAAGATAAATTTAAAAAGCTGTAAAAAAGGCATTGGCTTTTGTTCCTTTAAAGGGAAGTGTTCAGAAAGCAGGCTGGCCATCTGTGTGCAGAGCAGTATTTAGGTCAGTGGGTCTGTGCTGTCCTGCTTTGTTCCAGGACGAAAGGATCTGTTGTGCTGAAGGCATTCTTGTCTTGGAACCATGTAGGTTGCTGTTTAGTAAGTACTCTTTTATGAATATTCATCAAGTCTGATTATACTTCAATAGCTTAATCAGTAGTTACAGGATGCTGTGACCTGAGTGAATTAAAACTATTCCTTTTAAATAAACAGCTCCTTTGGATTCGTCAGCATTTTTGTTTGTTTTGTAATTGTGTTAACAACAGAAATATAAAATGAGATTATTAGAGAGAAAACTCATGATAAAAATATTTCAGACATCTAGCACTGTGTCCTGGTAGTATTTATCATGTCATTTATTTTAATATATTTGTAATATCCCTGACAACTGTGATGTGTGTTTGAAAGAACTAAATTTCTTGCTGTTGCAGACGTCCAAAGGTTGTAACTTATTTGTCAAGTATTTATTGATTCTTTCAACCTCTTTTTTTGAAACTTGCTGTGTGACTTAATGAGTTAAAGAGCTTTCTGAAATAAAACAGGGGCTGACTTTGTGTTGTCTGATTTGATAGAGAGAGGATTAGTGGAAGACCAGGCAAGCTGTTGTTCAAGTATTAGCCTATTTTCATTTAACTCTCCAGAGTCATATTCCAGCAGCAAATGAAAACCTAGAAGGTAATTCTTGTGGTGTTAGATGTGTTTACATCTAAGAGGGGAAAAAAGTATGCTTTGTATCATTGGTTTTGCACATTTCTGCATTTTTACAGACAGCGCAGATGGGAAAAAAAGAGAGAAGGCTCACAAGAAAGTGTCCAGTTTTTCTTCCTGCTCTTTTCAAAGTACTCCTCTTGGTTTTTGCACCCTGCTAGAAGTCAGAGATGCTCACTTCCTTAAATGACATCTCTTAATCTCTCATCTGTCCTCACTGGCACATGAAGCCCAAAGGAGTTTCTACATTTGCTGAAACAGAGTTCATTCTGGCTCTTTGCCTGAACATCAGCTGGATGATTCTTTGTGATAGCTCTGTGTTGAGACAGAAAAATGGTGTGATAGTGCTTCTGTTCCTTGAGGCTGTCCTCTTTCCTAGTAGGTTGCTAGGATTCCTTTTGCTTGTGACTCCTCTTCTGTCCTTCCTAGAATCAAGTTTTTCCTTAAGAGGAGAACTGTGAAGGGAACTTGACAAGTTTTTGAGACTCTTCCAACTTCCATGGCAGATGTTGTGTGTAATTATGGATTTTGTGTCAGAAATATAGTTATAGCAAATTTCCATTTTTTGGACATCCAGCTTGATTAAAAAACGTAGTTCACTATATATATATATATATTTAATTTAGTTTAAATATAATATTATATTTATTTTGCATAATATTTTGATCTGCTGACAAATGGTGCAGCTGGTGATTTTGTAGCAGGATGTCTGAGGTGTTGGGAGATTCGAGTGTGGCCTGCAAAGGTTGTGTAAGGAAAGAGTGGCTGTTTTATACTGCCTTGATGTGTTGGTTGGGTTGGTGGGTTCCTTACAGCACTGTGGGAAGGTGCTGTACTCTTTGCTGGACTCGGCAGTGCAACCTCTGTTTTTTGTGTCAGAGACACAGAAGCCACACACAGACAATTTTTGTCGCAATGAGGATCAGAATGGCTGCGCAATGATGCAGCTTTTGCTGGACACTGAGCCTTTATTGTCATTGACAGATAATTTCTCTGTGGATGGAAGCTCCTGCGTTGCTTGTGGAGTGCCCAGCCTCATGAATCCAGTCACTAAGCCTGCCACCACCACTTCTTTCAACGCTGCTGTGCCTGACATTCCAAGGAAACGCAAGGGAAGTGATTCCGATAACCAGTAAGTGAATCAATTCTCTGTGTCTCAGCCTGAATTTGACACGTTCTGTTATTTATGCAACATGGTAACTGTCTAATCTTCTTTCCTTTGTTTATTACCATTAAATTTACCGTGTCTTCCAAATGTATTCTTTGACAGCCCTCAATTATTAAAAATAGAAAAAATAATCCTTAAATCCAAGGGATGTATGTAAGAGTCTATAATGCCATTTCCTGGCCTGAGGTGTCTAGCTAATGTGTCTCTAATGCTGAAATTTTAATCCTGATTTTTTTCTTTCCTCTTTTTTTCTCCCTCTTTGCCTACTAATAAGGCAAGTTATTAAATTGCTTGAATTTTCCCAAGTGTGTACTAGAATTTTACCTTCAAACACGAAACAAGATTGCTGGTTAAGTTGATTGATCTATTGATTGAAGAACTGCTGCTTTGGTGATCAGAGCAGCCATTTCCATAAATGTGGAGATAGACCCATGACCTAAAATTGGGGACTGTGCTCTTGTAGTGCTCAGTCTTTTTAAGTGGGTCATTCTTGACAGCTGAGGTGACACTGTTGACTGTTTTATCCTGTTTTGTAACTGCCAAACAGATGCCAGTTAACCAAACAAGTGATCTGTTCAAAACTGTGTAAATCAGGCAGAAGTAGGGGACACAACGTGCAGATGCAGTGCACTACACATATCTCCAAACTAGTGGGGAAAATCCATGTTTTAAAAGGTGGGGGTAGGAGATTTACTTGTGTTAGTGATTATTAAAGCACTTCTATTTAATCTATTTTATTCTACAATCTGTAGTTCATTGATCTACAGAGTGGATGTTGATGCAATTGTCAGCCTGGAGATTCATGTGTATCATGTGGATAACTGAAAACTCCAGCAATGCATTTGTTTCTGGGGGGGGAAAAAAAAGTCTCCATTCTTTTTCGGTAGCACTTGTTGATTTTTACCTGTTCAGTAAAAGTGTTGGTTCCTCAGCAGTGTTTCCCTGAAGTTTGGATCTCTCTGATAAAAATATTTCATGTCTAAGTTGAAAAACTAATTGAAAAAGTACCAGCTTATAAGAAATGGTAATTAGGTTCTAAGATTAGTGATCTTCTGAAAATAACCAATCAACTGGGGTTTCCACTAAATTTTTTCTGCAACTTTATTTCATTTGGTCTATCAAGTCATCTTGTTGTGCTTCAAACTACGTTTTGCTTACTTTATGACCTGTTTCTGCAGGGATACAGTTGAAGTTGATGGTGATCCTCAGAAAAGGTACTATTTATGAATGAATCCATTTCTGTTTTGAGTTCTGTCAACATGTCACACTGGTGTTTGGCTAGATGAGCTGTGTGGTTCCTTGAGGAATGCTTCATCCAAGGGCAGGTCTGTGTGCAGCACAAGGTGATAAACAACCAGCTAATGAGCAGGATGGGCAGGTCTATCCGATGCTAAGGGTTCCTGATAGTTCTTTCTAAGATGATGCTCTGCTTCCAGCTTTACCAAACTTGTTAGTATTGAAGTTAAGAATGGGAACAAATTAAAAGCACCAGTTAAATTAGAAGACTTAGGGAGTAAAAGGAAGACTCTCATATTCTTTCAGGACTGGTGAATGTAAGTGTTTTTGTTTGTTTATTTTAACCTTGTAAAGTGTTTTTTTAAATTAGAACTACAATAACTATGTTAAAATAATGCTGTTACAAGGTGGCTGTGCAGCATAAGCAAACCCTTTGTGGAATATATACATCAGGATGATTGTTAATTACATGATTACTATGTTGAATTTTCTTTTTCTGTATCTGGATACCTTTGTTTGTAAGCAGCCGTGCAGTTGTTTTGTAGAACAGACTATTCCACTTGGAAGGGACCTACAATGATCATCCAGTCCAACTGCCTGAGCACTTCAGAGCTGACCAAAGGTTAAGGCATGTTGGGAAGGGCATTGTCCAAATGCCTCTTAAACACTGACAGGCCCAGGGCATTGACCACCCTTCTAGGAAGCTGTTCCAGTGTTTCCCCACCCTCTGGCTAAAGAAATGCTTCCTAATGTCCAGTCTGAACCTCTCCTGCACAACTCTGAACCATTCCCACATGTCCTATCCTTGGATAGCAGGGAGAAGAGCTCAGCACCTCCTTCTACACTTCCCCTCCTCAGGAAGCTGCAGTGGCCTCAGCCTCCTTTTCTCCAAACTAGACAAACCATGAGTCCCTTGGCCACTCCCCACAGGACATTCCTTCTGTCCCTTTCACTATCTTTGTTGCCTTCCTCTGCATTCAGGGACCTTCACATCTTTACCAAACACCTTCTCATATTTTTGGGCCCAAAAGTGCACACAATATTCAAGGTAAAGGCACAACACTGAGCACAACAACATAATCACCTGGTTGCCCATCTGATGGCTGATGAGCCCAGGATGTGGTTTGCCCTCTGACTGCCTTAAACTGGGCCTGCTGTCAGCCAGCACACCCAGGTCCCTTTCTGCAGGGGAGTCACTGTTTGGTACATGGCTTCCAGGGTAGTGTAAAAACCTCTCTTTGGGGTTAAATTGGTTGTTTCTTTGTGGATTTTTTCCCATGGTGCTCATGATGGAAGGTGTGACTAAAAATCCTCCTTTTCTGCTTCTAAAACATTTGCTTCCCTTTTAGAAGAAATGGGGAAGTATATTTAATAAATCAATTGAGGAAATAGTAAAGGTGGTATTCTTTATGTTTTTTTATTAATGCGCATTCTGTCCTTTCTTGTACCAGTTAAATACACCTACTTACAGCCACACAGTGGAATTTCACCCTCTGTTCATGTAGTGAAGGTAGTTCTAATTTAGCTATTCATATCAGTAATGCCACAGCTGTTAGGACAGAAGCTATAAAAATCCATTGTAGGCTGGGACTGATTGCTTGAGCAGCAAATTTGTGCTAGATTTTTTCCCCAAGTGGAGCTCCTGAGGGAGAAGGAAAGTTAATTAATAGGGCACATGCTGCATTGCAGCTGGTCTAGCTCCTCCTCACCTGTTCTCTTATGGTCAGAGAACGTAAATTCAGTTGGAATTCACAGTATATGGATATTTCTGGTAAATTTCTTTTAAAACAAAACGAAAATATTAGTTATTGCTAGCTCATCTAAATCTGAAACAATTTCAATGGATAAAGGTCTTTGGGTGTTGTGAGCCAAACCTGCTGCTATGTTTGGGTTTATCAGACCAGAAGACTGCTGGGTTCCAGTGAAATCCCAGGTTCTGAACTGTGTGCTAACTCGGCTCTGCCTGCGGGATCCTCACTGGGGTCAGTGCTCAGTTACAGGTGGAAGCAGCTTTTGGCACCTTTCCTGAAGCTGTAATCTCCAAGATCCTCCAGCTTCCGTTTCCTTGTGGGAGACAGCTGCTGCCTGCTTGGCCTCTCTCCTCTTGATCCTCGTGGAACCACAGGCCATGCTCTAGAATTCTTCACAAAGAGTGCTGAACAGTGCAGCGGTAGAAGGGAAAGAGAAGCTCATTGCTCTTGTTTGAATCATCCTTTATAGTTTCCTGTTGCAGAGTGTTTATTGTGCTACAGACAGTTATAACTGTGCTTCATTTACAGTTTTATTACTTTATGATTTCCAGTCATTTGTGTAGGGTATGGGATATAGCTTCTTTTTTTTTAATGTAATTTAGGATTGCTTATTTTATAATTTGACAATAAGATATTAGAAATAAAAGCGTAAAGAGATAATCTCTCCTGTAAAATTTTGAACAAAAAAAAATAAAATCAAGCCTAGTCTTAAGTTACTTGAATGTTCCAAAAATGTTGTTGTCTTCAGATTAAAAAAAAGACCATAATTATGAAATATCCCTTTAATATGTTCACACAACTGTGAATATTGCAAGTTGTGCTTTGGTCTCTTTCTGTTATGCATCACTTGCTAGATCAGATTTGGTTTAGGGATTTTGTGGGTTTGCTTTCTCTGGAGCCATAGTAAATTTGTAGCATTTTCTATCTTCTGGAATTTGTGGGAGGCAAGAAGTGCCTAGTATTAAATGTGTAATGTAAAACTCTGTATCTTGTTTCTTCTAGGAGTGAAGATGAAGAACATGTTAAAGTAAAAGATTTCAGGTACTAATTTACAACAGAAATACTTTTTGCTAGTGAATACTGGGATTCTCAATAGTGAAATAGGAGTTTGTGGGTAACATTGATTAAAACTATCAAATATTTAGCAGAAAGCTTTTCCTTTTCCTTGCTAAATGCACAGTCATTTTTAGAGCCCCTTTGAAGATTTTATTTTCTACTAATTTTGATAAAAGTTGCTGCAGAATATCTCAGAGGGTTTAGCAGAAACACAAGGTTGAAATTTTTAAGGTGAGTATTAAATGCAGTACACCCAAGTCATGTATGAGGAGCTGATCCTTCATCTGTATGAATTTGAGAATTTTTTTTTTTCCTAGATTTGTCTGCTTCTGGAGGTATTTAAAAATTTCTTCC
This sequence comes from Lichenostomus cassidix, assembly GCF_008360975.1. Taxonomy (NCBI): domain Eukaryota; kingdom Metazoa; phylum Chordata; class Aves; order Passeriformes; family Meliphagidae; genus Lichenostomus; species Lichenostomus cassidix. Next base: position 54,797,759 of record NC_139480.1, read on the forward strand.
ACATAGAGATGGATTTGGCTAAAGCACGACAAAGATTTCTTGTTCTGGAATAAGGTTTTGTGTAGGGAATTATTCAAGTTGTGCCATTGAACTTCAAATTCACATAAATTGAAATTCTCATGGAGCACTTTGAAAGAGGTTTGAAATGCTGTGTGACTGAATGCAGCCACAGTTCAGCCAAACAAATATTTTAAACTACAGACAAGCCACATAGTCAAACGAGAACTGTGCTATAAAGTCAATTTAAAAATAAGTCTTTCATTTTTCATGTGAGCAGAGATGTCAAACCAGAAATACATAATCCACTCAGCATGCTGTCAGAAGTATTATTTATATAGTATGCTAGCTAGTAATTATGAAGTGTTCCTGTAATTGAAATAAAATTAAAGAAACTAAAATGTTCCAAGATATATTTACAGTTTAACTTCAAAATTAATTTTTCTTCACAGAGTATCCCAGATTGCTATATAAGATTGTGCTGTACATTGCTTTAATCACTTTTATGTGCTATGGTTAATTTTATTCCTTACTTTTAGTTGCATTAGTTGGAGGGAAAAAGAATCAGTGTGAGGGTCTCTGGAGGTTTGCTTGTCAGTTATCTCCTTCCAGTGTTTCTTGTCTCAAGCTTATTGGGGAACTTGCTTTTCTCCCTTCCCCTTAGTGGCTGGGACAAGTAACAGAAGGTTTTTTTGAATCATCCAGTCATCACCTGAATTTCTGCACCCACATATTCAGTTTTTTATAACTCCTCATTGACCCTTAGAGATGTGGAAGGTTGTTCCCTTTCCTGGAATGCTTGTATCTGTCCTCCTGAGGTTCACAGTTCAAGGAGCATACACAGGATATTACTTGATTGTTCCTACCTGACATAAAGGAAGAGTTGAGTGAACCCACAGACCTGAACATAACTCAAAAAATTAAATCTGAAAAAAGGTTTTAGAGAGAGAAAAGCTGAATGCTTGGCAGAATGACCCAGAATTAGTTGTGTGGTAAAAGCATTTTTTTTTTTTTGAAAACTAATAAAAATAGTAGACAACTAGAGCTTCAAAACTGTACTTTGTTCTTTCTCAACAGGCCAGGTGTAAAGTTTATTACCTTTTATAGCTTCTGTTGCAGTATGCCTACAAGGAAATGTTTTGGAGATCAATTAACCAAAACTTATTATTCATTTTGCAAAACCATACTGCTGTGTCTGGCCTCAATCAGAAAGGAAAATCATCTGGGTTTTAATTGTGAGTGGCTGGCTTGTCTTCTGGGTAAGGAGGGGAGAGAGTGAATTAAACTTCCCTTGATCTGCTAGAGGATGTTGGAGAGGAGGAGATGGGCTGAAAAGCTGACATACTGCACTAGAAAGAAGTAAAGAAAAGTGACCTGAGCTATAAACTTGCTTGTGGTGTGCACTCATGTGTCGTAGAAGGAGTTTTCTGATGAAAACTGGCCAAGAAGAGAAGGTCTTTTTGTGGCTGAGTTCTGGACAGGCTTTACCAAGAGATGAAATCTGAGACAACCCAAAGCCTGTGTACCACCTTGTCAGGAAGGGGAGAGTTTCCTGAGGTACTTCTAGTAAATTACTTGAGGCACAGCTATTTCTTTCAGTTTCCACTACATCTCTTAGAAGCACATGTACAAGTAATGTTTATTGCTGTGGGGTTTTTAAAAAGGTGGCAGAATGAATACCCCATCTTAGTTACACAGGCCGGGCAGAGGTAGGAGCAGGGAGCAGAAATGTCTTTCAGTGATTCCCAATGACATCAGAAGTTCTCTGAGATACACTGAGGTGTCCAAGTCATCACTGGAATGGCAAGGGTCACAAGAAGAATTTAACTTTTATAAGTCCTCATAACCTCTTATTCCTGCCACATAGAATCCAATTGTTGCTTGAGATGGCTTTTCTCCTCATTATTTTTCATCATTATTGTGACCATTTCATCTTTGTTGAAGTGAGTCCAATTCAGTTGTCCAATGCAAGTAGCATATGAAAAACTGTTTCAGTGCAGTGGTACTTGTGATAGTTCCCAAAACTGAATTGATGAATTCATAGGGGAAATCATGTGTTCTACATCTTTCTTAAAAAATAATTTTTCTTTTTAGAGAGGCTCACAGTCAAACAGAGAAAAGAAGAAGAGACAAAATGAATAATTTGATAGAGGAATTGTCTGCCATGATACCACAGTGCAATCCCATGGCCCGAAAGCTGGACAAACTCACGGTGCTACGGATGGCTGTGCAGCACTTAAAGTCTTTGAAAGGTGAGTTTTAGGAAACTTCATCCTGTAAATCCTTGTTCTAATGGGACTTATACTGTGTATCTTCTTGGATGTTAAATAAATCAAGAGTATTTTATTTTACTTTTCCTTACTGTATTTAGTTCCAAGCCTGCTCCTCATTTAAATGTACATGTGTGTAGCTGTCAGAACTTAATTTTTAATTTTTGCTTAGTATAACAGAGAAAAAGCCAATCTTCAGTGTCTGATATTTTCTGTCTGCAAAGGATATGCCTTGCTCTTTGGTCACTCCTTGATTCTTTTTTAATAGTACAGGAGTCAAAAGGATTGTTGCAAGACAAAACGTATTTTGACAAAATGGCCAATGAGTTTGATGATTAAAGTTTTAAAAATCCTCACGTTAGAGAGTGCCAAGAAGCAGAGTTAGAAACTTCTGATAGCCTCAGTCAGCTAGCAAAGTAATCATGGATCTTAGGGAATGCTTTAGTGGGGAAATCAGCTCAGGAAATATTCTTTTCTCTCCTTTTGCTATTGGTAGGTTTTGGAATTTTTTTTCCTTCCCTAAAAAAATATATCCAAATACAAGTTGAATATTGCATAATCTATCAGCTGCACACAGTATTTGGGGTTTTGGCACCACTGTTTCAGAGTAATAACTTGGTCAACTATAAGCAAAAATCAAAGACCCTCTGCATTGCAAAACCCACTGATTATGAACAGAAAGATCTAACAAAACCCAGTTAGTTTGTGGTCAAAGAAATCTAGAAGTTTAATTACATCGCTTCCTTGATGGTAACAGAATCATAGTATGGCTCAGGTGGAAAGGGTTTTGAGGGTTTCCTAAAGGCCCAAGCAGACTGAGAGTTTTGCATGAGGAAATAATGTGACAAATCAGCAGGGCAGTAACTGCATTTGCAGTTTAAACAAGCATTTACGAGAAATCTTCAGCTCAAGCGTTTGTATTTTAACAACTGGATGTGAAAATTGCACTTCACCCAGCACAGTTATATTTACCTTCAAAACAATTGGTTTGAGAGAATACAAGAAACTATGTGGAGTTATAATGAATGGTGAAATTGGCTGAAATGTTCTACTGCTACTTACCTCAAAAATATAACAAGAAAAAATTATAAAAATGTAATGGATAAAAATGTAATGGACAATTATTTTAGAGTACTTGCCATGGGTGCTAGAACAGTACATTCAGTGAGTCAGTCTCACTATATTTAGTGAGGCATTTGATTTAGCTACAATAGTCTGGTTTTTTGATTGTTGACTATAGAGTACTAATGAAGTATTATTAATGCCAGAAGACAATTGATAATATTGGAATGATTCCATTTCAGCAAAGACAATTTAGTTAACGGTTCTGAAATAGACCTGTGAAATGTTTTGGAAAATTCAGTTCTCATAATACCATTTCTCTAGCAGTGCATTAGTGATGTCTGAACAGAAGTTTCCTTGGTTTGTGTTAAGTAAAGGGCAAGAAAAAAAATGGTTATGTGTCTGTTTTCATTACCAGTGTATGTTTGAGATTTCTTTTCATTTTATTTTTAGGATTTCTAGAACTTAGAATTATTTTTCTTTTTATTCAGCTATTGGGGTCACAAAGAAAAACTCTGAAATACATAACAAGTATAACTCTGCTAAAAATAAACTGAAAATGTAACTTTTGACATGATCTCTACAAATAATCCATTTTCCAGGTTCCAGTAGCTCCTACACAGAAGTCCGGTATAAACCTTCATTTTTGAAGGATGATGAACTCCGACAGTTAATCCTTAGGGTAAGTGGAGGGAAGCTCTCAGATAAATCATGTCCTTGTTAAAGTCTGAGTTTTTAGTTGGACAGTGCTTTTTCTCCAATCTTTTCCTTCAGGCAAGTGTTTTGTTGCACTGGTTTATAAACTGTGCACCACCCAGGCTTTTCATGAAGGTGTGCAGAGATGTTTTGGGAGCATGGCAGGCAGCATTCCTGGAAGGGACAATAGATCTGTGTACATTCTGCCTGTTTAATACATACACTAGTGAAGTCTGCATGCAAGTGTGGAGAATGCTGTCAATTATGCAGAAACATCCTTGTAGTTGTTGGCTCTCCTTCAAGTACATTTTTAAAAGATGTACTTTTAAAAAGGTGCAGAAAGACCTGGAATAAAATCTTTCTTCTTGTTTACACACTTCATCATAAACCCACACACCTCATTCACAGCTAGGTTTGTTTGTTTTCCTTTGCTGCAATAATGCTTTGCCAAGATCTGTAAATGAGTCCCAAGAGAAGCTGTTTTGCAGCTGGACTTTTGCCAAAGCTCTGTTTAAGAAACTTTAGCTGTGTGTAGTTGAAGACCTGATTTGGTCCTTGCAAGCTTAATTGCTTTTTTTGTGGAATCTCAGAGTGGCCTGGGTTAGAAAGGACCCTAAAGTTCATCTCCTTCCAACCCCCTGCCATGGGCAGGGACACCTTGCACTGTCCCAGGTTGCTCCAACCCCATCCAACCTGGCCTTGGACACTGCCAGGGTTCCAGGGGTAGCCACAGCTTCTCTGGGCACCCTGGGCCAGGGCCTCAGCACCCTCACAGGGAACAATTTCTTTCTGATACCTAATCCAAACCTACTCTCTGTCAGTGTGAAGCCATTGCCCCAATCCTGCCACTACATGCTCTTGTAAAAGGTTCCTCTGCAGCTTTCTTGTATTTAATTTTAAAAATTAGGTTTAGAAGTGTGCTTTCTTTTAGTCATTATTATTCATTGTTTATTTTAATGGTATGTTTTTAAAGACAGTATCTTTATATTTTCAGGCTGCAGATGGATTCCTGTTTGTGGTTGGATGCAACAGAGGAAAAATTCTGTTTGTCTCTGAATCAGTTTGCAAAATACTGAATTATGATCAGGTGGTTATGAGTGTTTCTTGTTTGTTTTTACCTTGTCTTTTCTTAGAAATTTTAAAACTTTTACATATTATTCTATACCACATCAAACCAGTCCTTGTGTATAATTTCTTGGAATTTCTTTGATTTAACCTTATTCAGAGTCAGGCTGAATATCCTGTAAGAAAATACGTGCAAGTACAGTCAGTGTTCCCAACCTGGGAAACCAGATTTTAGCTGCACCAGATTTTAGCTGATCATCCTTAAGAAAACTGCCAGTCTGAGAGGAAGGGATAATTTGAAGATGTCCTAATTTCTGTGTGCAAGAGATTTTTTTTCACATAATGAAGTGATTTTTGGGGGGTTTTTAGGCCAAGGAAAATTGGTAGCTCAGCAGTGGCAGTTAATTAAAGCTTTCCTTGGTGATGCCTTTATGCTCGGATGCACCATGTTACACATCATCCGCAATAACTATCCAAGTGTGTACCCTTAACCTGAAAGAAACTGAATGGGAGCCAGCTTAGCCTGTAGAATAAGGGAAATAAGAAAAATATAAGTACCTTCCATTAACTGTTGTTTAACATCATGGGCAGTTACCACAAATAATCAAGGGATGATAATTTGTTCCTGAACCAATGACTTCTGTTTCACAAACAGGCTAAAACAGTTAGTGCTGCCATCTGTCTACTTTTGTAACTTTGAAACTATTTGTGCTATTTTTTTTTTAAAGTGCAAAGCTATCTTTTTTAATTAAAGTGAAATGAATCATCCTAGGGGAATAAGCATAAAGCAGATTTTATTGGTTTTTTTAAACTTCTCCACCGATTTTACTCAAGAACTAGAAGTGCCTTTCTAGAGTCATTCACATTACACTTTCTTACTTCCAGACCCTTAAGATCTCCTCTTGTCCAGACAAGGAGATTCAGAGGGCATGACTGACTTAACCCATGGATTTATTAGTTTATTTGTGAATGGTTCTAGGTTCTGAATCCCATGCTGCAGCTTAATCTATTTTGCTCCACCTGTATATTTTGGCAAGGCTGCTGTTAGCCTTTCTCATCAGCACTGATCATTTTCCCTTTGCAGTAGGATTAGGTGGGTCTGGGAAAAGACAAGAGGCTGGATGTTTATCCTCAGTTTGAGTTTAGACTAGTGCTTATCAACACAGCTCTCTTCTATCCTTTGGTTTGTCTGCTGTGCTGAAGGTAAGAGGTAAACCCAAATTAGAACTCAGAGTCATTAAATAGCTGAATATTTAATCCTACTTCCTATTTCTTTCTTCCTTCTCCAATAATCTGACAATTATGAAGGTGCATAACCTTCTTTGGCTAGGATCAGAAATTGCATTATTTACATAAATAAAGCATTTGGTTTTACAAAATTTGTTTAATATCCAACTAATCTGGTGTTTTTCAAAGGGAAGTAACAAATTATGGTTTTACTACCATTTTTAGTAAAAATTATATTAAACAATGGCAAATGAAATGTAAATCAAAATACTGGTGTTTGGAGTAACTGTGGTATTTGACTTTTTTTTTTTTGTGGTGTAGATAGTAGTTTTTCCAAGACAAGTATTGTGTGGGGTCCTGTTCCAAAATTGTGTGGTTCTCATCACTTTTGGGTTTTTGTTGTTTTTGTTTTTGTTTTTTTAAATAGGCCAGTTTGATTGGACAAAGTTTGTTTGATTACTTACATCCAAAAGATGTTGCAAAAGTTAAGGAGCAACTTTCTTCATCTGACATCTCACCTAGGGAGAAACTTGTAGATGGAAAAAGTAAGTCAGAGCTAAACATGCTCAGATTTTTTCAACGGATGTTAATAAAACTAGTTATTAGTCAGGATGTATTCAGGTGTTTGTATGTGCAAACATGTATGGATGAACAAACCTGGGATGTTTCTAGGAAGCATTTGAATGTGTATCTGCTGTTTAAAATGCATTTACAGTTGAAAAGCTAGCCCAGAAAAGACTTGATTTTAGATCATAAGAATTACTGCCATTCTGTTAAATTAGTGAAATCACTGTTAAGCATTTACCAAGATGTGGTCTGACATTCTTCCTACCAGCATACTACTTTTTTTTCTTGTATTTGCTAGGTCTTGTCAATACAAAAGACCTGATGTAGTCGAACATGGGATAAAATACTTCAATATCAAGAATCACTGTCTTCTCTGAAAATGCTAAGTGTCAATCCTAATGTAACCAAACCTTCTTTTGTTTACAGTTATTTCTAATAAGGAAAGCATTATATACTGTGCAGCTAATGGCTTTTTATAGCTGGCTTTTACAAGCATCTTTGCAGTTCTTGCTTGTACCAAATACAAGTTGAAAGTTATAAAGCATATTTAGTAAAATACTATTCAAAATATCGAGAAGGGTTTAAAAATAGTTTGGTAGCTCTTCTTAATTTTGGAATCTGTGTCAATCATGTTTTCTTTGCCCTATTTAAGTTATTAGACTTTTTTAATTGTAAGGACAAAATTTAGGCAGCTAAACAGTAAGGAGAATGTGCTTGGGAGGTAAATGAAGAAAGCATCTCATTTTCTGAAGTTTTATTGCTCGATTTTGGGTTTCTTAATTACTTTACTAAATCTTTGTAAGCTGGCTTGCAAGTACACACAGATTTCCAAGCTGGACCAGCTCGGCTGAACTCTGGTGCTCGACGTTCCTTCTTCTGTCGGATAAAGTGTAGTAGGACCACAGTCAAAGAGGAGAAGGAGTGTTTGCCCAACCCAAAGAAGAAAGGTATTCAAAGGGTGTAGATGAAGTGGGGGCTTTCTGTCTTGAAACTTGGTCTGTTTAAATTCCAGGTCAGTAATAAGCTCCTAGTTACCACTGATCTCACCAAGTAGCTGTAGAGAAGTGTAAATATGTACCAGAAACACCTTTTGAAAAGCAGTCTAATTGTACTTTCTCCTCCCTGTGCCCTCCTGGAAAGAGGGAGGGAGGAACCTGAGTTCCAGTGGCTGTATAGGAGCATGTGGTCTGTTGTGGTCAAATTTTAGAAGTCTCAGGGAAATGTTTGAAAGAACTGGAGCAGATCAGAAGAATGAAACTAAATAACTTATGTCTTGAAGATAACTGGGTGAATAAGGCCTGCAAACTCTGCTATTTTGAAAGAAAAAAAGCAAGTAAACCAACTTTATTTTCTGATTTACTTCTTGTGTTGTGTGTATTTAAAAGTAGGAATTTTCCTTTTTTCCCCTCTTTTTGTAGTAAAGGTAATTTTTCAATGTAATTCCATTATTTTTCCCAGTAATTTTAATTTAGTTCATATTTTGATATGCCTGTACAGTAGTATAATCTTGTTTTCAGTGAAAATTTAAATTTCAATTCTAAAATTTAAATTCTCAAAATGCAATTTCCAGCTTTTGTTTTAATACCTTAGTGCTGATTTTTGCAAAGGTGTGCTGAAATTGTTTGATCCTGAAAAAATCCTCCAATTTCTGTTTTTCAACGTAACCTGTTACTGTTGAGATACACCAGAAATTTTAAGAGGCCCATGGTTGTAAGTAAATAGAATTTGGTATCCCTTATTGTGTCAGATAACTCAGTGAGATAAAAATTTAACTTCTATAAATGTTTCTTGGGAAAGCAGTTGTGAGGGAAGGCACCTGAGAAACTGTGACAAAATCAGTTTCTCATTCTGCAGAGTTGATACGTGTTTTTTGTAGTTGAGAGGAGATCAAACCTATGATTTGATAGGTTGAACCTATGATTTGAAAGCATTCTGTTCAGCATATAGATGTCAAGAATGCCTTGGGATTTTTTTGGAAAGACAGCTACTGTAGGACACAGAATGTCATCTTAATGCCTTGATGCCTATGAGGGTGTTTGCATGTTTGTTAGGGAACTAAAAGGGATGAATGACAGTGTACGCTGAAATTTAAGATATTTAAAATATTTGTATTCCCATAAAATTGAGACATTCAGAAGCCTGAGATAAATAGAAAATAAGCTGGATTGCTTTGGGTTGTTCTTCACTGATTCTTTCAGCAATTGCAGCAACACATGTTCAGATCATTGTGCTCACCAAAGGTAAATTGATCTGGAAGCTACAGAGGGCCTCAGGTTAATTTTAATTCACAATCCATATGAAACCATATAGAAACAAAGTGATCTGTGGGTTATTGCTTTTTTTTCTGTGAAACTTGTATTTGAACTGCCAACATCCATAACTCATCTTCCAAAATCTTACATAGGGTTAGAAGCACTCTCTGCAGGTAAGCCCAAAATGAGTAGAACAAAATTAATGTGAAAATACTCTGTAAAATGGTCTATTGCTTTGTACAGTTGGTGTAGGTAAGCATGAAATATAGTTGCTGGTCTCATGGCCAACACAATAAAATAAGGAGTTTGGTTTACTCTTTGAACAATAACTGCTTCTTATTTAATTTCTTTCTATTAGATCACAGAAAATACTGCACCATTCACTGTACTGGGTATTTGAAGAACTGGCCTCCTAATGAGGTGGGAGTAGAAGAGGAAAATGATGTAGAAAAGGACAGTAGTAACTTTAACTGTCTTGTTGCAATTGGGAGGTTACACCCTTATATTGTTCCACAAAAGAGTGGAGAGATAAAAGTCAAAGCAACAGAATTTGTTACACGATTTGCCATGGATGGAAAATTTGTTTATGTAGATCAGCGGTAAGCGTTTTGTTCTTTAATGAAGAGAAATGACAACACTGCTTCCATTTTCTGATACTCTGTCAAAACTGCAGGTTCTCCAGCAGGGTAGAATTCTAATTCAATGAGAATTAATTCTCAATTTATTAGAATTCTAATTAGAATTCTCAATTTTTTGACAATTCTTTGAAAATTCTCAAAAATTCTAATTTTCAGATTTTTTTTTTCTGCTCTACACAAGAAGCAGTTAATTCTTAATCTATGAGTGCTTGGGCTTTGGTTTTTTGGGTCAAATAATGCATAATGCATAGAAATGTATTGTCCTATAGAAAACTGTGGACTAGCAAGGTGAAAACAAGTTATAAAATGGACTCATTTATTTATGAAGAGTGATCTCAAGTTAGAGCTTCATAGCTCTGCATATGACTGAAGTAATAAACATTTAACCAAAAGTTATTACTTCTGAAAGTCTTACCATTTGTAACAAGTACATTATAACTAAATGAGGTCTCAAACTATTTCATTGAAGTAAGAATTGAGTTCCTATTTTCTGTAGTTTCTGAACCAGACTTTTGCTTATTGTAGACACCTAGTTACCACTTTTCATTTTGAATTTCATGATTGTCACCAGCAACTTCATTGCTTGCAGTCATCTTTTCTTTCAACTAAAAGTGTCACTTCAAAACCAATTCCTTTGAGTGGAAAAACAAAATTGAACTGCTGAGTTATTTATTGACTCCTCTGAGTGACCAGTACTCTGACTAGCTAAGGGGAAGACACTAACCATGAGTATTTTGTGTGTAAATGTTCTTTGCATGTTTAAACACTTATTTTATCTTTGAATTGTCATTCATTACAAAGGGATAATTTGTAGTGGAAATGATTTCCTGTTGTTTTAGAGCTGTACTAATGCTATATTTTTTCCTTAAAGATGAACACAGGCATCTGTTTCTTTAAATATTAATGTTCTGCTTTATCTGATACTGAAGAAAACAGCTTTGACTCTGCTGTAGTTCATGTTTTTATTTCTAACAGCGCAACAGCAATTTTAGGGTATCTGCCACAAGAGCTTCTAGGAACTTCTTGCTATGAGTACTGCCATCAAGATGATCACAATCACCTAGCTGAAAAACATAAAGAAGGTACAAAATAGTTGATCCTCCCAGACTATTTACATGTAACTGCAAGTGAAAACACTACAGACTCAAACTAACTGACCTCAGCATTGCCCTTTTTGATGTCTGCATTAAGTCATGCCCATGGGAAGCTCGTAATAAAAGCAGGGAGAAACTTGTGTTGTCTTGGCTCCTGGTGCAGGGCCTTAACTGTGGGGGGAAATGTCAGTGCATCTGTCAAACCCTCTGCTTCCATTCTTTGTAAGGAAGAATTCTTAAGAGTAAATGTGCCTGATTACATAATTAAAGACACCAAGTCATGAGGCTCCATTCTAGTGGTTTGCAGAAACTTAGTATTTGGCCTTTAATGTAAGATTTATGACACTGCTGAGACTATAATTTGATTTTAGAACAGGTCCCAGTTTGTTCTGGTATGTCATTGTGTCTGGCCCATAAAACATTTTGGTTTTATGGTGCTGTAAAACAGATTTCTTTATTTACCTTTCTAAGCTCGAAGAGGGTGATTATAACTTTCCTTTTCTTATCTAGTGTTGCAGAATAAAGAAAAAGTATTTACAAATTCCTACAAATTTAGAGCGAAAGATGGAACTTTTGTTACTTTAAAGAGTCAGTGGTTTAGTTTCATGAATCCATGGACCAAAGAGCTGGAGTACATTGTATCAAACAACACTGTGGTATTGTAAGTAATAACTCTGCATGTTATTTTTTGTCATAGTTACAGTTAGCATTGACAGAAAACAACCTGCTTAGGAGGCAGAACAAGGCTAGAAAATAGCGACTGCAGAAAAAGGGGCTGAGGAACTTGGACAAGCTTTTTTTGCATTTACCAGCTATTTTTGTTTCAGGCCTAAGTAGTGGATTTGACTCTGAAAACTATGCTGTTTTGCAGTAGGAAGAAATGAGGTGAAAGACTTTCTTGTCAAAGGAGGAAGGAAAGGATCTTTTAAGAAAAGTAGATTGCAGTAAATGGAACTGTCAAGTTAATTCTGCTTTTCTTTCTGATCTTTACAACCCTATATGTGTCACTTGACCCAATTCCAAGTGCTACCCTACCTCCTAGGTGTCAGAAAGTGGAGAAGCACAATTGATAGATGATGGAAATGCAAGGCAGGACAGACAGATAGTCTCCAAATTGATTGCAAGGGTGGAGCCTGTGGGACAGTAAATGCATGTGTTTAATTCTTCTCTTTTATTTTGAATGCTTTTTCATTCTCTGTACCTTGCAATGGAGCTGTAATTCAGATTGTTCCAGTGCTGCTGAGGATCTCTGCCAATGACTGGGGTTTTGAGACAGAGCAGAGGGGATTTTATTACCAAAGTTGTTGAGAGGGCCTTTTACCCATTCTCTATCTGTTTCGTGCCTTTAGCCAGCATCACCCACTTCTGTTGCCCATTTTTCCTCAAGACAGGAGCAGTTAAGGCAGTCTGTGCTGGCCAGTAGCCAAGGACACTGTGTTGCCTGCCCTGGAGATGTGGGCATTTGCAGCTGTCTGCAGGAGGGAAGGAGGGCAGCAGCTGCTGGCACAAGGCAGCCACTGACCTGTCCTTGCAGCAGTTGTTCCTGGTTTCCTGATCTCCCTCCTAACAGTAAAAATGACAGCCCTGTTCCCTTGTCATGCAACACAGACAGTCATATGGGCTTTCTTTTTACGTGGAGAGTAACTGGAAATTAATAGTTCACCCAGTGCCTCAGAAATGTTACAAAGAATCAAACATGGAAATATGTGAGGAATATCTTACTTTTTCACTAGTTTGGGGATGTTAGCTTTTGTTCTATGTGAAGTATTACTGAAATTAAACATAAATATATGCTGAATTTTGCTTTTGAAAACCTGCTGATTTTCTGTGGCTTGTTTTGGATTTTTTTTTTCATCTATTTACATCTCAGAGGTCATAAGGAGTCAGCTGAAGAAGAGGACCTCTACAGTTCTCAGCCTGCAGAAGGCAAGTGTCACTTCTTACAGTTATCACAGGTGCATCTCCTGGTCAGTCGGTTTAGATTTATTCAGTCCGGGGATTTTTTATTCTAGGTTGTGTTCAAGGAAGGATTAAATTTTTTTTTAAAGCTACTTCTGGTGACAATTTCAAGTTACTTACAGAATCCTAATTGATACAGCTCACAGAGCTGTAAACAGAATTGTATATAACATACTTTAATTTCTAGCAGCTTCTGTTAGATCTAGGGTTTTGGTTGATAGGGTATTATGCTTCTGTCACAGACCCTTCATGTTTTTCCCAGTTTTCTGAACAAATGCTATTGTGCTGAATTTATCTATAGAATACAGGGCACAACTGATACAGAACATGTTTTCTTATTATTTTTCTGCTATTCATAGAGTCTGCTTTCTGCATGCTGTTCTGTCGTCTTGCTGTGAAGTCTTTATTTTTGCTTGTCAAAATGTTCTTTCAGTAACTCATTTCAGTTGGTGAGAAATCCAAGGGTTTTTTTAAACTCATGTTCTTTGCAATGTCTGTGAGAGAGACTGGAGGTGGCAATGATTAAATATATTTCACTACTGGATAACAACAGTTTTCACAAACAGATTATTCACTTTATATTGCAACACCTTCTGCTGTGAATCAGTGTTTAAAGGAATTTAATTTCTGAATATATCTATATTTCAAAATACATATTTATTTATATAGTATATATAGAAGTATCTCTGGAACAAAATCTGCTTTAAAATGAATCTCTGCTCTGCAATGAAACTGCTCTGGGTTTAAGGTTTTGTTTTGATTTTGTTGTTTTTCTTTTTAATCTACAGATACTGTAAAACAGTCTTTAGTAAGTGTACCTGGAATGTCCTCTGGAACAGTTCTTGGTGCTGGAAGTATAGGAACCGAAATTGCAAATGAAATATTAGAATTACAGAGGTAATAAGTGCTTAACATCATCACTAGGCTTTGAAATAAAGATGGGGAAAGAGGTATATATGATTATGTGAGGGTTGCTCCAGTTTCACTTTTATTGTTTATATGTACCACATTTTTTAGGTTGAGCAATGGCAATTTGAGATAGCATTATAATCTAATGTTAGTCTCATGCATGGCAGAGCACATCACTGTGCTGCTAATTCAACAGAGAAATAAAAGTGTGCTCAAGGAATTGTGACCCATGGCCTTTACTGATCTCTTCTCTGTTTTCTGTTACCAAAATTTGGAGCAGGATAATTTAGAATCTTCAGGAGAATTTAAGACATTATTGTTTCAAATTAGACATGTGCTTTGTCACTGGGGAGGTCTGGTGGGTTCTGCAACACACAACCTATTTTCAGTGTTTGATTAATGTGCCCTGGTAAAGCAACTAAACATGTGCAATTTTAGGTTGCATTCTTCACCCTCTGGAGAGTTAAGTCCATCACATCTCCTGAGAAAGTCACCTTCTCCAGCTTTAACAATAAACTGCAGCGATGTGAGTATGCCACTGCCTGTAAAAATCCAGACTTAAACGGTGAAAGTCAGGTAGCTCAAAGCCTGTGTTTGAGCCAATTTGCCCTGATTTGTGTTTTTGTGAGAGAAGCTGTAAGATATTGCCAGCTGCCTGGCAGCTGTGAAAGTCTTTTGAGGGATGTGGCTGCAGTTCCAACCTCATTGCAAGGGCATCAGTTGAAGCCCTAAGGGGCTTCCCGAGGCTGAGGGCACTGCAGTCTCCACTCAGTAGGATCTGCTGAAGCTCCACCAATGTGCTCAGTCTGAGTGTGGTTCAGGTGATGATGACTCTCTTGGATTTGGAATTGAACCACAAGGGACTAAAAATCACCTGTTCAGTTTGACAATCTAAATAAAATAACGGTTCTTATTTTTTCTTCACTTGTCCTTTTAATATTTTTGAAGACCCTTTAAAAAAAACCAAAACTATGCTGTTTTGAAATGTTTAAAATAGTGATTTTGAAGGTATTTCTTTAGTCTGCTAAAAATTGATAGTTATGCTGTTTTACTAATCTAGTAGTGCTTGTAGCACCACAAACTATAACTAACATAGTTATTGACCATAGCTATGGAATAGCTAACATCTCTTCTTACCTAAGTATGTTTTATATTGCACACTGTATGAACAAACTTCTCCATCAGCTCTTCTTTGAATGTAAATTTCTTTCCTGTTAAAGACAGTTTATCTTTTCACTGCAATTCTCATTTCTTATTAAAAAACCCCACTGTTCTGGACTAGGACCTGCTTTGGCTTCCTCCCTTTTTTACAGTCAGTTCTCCCCTATGTTACCACAGATCTTTCTCCTTGAGAGTTGATTGACTTATATATGTTGAACTCTCTAAATCACAGAATGTCTCATAATAAGGATAATTTCATCATATTCATTGAAGATTCTTTTTTATTCTAGGCTTTGGTATCCCATTTGTTCCTAAAATACTTTTGGAAAGCATTTCACCTTTATTAATTCCCTGTTAGACTGTATGCAAGGCAGGCAATCCAGGGAATCTTTCCTGCTAAACTGCATGTACATGCTAAATAAAACAAATATCAGGAGTGTTTTCCTGGGGGGTGGTTAGGATGCCTTCCGTCTCTATTGCTATGATTAATATAGTTTAGTGCATATAGGACATGGGACATATGAGGGCTTTTTTTTAGTCTCTTAACTAGTATATTTTGACAGGGGCAAACATGATGTCACTGGGAATTTGTAGTTTTTGGTAGTAGAGGTGGAAGGTACATACCAGTTCATTTTGTGCTAGATTTATGTACTGAATACTGAATTAGACCCTGAAGCAGGTGCCATCACTGTGAAGTACCTTTGACAGATGTGTGTCACAACTTGGATGTAAGCCAGGTCCAGTACTATATGAACTTCTGAAAAATTTGTTTCGAAATGCAAAATATCTGCCTGTTGATGCATATTTTTCACTTTCTCTATTTAGTCCTTAATAATTTGACAGCAATCTGCAGTGTTTCTATAATGTAATATTTGTGACTAAATTTAAGATCTAATTCTGTCCTTTTTACCACTTGTGCTTTCTTTCAGGTGCCAAGTAAAGAGCTGATTCAGCTATGTTCTTCAGAAACAGAAGCTCTAGAGAATTCAGAACAAACCCAGGGTGCTAATCCATTTACCAGTAATGAACCTCTCCTCAGTAAGATTTGTTTCTTTTGGGGATATTCTGGGAGTTGTAGGGCATTATATTTCTGATAAATGGTGTTATTTCTGAGTGCACCAGTTTGCAACCATGTATAAATTGTAAAGAGATTTGTCTGCCTGTCTGGAGATGGGAGCACTCTGAAAACAGATGTGCTGTTGCTGCAAGGCAAACAGCAAAACTGGATCAGCAAGGCAATCTCATGACAAAAAATAACATCAGTAACTAAAGTTTACCACTACATGCTTGCAGGCCACGGTTTTCATGAGGCACTTTACTGTTCTCTCTCCAGGACAGAGATGGGGAGGGAATGTGCAATGTCAGGGAATTGCTTGTAATTTGTGAATTGTTGTCCTTTAGCACTTTGCCTCTTCCTTAGCTGCAAGCTGTGAGTAGTTGGTACAAAGGACTGGTCTAAATGGTTCAGAAAGAATTTTTTCTTCTTTCCCTTGTTAAATTTGTCTGGATACAGGATTCCTTGGCCCTGTAAGACGAAAATGTCACTGCATTATGTTTAACATCAAAGGCAAAATGCTATAAAAGGCATGTTTATGCTTATCCTGTATTTCAGCTCTTAGAAACTTCTCCATCTCCCTCTTCTCCCTCAGTTACCAGAGATTTATTTATTTGTTTATTTATAACCTACACCTTTCTTCCAGTTTAGCTATGAGCTTTTAAAAAAGAATTAAAACCCCCAAACTCTGACAACCCCAAACCAACCAACCAACCAACCAACCACAAAAGAAAAACGCTCAAAAAGAAACACCAAAGGAAAAAAAGAACTATTTCTCAAATAAGTGTTTGGGAAAAAAAAATCAAAACCCCAGCAACACAGAATAAGGATTAATGATTTTAAATGAAAAGGGAGTCAAGTTAGGTTAGATATAAGGAAGATATTTCTTTTAACATTTACATAAGTACTTGTCTTGACTTCAAAGGTAGGTGCTGCTTAAAGCCAGTTCTGGTGTGAAAGTCACCATATTCTTCATGCACCACAGTGTTCACTGCTGCTTCAAAGCACATGTTTTAATCCCTTTGCAGGTGGCAATTCTCAGCTGGACTTTGATGCCATCTGTGAAAACGATGACACTGCTATGACAGCTCTGATGAATTACCTGGAGGCTGATGGAGGCCTTGGAGACCCAGCTGACCTCAGTGATATCCAGTGGGCTCTCTAGGGCTGCTTTTGGGAAAAAGGAATGTCAAACCCCTAATGCACAACAACCCTACATCCTCAGTACTGTATTGCAGTTTTGTAATGGTTCCTTTGAATTCAGACTTGCTGTCTCTAGATTTTTAAAGACTGAAGCCTTGTTCAGAGAGAGACATCTTCCTCTGCACCTATGGACAAATGCAATATTTTTTTCATGATGGGAAAACCTTGAAATTTTAATATTGAACCATCTGTAACTGGAATGCTTAAAACACATTAGTATATTTTTGCTAAGAAGCTTTAACCAAAAGGTACTGTACAATGTACAGGATTACTTTTTCTTAGTTTTAATACTTAAAACTTTTATTTATTGTTTTTGTTTCAAGTTCTAGAATATTGGTTATCCATGTTACTTTCTATAGAACCTACTGTACTTACATGGTTTGAGAATATTTTTAACTATTAAATTTAATTGAAATAATGATTTGCACACACTACAGTTGTAAAAAAGGTGTTGTAATTCTCAAATGATGCCGTTTGTGATTCCTTGCACTTCTTAGCAGTGCAATTTTTGCAGTCAAAGGTGAAAATAAAGTCTACAGTTCTGGGAGCAAGGATTTGTATTGGATCACCCTAACAAGCTGAAGATAATGTTTTGAGAAAAACAGTCATTTTCCCAGTACACAAACATGAGAAGGGCATAAGAAAAGAGCAACAAACTCTTAATTACTATTTTGTATTATTTGTAATGTATTATTAGAGCATAGAACCTGAGAAAAATAATGCTGTATTTGTAATAAAGCACTTTGGTCTTGTCCCAGGTTCTTTACTAACTGGAGAAGTTTTGATGGATTGTCTTGGCTCCAGAGTGAGGCTTGCACTGTCTGTTAGTGAAAAAATGTTAAAATTCTAGAGCATCTTTTATGTTTTTGGAGAGATTAGGAGAATTTTCTACTGCTTGAGTGTGTGACTTTTTAAAATCTCTGTACTATAGCTCTGTAAGTAAATGCTATGCAGGATGATCTTTTGGGAACAGCTTTTGCAAGGATTGTATCCCAGTTACAACAAATGACTCAGAACATGGCACTTTAGAGGTTGCATTAGAACAATATAGCACTAATATAGCAAGTGGATCTTTTTTTCTCTGGTATTGAAGGCTCAAACAAATTTTTGTATAGATTATTTGTCATAAAATTATAGATTTTTCCTGTTTTCTTCATGTTTGGGTTTTGGTTTTTTTGAATTCAGGTAATGAAAGGAAAGCATTTGAAGATACCTGATACATGTGCATGTTTTTAATACAGACGTTTACATGTAGGTACAAGCATAACCTCTCTCACTCCAGGTGAGGATGGCAGCCTGTTTCAGGTGTTTTTAGGAAGGCTGGAGTTGGGAACAGATGGATGTGGCCGTCACTAGATGTCACCCTTGTACAGCTGGGGAGCCACCCCTTCCTCGTGAGGACACCATTTGTACATGAAGTGGCTCCCTCTGCTCGACAGAGGAGCTCTGTGTCTTGTAGGTATGACTCGTTCTGCCAACGATGCATTTTTGGTGATGGTGATTTGCTAGGATGGCTTCTTGGATTGATTTTTCTTTTTTTAACTCTGTAGACTTTTTTTTTTTCATTTAATTTGGTTATCATTTCCTGCATTCAAATCTCCTTTTCTTTACAGACATGGGGCCAAAGTTTTCTTGCTTTATTAGAATTAACTTCTCTGGGTTTTCTGAATTTTGGGAAAAATAAACAGGCACTTTCTAAGAACTGATAGAAATCTATTTCTATAAATTAAATTTGAGAGTTTGAGATTCTGCCATTGTAAAATGCATTTTCTCTTTTCTATTCTAGAAATAAATTCTAAATAAACCAGCAAATACTGTAGCTCATAGATAAATGAGTACATAAATAGCTTAAAATTGTACAGACTTTCCTCAACAGTTTTTTGACTGAATTAGTTTGGAAATGGGGCAGCTGTTGTTACTGAAGGAGCAGATTAATTCTTTCATGAGATTTATATAAGTGTCTAGAGTCAAACCACTATTTTTGGATTCTTGGCTATCCCTAAAAAATAAAACCAAAAATGTAACTTTGATTCTTTTGCAGTCAGTTATCAATATTGTGACTTTCAATTCATTTATTAGAATCTCCCTTTACTATTTGTGAACTTTTTTCTGGCTTTAAGCAGTCTTTACAAGAATAAGTGTCACTTGTAAATATTTCTGGTGCAATTAATAGATATTTTTGAATACAGTTGGGATAGTATGTTTGTTTGTGTTTGTATAACAATAATTCCAGTAAGATACTGGCAGTTTGTTTCTGGCACAGTGTGGGTAATGGGAGGATGTGGTTAAATCAGGTCAATAAATATTATTTTGATGCCCTGCTGCTAGTCTGCTGGCAATTCTATCTAATACTGAACTGAAATACAAAGTACTTGTCCTTTCAGATCCCAGGCTCCTCTCTAAAAATACCAACAGGAACATGGAACTCCTGTGGATTTCGGTAGCTCAGGGTGGTCCTCCCCAGGCAGGGTAAGCCTGTAATCCAAGCTAATGTGCATTTTTGGGGATTCAAAGAGAGCTTCAGAACACCCTCATGTCCTCCAGGGATGAACTCTGAAGGTGTCCATGCATTAACCCTGAACTTTTCCATTTTGTGTTGCAAGCACAGATCCTGTGAGGAGAGGCTGAGGGAGCTGGGGAGGCTCAGCCTGGAGAGGAGGCTCGGGGCAGACCTTATCCCTCTCTACAGCTCCTGACTGGAGGCTGGGGTCAGGTGGGGGTAAGGCTCCGCTCCCAAGTGACAGGATGAGAGGAATTGGCCTCAAGTTGTTTCAGGGGAGGTTTAGATTGGATATTGGGGAAAAGCTGTTCACTAAAAGGGTTATTAAGCATTGGCACAGGCTGCCCAGGGTGGTGAAGAAATCACCATTCCTTGAGGTGTTTAGATGTGCAGGTGTGGCACTTCTGGACATGGCTTAGTGATGGATTTGGTGGTCCTGGCTTATAGCTGGACTTGATCTTAGGGGTCTTTTTTCAACCTAAACAGTTCTGTGATTCTATGAACATTTGACAGTTGATATTCTGGGGGCAGGGAGGATCCTTTCTGTGCTTTTAGGATTCCCTTGTAGTCTATGGTCAAGGACAGTGCTGTTGTGTGGGTCTAAAGCAGAGCTTGAGTCCAGGTTTGTTTCCTGTGCTTTGTAGTTCTGGGCTTTGCTGTGGATCTTTTTAGAATACTGCAAAATCTGGTTCACTCACAAGTGCAAAAGGCTGAAGTCAGTAATTTTAGTTACTGCTCACAGCAGTGTGTTTCTGTTCATGATCTAAAGTGAAATTAATTTATTCTTGCAGAAGTGGTGTTGCTGCTTCTCCCCAGACCCTGATTTCTGGCCTTTTTCACTTAGTCTTTTGCTTCATGTAAATTCATAAAATGTACTGGAATCCGAGGAAGTTACCACCAGCTGGAAAGCTTTTTGTGTCACTTAGGACTTCCCTGAAGATGATAATTTTATTCTCCCTTCCTGATGAATTAGGATCCAGGAGGAAAGGTAAGTGAAGTGGGGAATGAGCCACTAAACCATGTCCTTTGGAAGCAGCCAGCTTTACTGGTGCACTTCCTCTGGTCCTGGGGAATTCTTGCCAGGTTATACCAGCTACTACACTGAGGATTAGAAAAAAATAACCAATAAAAACCAGCAAGAGCCCTGAGAGCTGTGTGTATTATGTGTCAGCTCCTGTGAAGTGCTTTTATCCTAGGGAAAAGTGCTTAAATGGGAGAGAGAGAAGGGAATACAGAGAACAGCCTGCCCGATCTGTTAAAGGTAAGTTCAGGTATGTGGGCACTACACATAACTTTTTATTCTCCTTCATTTGTTTTCATGTCAAAAACATCAGGAACAATCATACAGTCTTTGGAAATTGTAAGAAGTTTTGTGGGAAAGCTCTTCTTTGGTGGTTGCTCTGGCAGTGCTGACCCTGTTTGGCTGGTAAGTTTTCTTCCCTGGCATTTGCAGATTCCAAGTGTACATGACCTAACATCAGTAATGCGTCCTACACCACTCAGGGAACTTTGGCACAACGGAAAGAAGGTCACAGAATTAATGGACTCTTGGGTAACCTTGTTTAATGAGGTTTATCACGGTGTTTCTGGAATGCACTGTAGGCTGAGCAGCAGAACTTTGAACTCTACAGCAGCTCAGGTAATGAGCAATGCTTTTAAGCAAAAAATCTGACTTCAAACATTGCTGCTTTCATAAATCTCACAGATAGGGCTGTATTGCAGAGAAGACAAAACCTGACCTTCCCTTGACACAGCTCTGTTCCTTTGGGTCTTGTCACTTGTCACCAGAGAGAAAAGATCAGTCCCTTGTGCTTTATATACAGTTGATTTGCCAGGTCTTTAAGAATAATTTAAAAAAAAAGAGATAATCTGTAAATGCAGTTCCAGTCTCAGATATGTTTTCATTATCATTGAAGAGTTGATAAATCTCTCAACAAACAAAAATGCAGCTGAGCTTAGTGTTGTTTCAGCAAGACACCATCAGCGTCTAAAGATTTGCTCTGAAGAGCTCTGGGCTGCCTGCACTTCATTCCCCATGGGATTTGTGTTCAGGAAGCCATTCTGCTGTGGGCAGCAATGGACACAAGCTGACTCCTCAGGAAATTGTTGCAGCAAGAGCTGCTTCTCCTCTTTTGGGCTCCTGGTAGTGTCATTTGCAGATTACTGCTTGATTTGTGGATTCTGGAGCTGGAGGAGGCAGCAAAGAGTTGTTCCTTACCTTTTATCTCTCTGGTACTCATGACCACTTAGTCATGACCACTTTAAAGCCCCAGCTTTAAGACTTTTTAAATCACAACAGTTTTCAGGCCTGTCTCGCTTGTGCTTCATTACAGCAATTTACTGCCTGCTCCTAGATTGTCTTTAAGAAAACCAAAACAAGTTTCTTGAAGTGTAACCTTTCCTGCTTTTAATGCCAGCAATCACTCAGAGTAATGGGAAGACAGTGGTCTGGAACACCCAATCTTTTCAAGCAGCTGTGCTATTGCCATGGTATGGATTCCTCCAGCTGAGCCTGATGTAATTCCTGCTCTTGTCACAAGGTTTCCTCTTGCTCACATTTTACCTAAAACATGCAGCATCTTCTGCTTTGTAACACTGTTTTTTGTGATTTCCAGATACCAGACACCAGACACATCTCTGAGGTTCACCTCAGTGTTCATGCTGCAGAGACTTCTGCAGTGAATTACTTTTTCACCCTCGTGGGTATGTAAAATTTTATGGAGAGCTTTCTTGTCCAATGGAAAAGGAAGTAGAGTTTGCTTTTTCTTGATTTTCAGGGGCTAATTTCACAAGGTTCCACATAAAATACACAAGACCAATCATCTGAAACTGGGCATCTGAAACAATCCCAGGTGCTGGGTGGGGCAGATTGGTCATTTTTTAAAATGGTCTTCTGCTTTTGAGGGGTTTAAACCAGAAACTTCAGGACAGAGAAACTTTACACCTGAAACTTTGCAGCAGAGCTAAGACTTTGACTGGTGTTTTCAAATTCTGTGGGAAGACCCAGGGACAGGACAGCCAAGGTCAGAAGTTTGACTGTCTGGGGGGTACAGTTTGGGAGCACTTTGCACTTCAGCTGCAGTGGATTAGGAATCCTTTGGGCACTGAATCTCTCCTCTCCTTTTCAGGAAGGGATTGGAAGGGAATTTAAACATGAGAAAGGTTCAGTTATGGATTTGACAGCTAGAATTTGTTTGTGCAGTGCTTTGTCCCAGGATCGAACATGGTGTCTCACTGAAGCTCAAGGCTTTGGCTAAAACAATTTGCTCTGTTGAGTATTTAGCAGTCAGGATACTTCAGGTAGCTGAAAGCCAGGAGAGCTTTGACAGCCCAGCTACAATAGCTGGTCAGAAGAGCAAACATTTCTAAGATAAGGACTCCCCCCGGTTGGTCCCGGGGCGGATCGGGGCTGTCCCGGGGCGAGCGGCGGGGGCTGCCCGGAGCCGGCGGAGGCGCGGCCGCCCCGGGAGGGCTCTGCGCGGTTCGGCCGCAGGTAAGGGAAGCTCCCGGGAGCCGCTGCGAGAGCGCTCGGAGCGCCTGCGGCAACTTGGCGTCCCGGCGGGATGAGCCTCGCCACATCCTGCCGGCATCTGTGCCCCTGCGTGTCCCTGTCCCCCCTGCGTGTCCCTGTCCCCCCTGCGTGTCCCTGTCCCCCCTGCGTGTCCCTGCTCCCCTGCATGTCCCTGCTCCCGTGCCGCCTCCAGCTGGGAGGGCAAGGAGAGCGCTTTCGGCACTCCCGACCTTCTGTGCCTTGTTCCTGTGCTGGAGCTGACATAACTTTGCGGGAAGTCTTGGGGAGAGGTTGGCAGTCTCCGGTTTAATCTTTCCAGGCTCTAGTAGGACGCTTCAGGCACTGGTACTGTGAAACTGCAGTTATGGGTTTTATCTAGAGCTAACAAACGCGGTTTGATTTAAGGCCTGGGGTTCTTACATCCTGTAATTATTTTTTCGAGGTCTGTTTCTGTTAGATCCGTGACTTCTAAAAGCTGCAATAGCTGTGCTTGCTCACCCCCTGGCTGGGCTGCAGCTGGAGCTGTAAAAAGGTGCTTTACACCTACGGAGTTATTTCTGGTGTGCAGGGAGTAAGTTTTGGTGTTAAAGGCTTGGCGGTGCTGTGACATGTGTTGCTCCCTCGTGTGAGTGAGGAACACAGATGAAGAGTTTCAGGCTGGGGTTTGGCTGTGCCTGAGCCTCCTGAGGCTCTGCTGGCTCTCCTTGTTCTGGCCCAAGCACAGCCACTGCCAGCAGCACCATGTAGAGGCTCTGGAGTCTAAGCCTCTGCAAGTGTTTTACAGCCAGGGAGGGAGACTGAAGTCTCTCCCCAAAAACTGGCTGCTGGTTTGTTTCATCAGGCATAGCAATAATTGTGTATTCCCTGGGGCTGTCCTTATGGAGAAAGGTTTCTTTATCTGCCCAGGGTTTATTCAGTGTACCTTCAAAATGATGGAAACTGATTTTATTGGAATGCCAGAGGTGCCAAATGCTTTCTCCAGCCAGAGCTCAGAGCCAGCCCTGTGGGAAGGGGTTCAATGCCCATTTTCCCAATCCCTCAAGGCAGCGGCTCCAGAGCACTTGCAGCCAAACATGCCTGAGGTGCCGAGCGCTGGCAGGAGGCAAATCCAGGGATTGGACAGCAGGAGTTTGCAATGCTCCTGTAATCCCAGACCTGGAGCTGTGCTTTAGAAGTCCCAGGAGATGCTGCCTCACTCAAACCCCACTTAAAACTCAGCATCCCTCCTGCACCCTTGGAATTACTGTTGCCTCCGTTGTTCCTCTTTCCCAATGACATGATGATTATTATTATAAATTCTCACTCCATAGTCCTTTGCTCCCGAGAGGTGGTGGTTTAGGAAAGCTCCTCCAGCCTGGGAAGGTGCTTTTGGCTCTGGACATATTCCCAGTCTCTGTGTTGTCCCCAGCAGAAGAGGCAGAAATGCCTTTCCCTCCTCCCTCCCTTCCTCTGGCTTTTTGAGGGCTCTCTGGGGGTTTGAGAGAGAAGTTCTTTGTCATACCAGGGCAGAATTATCTCTGGTTCCACTAAAAGCAGGAGGAATAATTTTATCCTTGCTTTTAGATATGCATTTTGTGTTTTCTCTCTTTTGCTGACACCATGTGGTGAAGCAGCAGCTCCCAGCTTTACAGTGGTGCTCCCTGGAATAATTTTTCTTGTAAAACAAGGAATTCCCTGCGGGAATCCCAGTCCCAGCCCCCCAGATCAATGTGCAGTTCAAGGTCTTACACCCTGACCAGGACAAGTTCCTTTTTCTAGATGTAGAAAATAAGGGAAAACTCAGACTGGATTGGAGCCAGAATCCAGAATGGAGGAAAGTGAGGCAGCGTGCTCAGCACAGGTTGGGGTTGGTACAGGGGGTGTTCCCCTTTGGATGACACCCGTGTGGAACAGATCCTTCTCTTCCTTTGTCCAAAGTCTGATGGCAAAGGTGTGAATAACTCACAAGTGGGGCCTGGAATGAAAACGGTTCTGTTAAAATTAGGCAAAGAATGCAATAAGAGAAAATGGGCATCCTTTTTATGTATGAAAACAGTAGGAAAAAATGTTGGAAAGGGACACTTATTTGGTGTCATCTTTCATTTTTTATGGATAAAACCCCTATAGTGAGCAATCAGAAGAGAAGTGTGAAAGCCAGGAGCCTTTGAATTCCACAGGGCACTTAATTTCCATTTTC
This sequence comes from Lichenostomus cassidix, assembly GCF_008360975.1. NCBI lineage: Eukaryota > Metazoa > Chordata > Aves > Passeriformes > Meliphagidae > Lichenostomus > Lichenostomus cassidix. The sequence continues at coordinate 54,823,100 of NC_139480.1, forward strand.
TCCTCTCTCTATGCACAGGAAAAACCACTGAACTCGTCCTGTCTTTGCCAAAAGCTTTGGTATTTGAGCAGCAAAACCCAACGTGCTCCAGCCCCGCCAGCCTGCACTAGAGAGCCCCTTGTCCTGTCTGTGGTGTGGGGTAAGTTCCCAGTTGTCCCCAGAGTGTTGCAAATCCAGAGGGATCTGCCCTGGTTTCAGGCTGTCCTTGCCCTGGTCCCTGCAGTCCCCAATGTCTGAGACACAGAGAGAGCCCTGTCCAAAGTGGCCTTCTCCACCTTGTCAGGAATGTGGTGGCAGCCCCAGGAGCAGGTTGGAGGTGAGAACTGGGGCTGTGTTTGACACTGATCCAGGTCAGGTCAGTGTTTACCTGTGGGGGGTTTGGCCCCACACGCTGAGTTTAAACAGGATCAGGGTGACACATGCTGCATTTTGTACACCCTGAGGGTTTATATTCCCCACCCTGAGAGTTTATATTCCCCTGGAGATTTCCTGCCAGGATGTGGCATTGCAGGGGACAGAATTAAACCTGCTCATCCTGTGGGCATTGCTGGCCTTTGTCTCTCTGTTGTGCCATCAGACTGTAGGAATTTGCTGCTGTCACTGCTGCTGCCACCCCTTCTGGGGGCTGCATCCTCTGGCAGCCCTTCCCAGCCCCACATGTGAGCTCCAGTGGTGCCTCTGTGCTGTGTTGGGAGTGCTTGCTGGGAATGTGCCTCATCCCTGGGAGTATCCTTTTGCTCCCACGTGGCCAGACAGAGATTTTGGGCTTGTGAGCTTCAGAGTTGGATGGCAGAAGTCACTGAAAAGAAGAATGACAATGAGGTTTGTCCAAGTGGTGCTGTCAGACTCCACTTGACAGTGTCTGCTTTGTGTTGGAAGTGGTTGTGTATTTGCACTGCAGGGAATGAGTGTCCCTGTCCCAATTCAGCTCAACAGATCCCAAAGGCTCTTACAGGAATATTTTCTTTTTGACTTCCCTTTGACTCCACCCTGCCATGAACAATTCCTTGATTTCTCCTGGAGAAAACCTCATGGCAGAGGCAGTTTGCAGAGGACCCAGAGATGTGATTGGAGCAGAGAGTGCTGAGAGCTGTGTCTGCCTGTGCTGCCCTAGCCAGGCAATATCCACGTGGAACAGACTGGGGAAATGGGATTGGATGGAGCAAAATCCCCTCATGGAAGACATTTTCTCCTGTGCAGATCAGGCTTGGGGCAGGCTGTGAACTTTGGAAATCAACTGCTCTGCCCCCAGAAAGCATCACTGACATCAGCATGAATGACATGAGCTGTGCCCACTGCTCACCATTCACCCAACCAAAATCAAGAGCAAAGGTTGGTTTGGGTTTGAGAACTTGAAATAACTTTGAAACAGAAGAAATCACCTTTTTCTTCTTCTTTCTTTCTTTCAGATGCTGGACTTGCCTCTGTGGATGTGTGCTGAGCTCTCACTGCGGGGGACAGTCAGGCCTTAATGACTGTGAGTTTGTGTTTGTCTCACTGGGAAATTGGAAATAAGTATTAATTAATTGCGGAAATGTTTTGTGAAACCTTTCCCCTTTCCTGCCCCTCTGTGTGGGACAAGGGCAGAGAGAGCGAGCAGAGGAGCAGAGAAAGGCACTGCAAAGGGGCAAAGGGACCTCCCTGGTGTCACCAGGGCACCTGTGGGGAACAGAATGGACACTTTGGGGGCAAAATAGAGGTAATTCATGGCAGAGCTGTGGAAAGGTCTGAGTTCATCTACAGGGGATAAGTATGGGGATATTTTTGAGGAAAAGCTGAGGTGATGTGTACTGGGAGAGAATGCAAATTTTGGGGTTAAAAAAGCGTTAATATTATACATGAAGAAAAATGTAGGGGGTAAAATTGGATGTACTCTGTAGGGTACAGAATGAATATTTTGGAGTAAAAACGAGGTACTCCGAACTGGACAGGTGGGGAAAATTTTGGAGGCAAAACTTGACCAAATGTCTTAGAGAATGAACATTTTGAAGGAAAACTGAGGTGATGAGTAGTGGGCGTGTCAGGAAAATGCTGGGGCTAGATGGGAGATAATCTCTAGGGGAGAGCATGAACATAGTAAGGTGGTGTGAGGGAATCTGTTGTGGGAAGGTAGGGAAATTTTGGGAAGAAGAAAATCGTAGGAAATAATCTGTAGGGCAGAGAATGAACATTTGGAGGTAAAAATGAGATGTTCAGTAGCAGGCAGAGGGAAAATTTGGGGGGTAAATATTGAGAAAAGCTACATGGTAGAAAATCAATACTGAAATAAAATGAGGGAATCAGTAGTGGATAGGTAGGGGAGTTTAGGGGATAAAACTTGAAATAATCTAAAGGTTGACAATAGTTTTAGTTAAAAACGAGGTAATAAGTAATTTTTATTTTCTTTTTCATGTATTTATTTCTTAAATAAAATAATGGGTCATAAGTAGGGGGTGGTTTTGAGCTGATGTAATGAGTTCACCCACCTTGGCCCAAGTTGTGTTTGCCCAAAGTGGGACTAGAGGTGAAGGTCAATCCAAAGCCAACCCTGTTCAACCTCTGAATCCCAGGTTAAATTCTACAAGCTGCCCATTGAGGGACTAAAAAGACATAAAAATGGAGCCAAAAGCATTAAGAGGGTTCTGGGAATCCCATTACATTTTTGTCATAGCATTTTTAACAGATCTTTAAGCTTTGGATGACAACACTGCATCTCTCTGTTGGGATTATTCCCTGCATGGGCTGTGGGGTGTATTTAGGTTTGACTTCCATCCTGGTGGCCATGACACTGCTCAGGAGCTGGTAGCAAAAGCACTGTCAGAGCTCCTGGCAGGCACAGGCTGTTTGCCCCCAGAGTGGATCCAACTGCTGCCCACCAGCCTGGCCAGGAGGGATCTGCTTTGGCTCCTGTCTTCTGCCAGGGAAAGAATGTTTGCAGTTGATTCCGATGAGATGCCAGCAGCCTCATCTCCTGGCAATTCTTGGGCAGCTGATCCCCTCTGCCACCGCTCCTGCTCTCAGCTCCCACCCACCCAGTGCCAACTGTGTGGAGGAGAATTTGTCCTGCCAACAGCAGGAAGACACAAGCACTCACACCCTGGCACTTGGATTGTCCCTTTGGGGGATGCTGCTTGCTGAGATTTAGGTAATTCCACACGTTTGGCTGCTGAAATTTCCCAGCCCAGGGGCTTTAACTGACAGCACAGCACAAAGATTGTGCTCTGTGTGGTGCCCAGATTTGGGTTTCAGTATCAGCTTTGCTTGTTTATGTGAATTATACCCTTAGCCCCAAATTCCCTGCTGAATTCCTGCTGAAATAACCTCCCAATGCCCCACGGAGTGCGGATATTTCCATGCAGAGCTGCTGCTTTAACACCAGCCGTGTCAGGACCAGCAGAGGTTCCAAGGAAGCTCAGTGGGATCAGGACAAGGACAGGTTTGTATTCCACAGAATTTACGAGTTATAACCCTCATCCCCCCAGCCCCAGCAATGGCCCTGGGGGGCACTTGACAGAGTTGCCTGAAATTCAGCTGATTTCACCCCCGTGAGGTCAGGCTCCAGTTGACACTTGAAAGCAGGAGAAGGCGGTGGTCAGACACACCCCTAGCCCATGCTGAGGCAGCCCCTGTGCCCAGGTGAGGATGTCTCTCCCTGCAGAAGCTGATTTCGTTTCAGAGCCTCAGGAGTGGCCTCTGGAAGTTCTTCTCCCTGAGGAAAGGGATGCACATCCGTGCCTTCAGCACACCTCCAGCATGACCCACCTGTGAAAGCTTTCCATGGGTTCTGTGGTTCCAGCTGGCTCCCTGAAAAACTCCAAACTTAACCAAACAAAACTTCATCCAACTCTAACCGTTTATTTTAAGGCATCTCTGAGGGCTATTGCTTGGGATTTGATTTCTGTGAGGGAAGATTGCCTTAGCTTTAATGCTGCTGATGGCTGATGTCCCCAGGCTGGAAGGGAAGGGAGTGGGGGTGGGTGGGACATACCTGGCAGCTGTGTGGGAGCTCCGGGAGGTTGGCACCAGCACTTGCTGTCTGAGCCTCTCCACAAACACAACAAGCTGACATTCCCAGGTGCCAGCTGTTCCATGGAGTATTTTTGGGGTGTCAGTGGGGTCTGCCTGGGGTGAAGCATCTCCAGGTACCTATTCAGAGCAGCCCATGGCTGAGGAACTGCAGGCAGCCCTTTATCCGTGTCCATCAGAGCGCTGCCCGGGCATCCCAGTGCCCAACCCCGGGACGTGTGTTCTGCATGCTCTGTGCCACAGGCAGGACCCTGCAGGCACAGCTCCTGCCCTGGAAATATGAAGGACAAGAGGTGCTGGTCCCCCTTCTGTGGCTCCCGACCTTCTCCCACCCTGCATTCCCAGCCAGCTAGGACACACGGACAACACACCAAGGAACATTCCTGGCAGTGAGCAGGAGTCACCAAGGGCTCTGTCCAGCTCCGGGCCTGAAAAATAGACCCAGCCTCAGCAGCTGCCATGATTTTGGGCTGGAAATACTCACCTGCAGGAAACACCCCTCTGCAGGTGGGACCAGCTCTGACACTCTACAGAACAACTTCTGCCATGGACCAAGTGAACCCTCAGGACTCATCTTGCTCATTTCTCCCTGCAAAGGGACATTGCATGAGCACCTTGACAGCTGTTGGGTAAATCCTGGAAAGGGCAGGAAATCAAGTTTATTGGAAAAGCTTTGTGCTGTCATGTCAGGTGCCAGCCAGGTCTGCCCTAGAACTATTTTAGGGGCTGGTGTGTAAAGCAAGCTGCACTAGTGTTTGCATAGGAATTACCTTGTTAGCAGCAGCAGCCATTTCCATCCCAGGCAGGACCTTCCTCATGACCCTGAGATTAGCTCATGTGCTGGGAGCAGCATGCTGAGAATGCCAGGATTCTGAGTTCAGATGAGCCAGTCACTTCTCCTCATTGGACTTGATAATCCTCGTGGGTCTTTCCAAGTCAGAATCTCCTATGCTCTGGAAATAAAGAGTAATGAGTTTTCACTGCCTTTTGAAACCCTGAAGTTTTTCCAGGGGAGAGTGCGAGCCACAGAAAAATGGGCGGGGAGCGGAGAGAGAGCATCAGGGTCTCAGGCGGCAGGTGTGGGATGAGTGGCTGGAGCAGAGCGAGCCCCGGCAGGACTGAGCACCCTGCCCGGAGCGGCTCCGGCCGCCCTCGGCGATGCAGCCCCGCTCGGGCCGCGGGGGTGCGGTGGGCAGGAGCGCCCCGGGGGCGCGGCGGGCACGGGGGAAGAGAAGGCGGGCGCTGCTCTGCCCGGGGGGCTGCGACGGGAGCGCGCACCGGGGGCTGCATTGGCCGCGACGGGAGCGCGCACCGGGGGCGGACGGGTCGGGGCGGGAGCGCGCACCGGGGGCTGCATTGGCCGCGGCGGGAGCGCGCACCGGGGGCGGACGGGTCGGGGCGGGAGCGCGCACCGGGGGCTGCATTGGCCGCGGCGGGAGCGCGCACCGGGGGCTGCCCGGCCGCCCCTGCCCTGCCTAGCGGGAGACCCCGCGCTCGCGCCGTCGCTCCGTGTCCGCCAGGCGGCGCCCTTCAGCACAGGAGGCGCTGAGGGAGCGGTGGCGCCTGGCGGGTTCCGGGCCGACACGGGCAGTCCCCGCGCCCCGTCCGCTTCCAGACGCGACCCAGCGCCTGCTCCGGGAAAGAGCCGCCGTCCTGCCGGCATCGGCACCGGCGCAGCCCTGGCTCCTCGCGGTCGCAGCGGGACGGTGCCCAGAGCCCCGGCGGGACCCCAGCCCGGCGCCAGCTAGAGCCGGAGCAGGAGCGACAGCCGCCGGGCTCGGCCCCAGCGCCCGTCCCGGAGCAGCTCCTCCCGCTCGCGGCGATCCCGGTCCGTATCGCAGCCCCAGTCCCCCCTCGGTCCTCCGGCCCCGGGACCCGCACCCCGCCCGCCCGGGCAGCACCGGCTCCGCCCGGGATCCCCATCAGACGCCGGCAGCACCCCGACCCGAATTCCCGGGCTCGGATCCCGGTACCGGCCCCACCTCAGCGCCTCGGGCTCCCCGCAGCGCCGAGAACAGCCCCCGATGCGAAGGTGCACGCAGCGCACCGAGCGAGGGTCCCGCCACATCCCGAGATGAATATCCTCCGCACGAAACCGAGCAGGCGCGAATGCGCCGGGGGTTGTGGGCGCGGCGGGGCGGGGCGGGGCCGGCGCAGGTGTGAAGGGCGGGGCGGCGCAGGTGTGGAAGGTGAGGCCGGCACAGGTGCGCGGGGCCCCAGAGCGCCTGCGCGGGGCGGGGCCGAGAAGATTTAAACCCCGGGAAGGGGGTTAGGCGCCATTTGCCCCCCGGCGTTCGGAGGGGGAGGTTGCGGCCGGGCTGGGCTCTATATCTCTTTTCCTCTGTGTTTCTTTTCTTCCATACTTCCCTTCTTCTATACTTCTCTTCTTCTATACCTCTCGTTTCTCCCCCCTTTCCTCCCCGTCCAAACCCTCCCCTCCCTCCCCCCCGGGCGGTCTCCCCCGGCCCCCCATCCCTATCCTCCTACAAAGCCCAGCGCTACCCTACGCTTCCATCCTCCTTCTCCTCCTTCCACCATTCCTTCCCCCCACACCCCGGCTGCCCCCTGTCCCTGCTCCCCTTCCCCCCCTTCCCCCCCTTCCCCTCACCTGCCCGCAATTATCCCTCTCCTACCTCCACCCTTCCTTCCCCTCCCCGCACTGTGGCTCCCCGTGCCCCTTCTCCATGCCACCTTCCCCTCCCCCCCTCCTTCTCCCCCACTTGCCTTCGATCCTCCCCTTCCTTCCTCTGTCCTTCCTTCTCCCCCCCACCTCCCTCTGCCCACACCCCCTGCACACACCGAGCCACCCCACCCACCCCCACCACCCCGCTGCTCCCCTATTCCCGTCCTCCATTCCCCCCTCTCTCTTTCCCCTGCTGCCGCGGGGCTCGGGGTGCTGCAGAATAAAGCCCAGAGGGCCGGAGCGCGGCGTCCCCCTCCCTCCCTGGAACCCCCACACGGGGCCGGGCCCGCTCGGCGGGTCCGCCCCATACAGGTCAAAAACACCGCCCGACACCGCCGGGGCTCCGGCTTTCCCCACATCACACTGGGGCTCCCCGGGAGGGTCGGGGCTGGGTGTTGGGGGGGCCCCCTCCTTAGGAGGCGGTCCCGGGGGGGCGGGAGAGGGAGGGGGCCCCTCCGGAGGAGGGGGTCCTGGGGGGAGTCGGGGTGGGCCCCTCCGGGACGGGGAGGGGGCGGGGACTGGCCCCTCCAGTCCCCGCCCCTCTCCTGAGGGGACCCGCCCCGGTCCCCTCCCCGGGACCCCCTCCTCCGGACCGGGGCCTGGGGGAAGGAGGAGGGGTCACGTCACTCTGCAGCGTGAACACACACACAGATCACCAGTCAAACAAACGGCCCCTCCCGTCTGCCCCTCGGCCCCGGTCCGGAGGAGGGGGCCGGGGAGGGGGGCGGGGACTGAGGGGGAAGCCCCCCAGTCCCCGCCCCTCGCCCTCCCCCTCCCCGAGGGGCCCACCCCGGTCCTCCCCGGGACCCGGGACCCCTCCCTGGAGGGGGCTCCCTTCCTAACCCCCCCCCAGGACCCCTCCTAAAGGTTCCCCCAGCACCCCCACCCCCAGGAACCCCCTCCTAAGGAGGAGGCCCACCCACCCTCGGACCTCCTCCTGAGGAGGGGGCCCACCCTGACCCCCCCCGCGGAGCCCCCAGTGCGGGCGCAGCCCGTGTCGGGGCCCCAGCGAGGGCGGGGTGCGCCGGGCTCCGGCCCTCTGGGCTTTATTCTCCGGCGCCCCCAGCCCCGCGGCTGTGGGGAAAAGAGGGAGAGAGGGGGATGGAGGATGGGAACAGGGGGCAGAGGGGGTGGTCAGGGTGGGACAAGGACGGAGGCAGGTGGGGAGAGAAGGAGAGGGGAGGACGGGGAATGAGGAGGAATAGCAGAAGATTAGGAGGGGTAGGGAGAGGGGTCGGGGTGCGGATTGAAACGGGAGGGGACCGGAAAGGTCGGGTCGGGAAAAAAGGGAAGGTGGACAGAAGAGGGGGAGTAGAAGGGGTAGAGGAGTAGGGACAGGAGAGAATGGAGGGCTGGAGGGGTTGTGTTTGGGGAAAGAAGGTTTGAGGGGGGAGGGAAGGGAAGAGGGAGGAAGAAGGGGAATAGGTAGAAGAGGACGGAAGGGTGGGGGGGGGGTCGTGTGTGAGGAATGAAGGGAAGGGAAGAGGGAAGAGGGAGGAAGAAGGGGAAGAGGTAGAAGAGGAAGGAGGGGCAGAGGGCGAGGCAGAAGCCCCCGCGCCTCACTCGGGCAGCGCGGACAGGGAGCTCCTGCCCGCACCTTGCCCTGAGAGCAAATGGAGGCCGAGGCGATTCCCGGGGTTTAAATGACCTCGGCCCCGCCCCGAGCAGCCCCGCACACCTGAGCCAGGTCCATCCCCGCCCCGCAGCCCCGCAAACCTGATCCAGGTCCATCCCCGCCCTGCAGCCCCGCACACCTGAGCCAGGTCCATCCCCGCCCCGAGCAGCCCCGCACACCTGAGCCAGGTCCATCCCCGCCCCGCAGCCCCGCAAACCTGAGCCAGGTCCATCCCCGCCCCGCCCCGCCGGTACCGCCCCGAGCCCCGGCCCGCCCTGCCGGCACGGCGCAGGACCATCGCCCGCCGCCCCGCCCCGCTCACCTGGGCCGCACCGGGGTTCGGGGTTCGGCTGCGGGGTTCGGGTCCTGCCGGTGTCCGCTGGGGGTCCCGGGCCGGAGCACCGGGGCGGCAGTGGGGCTGGCACGGGCCGGGATCGCCGCGGGCGGGAGGAGCTGCTCCGGGACGGGCGCTGGGCTGAGCCCGGCGGGTGCCGCTCCGGCTGCGGCCCCGGGATCCCCCAAACCCCGACCGTCCCTGCAGCACCAGGGCAATTTTTAAAATATTTTTTATCCGGCATAGGCAGATAATTCTCATAGAGAAACCCCAAAAATAAAGGATATGGGGTCAGGGAAGGAGGAGGTGTGTGGAGGAGGGGCCCGTCAATGTTTTGCTTTAAATTTAAAACGCATTGGGAAAAGTCAATCTGTGTAACAGCTCCTTTCTGATCCTGGACTGGCTTTTGTGTGATCGGCTGTGATTCCAGCTGCTCCCACGGGATTTTCAGCCTGTGGGACTGTGAAATGCCAGGTGCTGAGCACGACAGAAAATCATGGGAAAACTCTCCGGATTAGGCAGTATCCCGAAGCTGTGGCAGTGCCCAACATCCGTGGCTGGAATCTGGGGGGTCGCAGCACAGCCCTTCCATGGTGTCCCCAGGGAGCTGACGCTGCCCAGCACTCCTGGCTGAATCTGGGGGGTCCCAGCACAGCCCTTTGTTGTGCCTCTGTGCACCTGGCACTGCCCACCATCCCTGAGCAGGGTTTGGGGGCTCCAGCACAGCCCCCCAGCACGTCCTGTTCCTTCCTCAAGGCCCCTTCAACCAGGATCATTTTTTGGGGTGGAGGCACCCAAACCCAGCAGAATTGGCTTTTACCAGTTTGGGGAATCTCCCCTCTCCCTTCACTGAATTCCCAATACCAGAACCCAGCCTGAGGCTCAACTCCCCACCCCTCAATCTCTCCAAGGAATTGGACTTGGGTTTCCCAATCCAGCAGGGCAGGAATGCTGTTCTCATTGTGTACCTTAATTGCTGTAATTGCTTAAGAAACAATTCAAAGAAATTAAAAGAATGAAGAGACAATAAAGAAGAGCTGCCAGCTCCAGCCGAGGAGTGCTCAACCCCCTTCTCAATGAGTTGCTTTAATTAACCACAGAAAATGAATCCATTAAAACCACATCGATTCAGTTTTATTCTTTTTAATCGAGTTCCAGAGAAATATTGCAGAATATCAAATATATTTTTTAACACCAAAACCTATTCTAGGAGATATACAGGGCAGGGTTGCACTGCACTCCCAAACTAAGGAGAAGTGGGAGAAAAGACAAATCCAGATTGAGATTCCTGGGAGATTGGTGCAGCTTCTGCCAGCCCAAACAATCCTTGCTCTGAACACACACCTGGGAATCCCAGGAGCCTTGGACGCCATCAGTATCTTCATGGGCCTTCTCATTAAAAGCAGATTTCCACTGAGAATTAATAAAATACAGAAAACCCAAGGGAAATGTAAAGGAGCAGCTGCCCCAGCCCAGCAGGTTGCAGCATCCAAGAGAAAATGAACAGAAAGATTATGGATTGGGAGCATCACCAATCCTCAATCCCTCATGGGTGGAATACCACTCTGCTTTGGTTTAGAAATCCCCTCTTTTCTTAGTGGGCAAAGCCTTCAACTTTGCTTCCAGGTGACCAAGTTCCCAGCTGTGGCCACCGCAATTCTATTTCACTGTGCCCACAGCAGGATCCAGGAGAACATGGAGGGTGTGATCCTCTGGGAATGTTGCCGAGGAACCACACTGCCCTCATCTCTGACTGCAGCACAGAGGGAGATCTCTTCCCAGCAGCTCTGGCTGTGCTCCGTGTCGTCCCGATGGCTCCCAGGCTGACACAGCACGGCTTCCTCTGCCCGCTGCCTTGGGGAGCATCCCGAAGGTGCCACCTCAAAAGGAGCCTCTTACGGACACAGAGTCTGCGATTCGGTGGAAGAAAAGGAGTTCTCAGCCTCTGGCATCTCCCGCTCCATTGGCACTGACAGCAAACACGGCTTCAGCCTCGGCAAGACACGGAGAGTCAGAGATTTTACAGATCCTGGTCTCCCCTCGGCCTTGCTGCAGGCACAGCCTGACAGGGAGAGGGAAGGAAACAGGTCAGGAGGGACAGGCCGCTCCCAGGAAATCATCCTAATCCATCGAGCATTCCACACAGCTGGACGAACTGCCCGAGACGCTCCTTTCCCTGCCAACTGAGGGCTCAGGAGGGAAGTACAGGCTGGGCTTCTTTCCCTGACTCAGCCGTCGTGCCTGAGGCCTGGAACAGCAGCTGCGGCTGCTGGTCACTCTTGAAGCCCTGGCAGAAGCCACCTTGTCCAGGGTGTCGCTGTCAGGAGGCCATGCCTGCAAAATCAGGGGGAAAAAAAGGGATGAACCTCGGAGCTCCTGGAGTTAGCCAAGAGCTTTGCCAAAAGACTGGAAGAAAAACTCACATGCCTGGCAGTGATAAAAACAGACAGAAAAAATGCCACACGTGATGATGAAAAGAGAATGGAATGATTGGAACAATTTTCAATGGATTAGAGGAAACAGCCTCATGGGATACCAGGGGAGGTTTAAGAGGGATATTGGGAAGCTTCCTAGTGGAAAGGCTATCCAGCCCTGGCACAGCTGCCCAGGGCAGAGGGGAGGCCCCATCTCTGGAGGGATTTAAAGCCACGTGGATGTAGCACATGGGGACACAGGGCAGCGGTGGCCTCGGCAGCGCCAGGGAATGGTAGGGCACCGTGATCTCAGAGGGCTTCTCCAACCTGAACAATTCCATGATTCCAAGACTACTCTGTACATAGCCAGCACAGACAAACCTGTGCCTGCTGCAAGCATCATTTCACTTCCTCTCCTTTGCTTGGCTGCCAAATATTCCCTGGAGATAGGGAACATGGGAGCAGTCCTTGCTGCAGGACAAGCCAGCAGGATTAGATCAAATACCCTTCAGAAAGAGCTAACAGCATCCAGCCAGCCCTGTCCCCAGCTGCTTGGGAAGCTCCCAGTCCCTTCCAGCAGCAAATGAGAGGGAAATCACCTCGTGCCCCAGGACAATGACACGAGAGCTGTGGGGAGAGAGCAGCAGAGGTGGGAGAGGAACGGCAACACCAGAGGTTTCCAAAGGGAACTCCTACCAAATCAACCTCCAGGGCCTGTGGAAAACGTTTTCCAACTGAGCTGTGAGTCAATCTCTTCCTGTCCTCCACTTACAAACCTTTCAGCCACTCTGGATGGAAGGTCCCCTCCATGTCCATGGATGTGGCTTTTCCTTCACCGCCCCTGCAGTCCATGGGGAGCTAAAAGAGAAGGAAAGGAGTGAACAGGGAATAAAGTATCCATAAATACAGCAGATATTGCCACATGCCCTCACCAAGGCCATGCAACTAATAACTCCCCAAGTTATTGTGCTTAAAGTCCTGTTTAGCTAGGAAACGTGAAAGATTCCTGGTCCCCATCCCAGACACCTTTCTTTTGCAGGACCTGTCACCCTGGAGTGCCAGGACAAGCAGGAATGGCTTTTCACTGACACAGGGTAAGGATAGATGGGATATCGGGAAGAAATTCTTCCATTTGAGGGAGGTGAGGCCCTGGCACAGGGTGCCCAGAGAAGCTGTGGCTGCCCCTAGATCCCTGGCAGTGTCCAAGGCCAGGCTGGACACTGAGGCTGGGAGCAAGCTGGGATAGTGGAAGATACCTCAGCCCATGGCAGGAGGTGGAGCGGGATGAGCTTTTAAGGTCCCTTCCAGCCCAAACCATTCCGACATTCCATGGTTCTGGCTGTAGCGGAAGCCCTGCTGGAGCCAGTATCGCCTCCCAGGTCTCCCTGCCCAGAGTCCCCTCATGGTGCTCAATTCCAGCCCTTTGCTCCATGCCCCTCACGGTGCCCAATTGCTGATTTGTGCCTGGGCCTGCCTAAACATCCATCATGCAGAATTCCAGGGCTTGTTCCTTCTTTCTCAACTACCATTCAGTTCAGCTGGAACCTCTGGGAGTTAGGAACCTCTCCCATGGAGAGCTGGAGGCTTCAGGGAGAGCAGAGTTCGTCTAATCCCAGCTGATACCTGGTTCTTCAGCTCCTCAGCACAGATCCATCAAAGGCACTGGTGACCTGGAGCAGCTGGAGCCGGGGCTGGCAGGGCCCTGCTGGCTGCTCCTCGTGATTCATTCCCTGGCTGCAGCTGAGAGCAGGCAGTGTATGGACACAGGGTTGGCAGGCAGGTGCTGTGCCCCCGGAGGATTTAATCAGCAACTCGGATCACCTCCTGCTCCCTGAGGTGTCCCGAGGTGCCCTCACCACCCAGAACAAACACCCAAGCCGGGAGCTACCACCCCATGGATCCATGCATTGCGTGGAGCATTTTTCCAGCCTCTGAGAACAAATGTATTTTTCTGTCCTTCGTTTGCAGAGCCTGAATGACGAAGCTCCAGCTCTGGCGAGCCATGTAAACCCAGGAGATTGCTACGGAAATGGTGGGAAACAAGGATGCTGCACAGTCCACAGGCAGGGAGCAAGGGGCTCCTCCCTGAGCAGATATTTAATGCATCCTCTGGCCATTTTTCCAGCTGATACCTGCTGTGCATAAAGATAAGGTGGCCAAAAGCAACTCTCCATTACTGGGTCAGTGACAATGTCCTCTGCCCTGAGGCAGCTCTGCTGATTCCAGCTCTGCGCCTGCCCATCTCACCTGGGTGATTTTCCAGCTGTCTGTTAGCAGGGGTCACTTGTCACATGGGTAAGGACAGCACACAGCCAGGCCAGCAGCTCTGTGCTGGCAAAGTGATACATTCAGCTCCATTTCACACCTGGATTGCCCACTCCTGTGCATTCTGCAGGGAAATGCAGCAGGCCCTGGGATTTGGGCTCCTAGCCGTGCGCAGCCTGGGCTCACTTTCACCTTGGTCCCTTGGGTTTCTGTCCACAGCAAATCCTGACATACAAGTGTCCATGGATCACATACAAGTGTCCTTCCCTGCCCCTGCTCCAGGCAGAGGAAGTGCTGATCCTCCGAGCAAGACCCCTGAGCGAGGCCAAGTTCATCGACTGCTTCCAGAAAACCAAACTGACTTTTAACCTCTTGGTAAGACATGGAGGAGTTTCCATCCCATGCAGGAATAGGGCCTTTCCTTGTGTATCCCAGCAGTGAGTGTTTAGAGTGAAATTTGGATGGAAAACACTGCCAAGGGACAAGGGTGTGAATTCTGGGTTCTTCAGAACCCAGGACAAACATTGTGCCAGGCTGTGCAGGTTTTCTGGGACAAGCTCTTAAACCAAAACTAGAAGCATCAAACCCACGATGGGACAGAGCAGCCAGAGGGTTACAGTTCCTGGGTCTTTTCAGATCCAGGCGTGGGAAGTCTCTGCTTGACAGGAATTGAAGTCCCCCATTTTCCTGGTATTCCTGGCTCCTCTCTTTCTCCCCTGCCAGACCCTCTGTATTAAGGAGGGGATAATAAGCAGGAGCATAAAGATGTTCCCAGTGCTGCCAGCTCTGCTCTTCCCCTCTCCCCTTTTCCAGCAGAGCTGGCTGTTGGAAATGGCATTCCCTAGGGAGTTAATCCCAGCAGAAAGGAAAAGAGGAACCCACACCATGGGTAGGACCAGGGGTCTGGCTGCTCAAACACCAAAGCTTTTGGCAAAGATGGGACGAGTTAAGTGGTTTTTCCTGTCCTGAAAGAGAGGAGAAAAGGAAAATTAATCCCACTGTGGAATCAAAGACCCCTGGATTTAATATTTCTCTTCTGATTGCTCACTGTGGAGTTTTACCCATAAAAAATGATAGGTCTCACCAAATCAAATTAAAAGTGCCCTTTTCCAGAATTTTGTTCCAGGCATTAAAAGGATGTTAATTTTTCTTCTTGCTTTCTTTTCCTAGTTTTAACAGAACCATTTTCATCCCTGACACCACTCATCAGTTGTTCAATCCTTTGGCATTGGATTGGGACAAAGTAAGGGACACACCTGGATCACAGGAAATCCTCTAAAACCTGAGGGAGAAAAACTACAGGAAATGCATGAAGATAGATCCCTTATTTACAGGTTTGGATTTATTTTCTAAAGCCTTCTCTGCACTTGGATGCTCTTTGCACTTGGCTTTCTTTAAAAGAATGGATTTGCTGCTAAACATATCTCAGGCCCACATTTGATGAGGATAAGCTGGGATAAAGTCAGACAGGGAATAGCCAGGGAGATGCAGGGCCTGGGAACATCAAGGATGGAGGAGGAACAGGGTTTACTTTCCTTGTTTAGATCCATCAGCACTGTGAGCTTGGAAAACACAGGGTACCAGATGGATTCAGGCAGGAGCAGGATGACTCCAGGATAAGGGGAATCTGGTCCCACTCCAGGGCTGTGCCAGTAAAGGAGGGAAGTTTTTTAGTGTTTTTATTGCATTTGGGAACAATCCTTGCTGCCTGGAGGGAATTCAGACAAGTGAGCTCTAGGAGCTGTGGGATTCTTTGCTCTTGCAATGGCAGCAGTCCAGACAATGACATTTCCTGGAACAGATCCTCCCTATAAATGGGAGCTACAGCAAAGCTCAAGCCCTCATTTAGAGACCCTTGGAAGAGCAAAGGTGAGGTGGGATTACCTGGAGCCCCAGGGCACTGAGGTGGAGAGGATGAAGAAGCAGACAGCAAACAGCTTCCACTGCTTCTCACTTCTCAGCAAGGGGAGCAGCCCCAGAATTTCATGTCCAGTGTCTCCTCCAAGCAAAGCAGGTGAGCAAACAGGCACTCCAAGACTGACTTCCAGCAGCACAGACCTGCTGGGAGGAACTGGACTCCAAGGACAGATTTCAATAATTGCCTTCCCACTTGCCTGTCATTTTTCCCATCCACATTTTCCCTTCCCAGTGGGATGCAGGTGCCACCCTCCAGAGGCAGGAGAACTGCCTAGCAATCCAGTACCAAACCCGCCTGGAAAGCCCAGGATTCCAGGAGCCAGCAGCCACTTCTCTCGGATTTTCTGCTTTGCTTCACAGGTGCTTTTCTGCCAATGTTTTCTTACTAGAAAAACCAAACCAGAACCCTCTAGCTGGTGACACATCAACTACTTTGCATTACTTACTTAGTTAATTTGATTACAGCCTTTTTTCATGTCTGTGCAAGAAATAAAGGATTTTGCACATTAATCACCTGTGTTTGAGCACATAGTCATTAACCTTGAAAGAGACAAACTGTAAAACCCTATAAAGGGAAGGTTCCAAAAAAAAAAAAAAAAGAAAGCCTGTTAGATTTGTTTATTGAAGTACTTATTCTCTTTTGAGTTTGGTGAAAAACTGCTGTATTTGACTAGTTCACTCCTAGTCTCCATTCTTCTCTCTATCACTCCAACCTCCTCTTTTTACCTTTATTTTGTGCACCTTCTTGTGAAGGTCAGGTGAACATGAGGCTCTTCTAATAAATAAAAAAAAAGCCCATTTTTCAGTGAGTCAGCTTTTCTACAGAACTGAATAGCTGAAATCACACTAGTTACACCAACGTAATGCAAAATTAAAGTTTTCTGCAGGTCTTTTATAAACCAGTATCAATCCTGCTGCAGTATTGATTATGCTGTTAGTTTAAACAGGCAAAAAACCTCCAATCCCCCCCAGCTATGCAGGCTCTCTATGCAACACCCCAGAACTGTCCCCTCTGTCCCACCACACCCAGCCACACGCACAGAACACAGTGACAGCAGCTCTTTAAAAACAATTCTCAGTGAACCGTTTCAGGACTGAAAGACCACCCTTCTCCAAAGCTACATTTGTGACTCGGCAAAAATGTCACAGTTCTCTGGGTTTGTTTTTATTTCAGCTCCTCTTTCAGACTCCCTGCCTCTGCCATGGAATGCTGCAAACCCCTGTGCCATTGATGCCTCTTCAGACTCTTTTTTAATGGCTCTTCAAGTAACAGGCCCTGTTTCTCAGCTCTCACAGCTGCCCCCATCTTATAACTCAAACAGTAAATAGTGAAGGATGAATGAGTTTTCAAATTTATTTTTATTCTGTTAAATGACTAAATTTATACGAAAACTAGAGGCAGAGGAGTTTTGCACTGACAAGACTATTCAGACAGCTCTAACCAAAGTGAGTTTACCAGTTTGAATACGGATCAGGTCCTCCTTCGCTGGTTAACAGTTGCTGAAATAAAGTAATTACAATTGTATAGCCCAAAGGCCTCACTTAGTCCAGTAAAAGCTGAGGGAAATAGAATATATCAAGCCCAAAAATACCATCAGCAGCTAAGCTACTGAAAAGAAATTCCAAGTGAAATAATCTTGCCTCCTACAGATTTGCTTTCTGCTGTGAGTAGTCAGGAGCTGCCTCTGTTGCTGTGAAGAGGAAAAGGTCCCACCCACGTCAGGCCTGGGTTTGGTCCCCACTGCTTAATTTTTCCCAAGGTTTCCTGAACATCTGCGCCTACCTTTTGCCACACCTTGCCCTGACACAGCCACTGAGCTTTGCAGCTGGCCCCAGCCCTTCCTTCTGTTCACAGCCCCAAGGGCCCATGGAGCCTGGCACCAATTAGGGGGCAGGTAATGAGTAAGTCTCTCACAGAGCCCATTTCTAGCACTGGGAAGGGCTTTTCCTCTTAATTGAAACCAGCTCACTCCTCCAAACCAGTCTTTTTAAGGCCTGGTATTGTCCTTCACGCTCACTGCAACTCTTCTGACCAGCACTGGCACATTTTCATTATTATAGACATCCTCCTAGGACAGAAAAAAATCTGCCACACAGCAAACAAAGGCCAAGAGCCAAATCTACCAGGACCTCCCCAGAGCTCTGGCTGATAAAGCTTTCAGCAGCTCCAGCCAAGACTTAATGTCTGGCGAACAAAATGTTCTGGAAAAACATCGTGCCTTCTATAAACACATTTTTTCTGGCAGGTCCATCCTGTTGTTTTAAAACCTGGAGAGGCTGACTCAGCCTGGCTTCTGCAGGAGCTAAGGGAACGCGATGGGTCGAGGGGAAGGGTGAAGGGAATGGAGCACAGGAAGGGAAGAGAGAGGCACAGCTGAGCTGCACGCAGCCCCTGGCGCTGCACAGAGCCCCTGCTCCCGCCCAGCTGCTCACACAAAGTTTATGTACACGTTGCCCACATCCTTCAGCCCATTTTTGGTGCCCAGGCAACTCTCCAGCATGTCTTTTGCGGGCAGGAAGCTGTCAGTGCTGGTGACAAATTGCCGTAGCGCATTCCTGCCCGACAGGCGGCATTTTTGCTCCTCCTTGGCGACGCTGTCCAGCAGGACTCCTCGGATGTCCTTGGGCTTCCCTGGCACGCCGAACATGATGAACAAGCCCAGGCAGTCCCGTCCCACCAGGCGGCAGAACTCGGCCAGCTTCTGGAAGCTGTTCATGTTCTGGAAGCACTCGTCAGCCAGCGCGGCCTCCCGGCAGCACTCCTCAGCAGAGCTCTCGCTGCAGGACAGCTCGGCCTCCTGCAGAGCCTGCACGGCGATCTGCAGCTTGACCTGCTTGTCAGAGCCACACAGAGTCCAGATCCAGTCCACCCCGAACAGCGAGGACTGCTGCTTGGTCATTTTGCTGGTCACGATCTGCTCCTCCACGCCCTTTCCCACGCAGAAGCTGATGAAATTGACCAGGAAGATCTCACTCAGCGTGTTCGTGGCTGGCTGGAATTTGCTTTGAGGATCCACAAAACCGAGATAGTCCTTCAGTCTTTGAGATGCGTGGAGCACGCCCTGGCTGAAGACTTCACAGATGACCAGAGTTTCAGCCTTGTTCTCCTGGTTGTCCTCCTGGGAGACCTTCTGGCCCATTTTCTGTGCTGGAGGAGGTCGTTTCCACATGCAGACTGCCTCGGGGAAGAACCTTTATTTTCCAGTGAAGGCTCTGCATGTGCTGGGCTCAACCAGACCTGTCCATGGATAGCTGCAGCCTTCCAGGTGAAGGTGATGGCAGAGCTGAGCTCTGTGAGCCTGCAGGGCTTTCTCCTGGGTGTGTTTCTCCACAGCTGACTGAGCAGGGACCAACCCAACAGGCCCTGTAGCTTTCACACCTACTGAATTCATCTGTGCTTGTTTTCCTTATTGTTAATTCCGGCACCATTTATTTGGCTGATGTTATCTCATTCCAGTCTGATCTTATCTTCTTGGATCTCCTTTCTAGGACTATTGCAGAGAAGCCATTTTTTTGGCACATGGTGTTGCCTGGAGATGAAACCACCTTTTTCTTTTAATCTCCCAGAGAAGGGAATGACACCTGGGACCAGAGAGTCCCTTTTGCAGCAAGAAGGGACAGAGCACCCTGAGAGGGCTCCCTGTGGAGCACACACCAAGCAATGATGATGCCACTTCTCACCACACCAAACAACCCACAGTGGTTCAAATCTGGATCCCAGAAATAACTAAAAAGTCTTGATATAGTTGATTTCTTAGCTGTTAGTCAAGCCCTGCTGCAGGCACTACTGACAAACGAACTAATGAGTCAACAAAAAAATGTGTGGTTTTGCCCCCTTTTCTTCCTTTGTTTCTTAAATAGAACAAAACAAGCTTCCTAGGAAAATCAAAAGAAAAAAAAAAAGAGGATATGTGAAAAAGGGAACCAGCTTCCAGAAACACTTGGCATTTTCCACAGACTTTATTGGATTTCACATGGCAATACACAGCAGTTACATTGCCCTCTCCAAACAGGCACCAATTTAACAACCCAACGGTATTGACATAAAAACCTCCTGACTTCATCACCTCTCTCATGTCCCCACAAGATAACGAGGGTTCAGATGGCAGGCAGCTCCGGGGGGATGACCTGGCTGCCCGGGAACGGTTGTTTGGAGCAGAATGCTGCTTCCACTGGACTTAAAGAAACCATCACTGCCCTCACTGATAACACTCCAGAGAAACTGGAGGGTGTTTGTGGCTATTTCAGCACACAGTATTGTGTCACTAGCTCCCCTTTTTCCCCCTGTGAATATCCAGTCCTGCTCAGTAGCCAGTGACTAGTGAGAGCCATCCGGAGGAACACTTTTGTTTGGAAGCCTGCACTTTTCCCAGCGCTCCCACAGGGTTTTCCATTCAATTTCCATGTAAATAATTGCAGAGTGTTCACAGAAAGGGAGGCCTGAATCCACATCCCAAGCATCTGCACCCTAAAGCTGACGGCAGGTGTTACCCAATGTGGTATTTCTGCCTTAATGAAATACCTCAAATACCCCCAAAACTGCAGAGGGAGAAACAACAGACAGCAAATTGTTCACGGACAGGAATCAGTCAGGAATATTGAATAAAGCAGGGTCTGTTTGTAGATAAATGGTAAGCAGCAAAAAGTATTTTATGCAGACTTTATGGATTGTTTGCCCGGCTCCAGTTACTGAAGAGAAAATGGCAGTGTTTGATATTCTGTACAATACAGCCTGCCCACATTAAATTTTGCATCTTGGTACATCAACAATCACATTGCACATCCTTCAATGGTCAAGCTTGTCAGTTTACACCATTATAATGCTGGAATATGCCTCTGATCTGAGGGGAGTTCCCTGAAAATCCTGGGAAGAAACCTTTCTCCCTTTTCCTAGCTTTGTTACCAGTGTTTTACAGACAGCCACAGAGTCAGCACAAACCCCAGATCCCCTGCACAATACCAGGAATGGTCTCACTTCCAGCAAGGAGGGCGACAGAACGAGCGACACACACTTGGCAAAGCAACACCACTGCAAGGAACAATTCCAGCTGGACTTCTGTTTGCCTTCACAGAGCAAAGCAGCTTCATGCCATTGTGCTAAAATACATGCAACATTCAACACCATACAAATGACCACTGTAATAAAAAGTTACTTTTGTTTGTTTGCTTTTGGCTAGGACACCTCGCAGAACTGGAAGTCTGACACAAGATTTCCACTGGCTACTTAGGAATTTTAAACCTGATTATCCTCAAGGGCAGAGGAGCTGAGCTTTAAGAAGGTAAAATGATGAGCAACATGTTTGATATCTGAATTTTGGAGGAAAAGTCCCACCTTAGGCTTAATAATATGAAATAATATATTTCCTATACATTTCTCTATATAACTTTAATTTTTTTTTTGCAACTACACCATCTTCACGTTAGTCACAGCACAGAAATATCCCTTCCATATGCAGGGAGTACTCTCAACTTTAAGGAAATTTTTAAAGTCATGGAAGTATTAATAACCTTGTTGAATGCACTAACTACTGCTGCTGGGGACAAGAAAAAAGACATTTTAAAATGTGCAGTTTCTGTATGAGTCACTGCTAGAAGAAACATGCTTCAGAATTGTTTCGTCTCCAATGGAAGATCATTAAACTGTGCACTCAGTAAAAAGCAACGAAAGCAAACAGTTCCAAAGGTCAGCCTGCCTTTCCCAGTAACCAGCTGGTTTGCAAACTGGCATAATTTTTTTACAACCTTCTCCCCTTCCCTCACACACCTTCAACTTTCCATCACTCTATCTCAAAAAATTTAAATTTTTGCTTTTACATGTACTTCATATACTTCTTTTTTCTTTTTTCTTTTTTTATAAAACAGTATAAAAATAGGAGCAACAGTCAAGAGCTACTGGGGAGCTTACGCAGGGCACAGATGACTAAAATCCTACATTGGATACTGTAGGAAGGGCTGAACTGGTGTTTGTGCCAAAGAAAAACACATAAAAAAGAGCAGGAACTTCTATTTTTCAGCTGAGAGCAGACAGAGCTGATGCGCAGTATCTACAGACGCAATGCTTTCACCTAACATCTTCCATCCTTTTCAAACAGGATAAAGGATTATCTGAGGCCATGAATAAGCATAAGGAGCACTATCATACCACATCAATTTAAATGCAACACTCTGAAACATATCACCAGTTTGTACATTAAATAGAGTTAAAACAATTACCATTCACCAGTGTCTGGGTGGTTTTTATGGCAACTTAGAGTAGGCACCTTGTTTTTTCTCCTTTTCTCTTTAAAATTTGCCACCCTCAGTGTTACTTCTAACAAACAGAAGCAAGAGCAATGTGAAGTCCATGATCTGCTGCCCATCACGTGGAACAGGGATGTCCTTGCACACAGGAGAGCCTTTGTCACTGCCTGGTGGTGACTGTCACACGTTGGAGTCCTCATCTGTTATACTGGTGCTAGGAGAGCGAGTGGCAAAGTCTTTAAACATTTCATCTTCCTTCAACATGTGCTGGAAGGGAAAGGAGGGAAGAGTCAAGGTTTCTCACAGCTGGAGTCAGTCACCTGGGATGGTCTCATCCTGAGCTGGGCAGCAAACACTACCTGCCAGGCACTGTTTTGTTCTGCTGAGGGAGGTTTTCAGCCAGCTTGGTGCAAAACGAGCTCACTGCTGTCTGCTGGCCCCAGTGGCTCAGGGCTTCCACCCAGAAACTGCACCCTGACCTGGAAACCCACTGACGGGCACTGGGGCAGTGTCCCCTGCCTTCCCCTAGGTGTGGGGAGCCAGCACAGGCCACCAAACCTAAACCTCCCCTTCAGGATGGGCAGGAACCTTGCTGAACCACTCATTTTTCTTGTGCCCTCTGCCCATGCAGAAGACCCAAAGGACCTCACTGAGCCTGTTTAACACAAGTGACTGCCAAAGGGTTTACACCCATCCTACAGAAACAGAGATCTGACTCCACAGACCCCATTTACAGACTTACTGTCAAGTTGTTGATGCCTTCAGAAAATGCTCCTATTTGCCTCACTGTCCCTTCTGAATCTTCCATCTGTAAAAAATAGAGAATGAATAATGAATTCAAAATAAATTATTTGTATCATAGAGTGGAATCACAGAATGGATTGGGCTGGAAGAGACCTTAAAAATCATCACAGTCCAATCCCCCTGCCATGGGCAGGGACACCTGCCACTGTCCCAGGTTGCTCAGAGTCCCATCCAGCCTGGCCTTGGACACTGCCAGGGATCCAGGGGCAGCCACAGCTTCTCTGGGCACCCTGTGCCAGGGCCTCAGCACCCTCACAGGGAAGAATTTTCTTCTAATATCCTAAACCTACTAATATCTAAACCTACTCTCTGTCAGTGTGGAGCCATTCTCCCTTGTCCTGCTATGGCAGAGTGGCAATGAAGAGCAGCTGCAATTTACTGATTACACCTGAGGTGTTCAGACCAAGGGAGAAGGTGGCCTGTCAGGAGAGGAGAGTTACTCCAGAACAGACCCTAAAGGTGCTGCATTCACAGCTTCAGCCTCCTTGGGACCAGACCCTTTTGCCAGTAATGCTGTGTGACAGCAAAAATCAGGACCTTCACGGGCCAAAGCAAAAGGAAGGCTTCCCTGGGAAATAGAAGGTTTTTCCACCAAACCAGACAGCACAAAGACTTGGAATTGTTAGGACTGGCTTACCTGCTCCAGCCTGTCCAGATCATCATCATCATATACTCGGATGTCCAGGCCAGGCTTAAAGCCCTTCTTCGATCCACTTCCAGATGCCCGCCCCAGCTCCATTGGACACACATACTCCTCCACATCATCCTGCTTCTTCTTCCTCAGGCTTCCAAAATTGCTGAAGGTAAGTTTCTTTGGCTTAAAAGAGAAGAGAAATTTGCCAAGGAGTTAGAGAATCAGCAAATACTTAACAGGCCTACTCGTGCACTCTGGTGTTTCCATGATGAAGGGCCAAAACCCCAGTGCTCTCCTACACAGATCTGCTGAACTTCATGACAGTGGCATCTGCAAGGACAATGTGTCCTCTCATTCTGCCACTGTTAAGACAGCATCCTTTATTTAACAGATCCCAAATGAGGTCAAAATTACACTTTAAACCATGAGTCTGTAAACAGCAGGGGACAGTCTCCCTCCCAAACATCTCTCAGTACAGACAGAAGGAGCACACAAGTGCTACATCATGTCAGTGCATGTTAGAGAAGCTGAGAAGTGTCCTGTTCATGTGAGACACAAGTGTCAAAGCCAGATCTGCCAGCTTCTGCTCTCATGCTTCTTTCTTTAGGACCCAACCCCTTTCCTCAGACCTTACCGAAGCACCCTCCCAACATGGATAAAACTGGAGATCCAAACACCTCCCTGGAACCTCACACACCTCCCAGAAGAAGTGGCCTACCTTTACTTTGGCAGTTGCTGTCAGGAGGACATAGTCTGGGGACTCCATGGCTTCTCGTTTCTGCTGCTGGGCCTCCTGCCCCACCAGGAGGTTGAAATGGGTGGCCAAGTGGCGCCTCAGCAGCGTCTTGTTGGGTGGGATGTTCAGCAGCTGTGCCATGGTTTCTACGTTGAAACGGGGCTCCAGAACCTGGGAATGCAACCACAGAGAACCCAGCTGAAGGCAGCACTGCCTGATGAGATCTCAAGGACGTCCAGGTCTATCTCGGTCACTCACTAAAGACGCTTTGGGGTTTTTGTTCGTATTTTAGGGGAAATATACAAGAAGGAAGGAGAAAAGAGAGTTAACTAGTTAAAGGATTTCTTAAATGCTACTTCCAGGCTTTCCTTCTGGAGTTATAAATAGGAACAAAGTGGCAGGTAAGAAGAAATGAACCGATAAATCCACCCTTGACTGAAGTGCTGTGCAGAGCTGCCGCAAAATGTTTACCCAGTATCTTCTTCCAATTCTGGAAAGGGTAGCCAGAGGAATCATGGAAAATAAACAGACATGAAATGTTTGGAGCATGGATAGAACTCTTAATCACCACAACAAATCTCTGCAGGTATAAGTCTCTTGTCTGGAGCATGTGATGCTAGAGCAATTAAAAACAATCTTGGTTTGACAGTGTAATCCCAAATTTTACGAAAGTAACAAGCTTTCCTCACAAAAGAAAACCATGTCCAGGTCTAAGAAGGCAGAAAGTGGCTGTTCAACAGCACAGCAGCACTGTAGGACAGGAGGTGGAGAATGCCATACCAAAATAAAATTGTGAGGGGAATACAGAGTATTAAACCACACTACTTTTCCTTGAGACATTCATATCCTTTAAACCATAAGGTAATAAGCTTCTTATTATGCAGAATAAGCAGAAAGGGTGTGTGCCGCAAAGGAAATGTCAGAACATTGACGCAGTGATTCCCAGACATCTTTTTTTCAATAAAATGTTAGAAGGCACCCCAAGAGCTCACCATCAGCCCCCCGTGCACTCCGCTGCCCCGCAGGTTGGGCGCATATTCGGCCAGATCCACGGAGCGCAGCCACTCCATCACACGGTGGTTGGTCCACTGGGTGACCTCAGAAGGTGTCACATTATTCTGCAAACAGGAGGAACAGACAGGTAAGGAGACATCCCAAATAAGCTGAATCCCAGCCTCTGTCTTTACTGAAACAAACCTCTTTTGCCCTTAAGGAATACAATCCTACTTTACACTTGAGAAAAAAATCTCTTCCTGGATTGCTACCTTGCAGCAAGACCAGCGTGGAGATGGGTCTGGGCAAGGGGCAGGGGTGTGTTACACTTCAGTCATTTGATCATCCTGCTGTGCACTAGGATTATTTGCCATTTCTACCAGTAGAGCTGAAAATTCAGCTGGTTCCATGAGCTGCTGTGCTGTTCTTGCACATACACATTGTGAATCTAACTCCAAGAGTCTGGATTGTTTTGTCATCCATTGCCCTATCCAGCATTTGCTGCTTCCAAAACAAAATGATGGCAGTCTCCCACCTGGTAACAGGGCCAAGCTCCTTTTACACAGAAAATTTTAACACAGCCAGCAATTCTCCAGAGTTGCACAAGACTCATGGCAACAGTGCACTGAGTTCAAGATGATTTGCATTCCAGATGGCACATCAGAGACTGGGCCAAAACAGCCAGCTGTTGGATTGGAGGAGAAGCAGGAGACTTGGAAAGGGGGACATGAGTTTGGGGTCATGGCAGGTAGAGGAAAGAAAATGATGTCAGAGCTGGAGGTTAGAAGAACAACACGAGAAAAAGGAAATTAAAATGAGGCAGAATGAGGAGACAGGAGGAGAGAGCAGAGCAGGAATAATCAGAAAGACCAGGGATAAAACCCAAGAGGATTCCTCTTCACAGCTCCCTCGTAAAGCAGTACCTCATCAGACGGCCTCCTGCGCAGGCAGTTGGGCTCAAAGTTGTTTATTCTCAAAACCTGAATGGCTCTTTTGATGCTGAGGTGGTGAAGGACACTGATGACCTTCAAGGACAGCAGGTCATCCTGTCAAGGAGCAAGAGGGACAAACACAGACATGCTTATTCACAGGACCAGCATCCTCCTGGAGGGGCCTGCTTTGGCCCCTGGCTTAAAATGGCACATCTGACACATCTGGGGGAAGATTTTAATATGTCAGACAGGTGATTAATATCAAAACATCTGTCCCAAAAGAAAAACTTCCTGTGTTGCACTGTACTAGCTCTAGAGGGATGTTTCTCACCTAGGATACAGAGCTTAGTACAAGAAACCTGGGGTAGCAAGGAGGGAAAAAGGGTGAGATGACACATCCTCAGTGACAGGATTAGAGCCAGGACAGCACCACACACTACACCAGACTGACCTGGCATTTAATCCTGCCCAAAGTTTTAATACCACACATGTCCAGCTAGAAGTTTAACTGAAAACAATAAATTACACTGACAATCGGGACATTCTGTATGGTTAGAATTAAAAACAAAAACAAAAACAAACAAACAAACAAAACCCCATAAAACAAAAAGAAAAAGGAGGGAAGAAGAAAAGTGTCTCAAAGTCCAAGTGCAATTTGGCTAATTTAAATAAATTTATGCACTCTTGTAATACTGAATAATGTTTCAGTATTACTTATATGTTATGAGCAGTGGAATATATTTTGTGAGAATATTTAAGACAAAATCTTTTGCCTATCAAAACATTCCACTATGTTCAGCTAACCTTGTGATGAATCTGACACTAGAGTTTCTATGTCATGGTTTGCTATTTTATTTATTATAAAATAATAAATATTTGCTAATATTCATTTTGAGTCAGAGTAACTTCAAAAGATTGTAAGTATTCGTTTAATACTTTGCATATTTTGTTGGTTGTTTATGGTGAATCTGTTGTTATAATTTGAGGGTTAAGCTTGGTCTAAAAATATCCCCAGTGATCTACAATTAAAGGGCAGTGACAATGGTAGTAAAGTCTCCCAACACAGGATCAAGCTCAGTGAAGGCTGCTGGCATCACTCTTCCATGAGTTCAGAGGCAGAAGAAACAATCTTATAATAAATAGAACTGCAAACCATGACACAGAGCCCATACAAAACACATGCAAGTGTGGCATGAAAAGGCAGCTCATGGTTCATGAGAGAGCAGGGGTGTGATCAATTTCTTTGTTGTACAGAAAGAATTAATATTAGCGACGTTCAATTTCCATTTGTGTCCCCAGAGAATGAAGGTTTTATCTCATCTTACCTGAGACCTTACCAATGAAACTTGCTGGGTTGTCTTGCCCTGAGTGGCAGTGAAGTGGGGAGTGGGGAGGTGCTGCCTGTGCTAAGCACTTTGAAATGCAAAAGCTATTAAGTGAATACTAGCTTTAAGCCTGTTTTCAAACAAGCTGGCTCTTAAAACTGCACTTTTCCTCAAAGGAAATTGCTTGGATTTTCTTCACCTAAGCACCCACATGAATAAGCAAGCTGATAGAATCCTTGCTCACTGAAGAAAAGAACTGCACCTGCTTCTATGAATTAACAAAAAAACGAAGAGCAAAGGCATGGATGGCAGCCACAGCATTTGCACACCTTTGTGCACAAGCCCTGCCTGAGCACACCAGGGTCACACACAACTGTTAGGCTCAGGATTGCCCATTTCTCGTGCATGAGTCCAAGTTCTTGCTTATTGTGTTTGCTCTTCCACCTGAATCTTGTAGCTCTAAAGATGGAAAGAACTTAGGAAATGCTTGCAGGTGGGCAGTAGGATCTGATTTCCACAGGTTACAGCTATTAGTGTGAACACAGGGCACTCACTAGAGTTTCAAGGGGTCCTTTGAACACTAAGAAATGAAGAACATGCAAAGGATGTCAGGGGAGGAAGAAATAATTTACTCACCACACTCATGTAATGGAGCATGCGGCCATCCACCTTCCCTTCATCAAACTGGGTCTTATACTGGGGCAGGCCAATGTCATCCAGCCACCCTAGGGCAGGACAGACACTCCTGTTAGTGTGGCAGCCAAGTTACTCAGCACCAGTTGCTGTTCCCATCCTCAGAGCCACAAATTAGCCACCAGTAGGGACCCCTATCCAAAGTCATGGCTTCAGCATGCAAGAAAATCTTACTGGTAACCCAGTGGTAATCCAGTTTTCCATGGTTGTTTTCCTCTTCAGATCCCAGGGCCTGCAGAGCAAGCTGGAGCTTCTTTCGATGCAATGGGTGCTTTATCCCAAGCTCCTGTGAAAGGAAAAAAAAGCAGTAAATCTAGGGACAATACTATTTTATTTCTCCCTCTGCTGAATGGAAAAGGGTTTCTGAGAGTCACACTTTCACAGCATTGCTGGTGACCTGGCATGTGCATTTTCTATTTGCTGAATTTCAGCATAGTTTTAGCACATGTTCAGCACTAGGGAAAGGCCCACTCACTGTGGTGGGTTAGTTTTACAGTGTGGTAGATTAATTTCAAGGAGTGATGGATTCCAAATTGTATGAAAATGTTGGCCACAATATTCTCATGCCAGTTAAAAAAAAATCCCACAATATAATAAAAATGCTAGCATTCAAAAAAGTACTTGCTGGGATTAATTCCTCCCCTCCCACTTAGGCAGGCAAAGTTAAAATAATTAATTAGTTGAGAGTACAGGAATGTCCCAGGAATTACTGAAATTCATTAATGCTTCCAATTGTGTAACATTATTCCTCAGTTTAGTTGCAAATGCAGCCATTCCAGGACCTCTTTAATCCCATTTTCTCTTTCACCAGTGCCTGCTGGCTAATGTTACCTCTGATAACACTATTACAAGCTATTATGTTCATAATACATTTCTCTTATTCCAGTTGTAGTGTAACTACCCAATTGAGAAAACAGGCTTACTATTTGGTGAGGAGAGTGGTTTTTCAAAAGCTGAAAATTCAAGCTTTAGCAAATACTATGGTTTAAAAGTATAAATTGAAAAAATTTCTTTTGTGTTTCTCACTTTAAAAAATAGACAAACAGTGCTGCAACAATTAAAGACACAGACTGATCAACCTGTGTGTAACAAACTCATTCCTACTTGTATAAAACGGACAGAAAATACAATCAGACCAAAACAGCAGGGCTAAACCCCCATATGATTATGAGGCACTCTCACATGCATCTTTTTAGAAAGTGCCACAGTAATTGATATGTCCATGCTAAATGAAGTTAAATCACATATTTGTAATTATTAGCTTCATTACAGAGCATTAAACTTCTACAAAACTTCAGCTAAGAAGAAATAGATTTGGCATCACTGCAGGTGACAGTATTTTGAAAATGTATCTTGTTTACATTTTTTACCAGGTACACCTTACAGGCCTGATTTATATGCACAGAAACAGGGATTTTTTGGTACCTTTATTTGAAAGGAGTGTTTCCAGTATTCCTCACCTTTTCCAGGTCCTGCTGAGAAGCCTGCAGAAGTGTTTGCCCAGACAGTATCCAGTGCCTGGCACTGTTGAGGTAAGAGCCAAGCCCTTGGTCCTGGAGCCAGTTGCAAACCTGCTCCTTGGTCCACTTTGCAAATGGCATGTCCAGCTCACTGCAAGAGGTTTTACCCAAAAGAGACTGATAAATCTCATGCTTCCAATCTCCTATTCTCATAAATAACGAGGCAGCCAAAAGCTAAACCCAACTCTCACCTCGTGGGAACTGGCACAATCTCTGAGGGGAACATGCATCCCTGTCTGTTGGATGAGCCTTGTGAGGAAGAGGGGGAGCTGTCAGCACGACAATGTGCTACTGATTTGCTGCCACTGTCACAATAAACATGGCCTGCTCATCCTGCTGAAAGGAACCACCCCTGCTGCCTAGCATGGCTACAGCTCTGCAGGGAGACCATGTTTTGCTTTCACCCCTGGAAGCACAGCAGGCAAGGCTTCTCACCTGTGGGACTGCCCCAGGTCCCGAGACCAGCCCAGCCGCGGCCCTGCGGTTGCTCTCGTCCCTCCGCGTTTGAACTCCGTCTCGGCCATGTCGTCTGGGTTGAAGGTGGTGGACTGACTTCTTTTAAGTCTAAAGGAAGAGAGGTCGTTCATATTTGGCTGAGGAAAAGGCACATTGCTGCTGCCAAGATCTGCCCCAGGGCTTGCAGCTCCTCTTCTACCTGTCCCCAGCCCACTGTTACCTCTCCCAGATACCACACGGGCTCCTGTCTTGGGATATTAAACCGTGGAGCCACACACTGGCAGAGGAAAAAGGGAAGGTGTGTTCCCAGCAAACCCCTGCCTAAGCCCCAGCTTGGGTCATCTCTCATCTTTTACTTACCTCCCAAACAACTTCTTGATTCCCCTGGCCTTTTTCCTGGAATCTGGAGAAGGTGGTGTCATCTGCAGACCATCTGCTTCTTTTGGGCGAGGGGGCAAGCCAGCCAGATCCAAGTGATCTGCAGATCCCTTCTCTGTTTCAGCTGTTAAAATGCAGAAGCTCTGTCAAGACCCACTTGTGCAGGAGCGTACAGACATGCTCCTGACCTTGGGAATGACTCCTGCTAAAATTACTGACAGCCACCATGTCAAGAAAATGGGGCAAGGAGGGATGGAAAAATCCATGAGAAATGCCACATGTTCCTCCTTCATGGACCTGGCTGGTAATGCTCCAAGGCAATGCTCTGCTCCAGTTAAGTGCCTTGCATCCGAGGTGGGAAAATCCACCTCGTGAATATAGCAGTGAATTAAATTCCAAGTTTACTCTTCCTTCCTCAGGGAGTGCTCCTACAGTGCTTTCACAGACAGAGCCAAGGCATGTGGGTGCCCAGAAACAATTCAGTGCAGTGGCAGGGAACTAAACCAGGAGTCCCCAAAGCACAGAAAACCAAATAACATCCCTGCAGATATCTTGCCCAATAACCTGCAGTATTTCATTCCCTGGCCAGAAAATTCCAGCAACAAAACTCCTGCCCCAGAAGGAGAGCCCTCTTCTCCTCACTTCTGCAAATTGTGGAATATTCTGTTCCTCCACAGAGGAACACCATGGAGTTTAGGCTCTGTCTGAACTATATCTTCTGAGTGATGAACAAAACATCTCTGATCAGAGACCCTCAATGTTACCACCCACTCTAAAAGCATTAAATCCTTGATCTGCAGCTGTTTTCCATGACAACAAACCTGAGGGTTCTTGTCCCCAAAGGGGAAGTCACCACAAAAGCTAAACTAGCAAAGGAAAAAGCAATTTTAAGATAATTTAAAAAGAAAACGAATAGAATTGCAGTATCTACTAGACTACATAAGCAGAGATGTGCCAGCAAGTGCTAGATAGCTGAATAAAAACTACCACGTGGAATTTATGCCAGTTGCTTGCTGGGGAGAAGTGAGAGCATGAGCTTGTTCAGCTGAAGCAGCTGTGGCAAGGCAGTCAGGCCTGGAATCATTGCACCATCTTTTAATATAGCCCTGTAATTAAATGACCATCCCTTGTGTCTGAAATGGACTTTCAGACTTCCAGGAGAAAAGTCAACAATGAATCAAGGCAGAGCTTATATTGCTGGGACATGGGATCTCAAGTCATGGAGTTAATGCTGAGATGGCCACAAGGTGCCATGGCCAGCAACAAACTGCAGGCTTTGCCAGGGTATCCTTCTGCTGGGCAAACTTTAGATGATTCAGCCAGAATACCTATGAACATGTCCCATTTTCCACCTCGTCAAACCTTGCAGTGAGGCAACAAGGTCACACTAAAGATCATTTCCAGGCACTTTGGTTTGGCCCCTGTTGAACATGGGGATCCTGCCAGTGGGAGAGACAGCACTAACATCAAACCAGGCTATGGCATTCAGTGTTTGCTTTATTTGTGGAAGGTACAGTGCTAGCTTAGAAAAAAACCAAAACCATGAAAATGGCATTCTCGAGAGAACACCAGGACAAGGCTGGGTGCATTAGTAGCAGAGATTTGCAGGAATTGCACTGTTTGCTCCTCATACTTGGCTCCTTTTCATCCACTGGCACAACCCCGTAGAACAGATAATATTTAGGGGGTCATATTAGAAAAAGGGAGGGCTCTGAGCACTCAGTCTTTTTGCCAGTGAAGGACACCCTGGGGGGCTGTAGCACCACCCAGCTGACACAGCTCTGCTTCCTCAGGCAGATCTCACCTGCCCTTGCCAGAATCACCCAGGGAATGCTCACATCACAAGACTGGTTTTTATTTACTGTGTGAATGGCTCCTTCCCCATCTGCCCCAATTATTTCTCATTTATTTATTATATCATAAATACAACTACATCTAGAAGAGGAATTACACATGCTTTCCCTCAGAACTCCCTTAAATGAATGCCTGGGAAATACAGCTCATTCCCTACTTCACCACCCTTCAAACTCTTCCAGTGGATCCAGGACAGGTGGCAGCACAAAGGCAATTAAACATCACCGATGCTCAACTGGTACCTCAGTCTGTGGTAACTTTGTGCTCAAAGTTACAGCAGAAGTCTCTGCAAATTGACCCACAATCTTTCTCATTAGTAGCAGCTACTCAGAAACAGCACAGTTGACTTTTAGCAGAGGGCAGATGTTACATGAAAACTCCTTTTAGCGATGGGCAGAAGTTCCGATGCAGAGCTCTGATGCCTGGCTGTGGTTTGAGAAGTGTGTGGCCACAGCCAGCTGTTAGCAGCAGTCAGGACACAGGGCTGGCACGGGCAGACATGCAGGATTACTGTACCTAAAGTAGGTGCACTGGCACTTCGACTGCGATCTTCAGATATCCACACAAGGCACAAACCACACGCAGCACAACGGGAGAGAACACGCAGAGGCACAAGGTCAAACACGATTCAAAACTCACAGCAACAAAGTACGAGACAAAAGGAGGGAGGAAGGGACATGAGACACAAGCACCACACAAATGCTGAATTCACATAGGATTAGATCGCTGGGAAACTCCCTTTGACAACAAAGGAATGGAGTAGAGCTCTGTGGTGGGGAGGGAAAAACGGCACCACGGTCACTTCGGTGCAGGGAGGTCACCTGCTCCAGGACCCACTGCTCCTGTGAGGTGGCAAATATCTGGACAGCAGCTTTACAGATGGAAGCACTGAAATCTGAACAACATAAATAACTTACTCACATCATAGCACCCTGATTTAGATGGCCCATCTTCCACTCCTTTACAACAGCTACAAGTACCGCACTTTGTTAGACAAATTAATTTCAGGATGAAACAGGGGATTACACAAAAGCACACATGAAATAAACCAAAGCAAAGAGTCTAACCCTCAGGACAGACTCTACATCTGTTCCAAGTAAGCTAGCAAGTTCCCAGGCTATATGTCACAGGCAAATACAGGCAGTATATCATCAATGTGTAGGTATGTTCCTTGTTTTGAACAGAGGTCTAAAATTGTCTTAAAGCAAGTAACAAAGTAGAAGCTATCCCCCTTCAGACTTCTGAAATAGAGAGCTCAATTCCTAAATCTCATGCAAGAGAAAAACAAACACCTCAGATGACTGGCAGCAGATCTGATGTAGAGATTCAATGGATGCTCGAACTGGATCAGTGGAAAGACAACTACAGCAGAGCAGTAAATGTAAGCAGGATTCCAGTTGGTGGCAACAGCGACTTCTGCATTAAGCAGAACAGTTTGTTTACTTCTTTGTCATATGCAAATGTCACTAAATGACAATACCAAAATAACATCCCCCTGCCGCCACTACAGGTGAAAAATCAATGTGAGCTTCAATGACTTGCCAATCCTGTTCCTGTTGTTACCACCTCTTTTGCAAGGCTGTTTAAATTAAAATAAATAAATAAATAAAGAGGAAGACAGAGTGCTGCTGTCCTATTTCTGTACATGTGGAAATCTTATGAAAGATAAACTGAGGATGGAGCCAGGGGAAAAAAAGCCCACAAATCCCATGTGTGAACTACTGCCAAACAGCCAGCATTTCATATAGCAGCAAACCCCTACGAGGTCCCAAGGGAGATACCACAGCAGAGTCTGAACCACATCAAATACTTCATTACATCAGTGATTTTTTTTCTTGCTGTTTGATATTTTCCAAACATTCTACTGCCAGAAGTGCCACCAAGTCACAGTGAGACTAAGGCTGGCCTTCCTGCTTCTTAAGGCAGTTACAACTGTTGTTAAGATGTTTCAAAATGCACAGAATCTGAATGCAGAGGCACGGTACCTACCCAGATTGGGGGCACTTGCAGTCCTCTTGTTATTTTTTATCTTGAAAAAGCCTCGGCCAAAGGAAGATCTGGCTTTGCGGCTGCCAAAACTGTCCTCGTCGCCTGTGCCACCGTGGGAAGGAGACTTGGGAGGGAGGGCAGCAAAATTATTGCCTTCCACAGGAGGTTTAACCTGCTTAAATTAGGGAAATAAAGAGTCAATAGAAGGGAATTGCAGAAGACCTTTTGAGAGAGACTGCAAAGTGACTGCTGGCAGTTAGTCTGGGAAATCTTCATCTGTGACTTCAAAAATACAGGATGTAAAATCCATTAAGAAAAACATAAACAAGATCTTCATTTGAGTATGTTGTTCTGGTTTGAGCTGGGATGGAGTTAATTTTTTCTTAGGTCAGCACTGTGTACTGGTTCAGTGCTGTGTTTTGGATTTAGTAGGGAATAATGTGGATAACAGAGGGATGTTTGGGTTGTTGCTGAGCCGTGCTTACCCTGAGTCAAGAACTTTCCATTTTCCCACACTTTGCCAGCAAGGAAGTGCACAAGAAGCTGGGATGGAGCATGTCCAGGACAGCTGACCTGAGCTACCAAAGGAATATTCCACAGCACAGAATGCCATGCCCAGTATGTAAACTGGGGGGGTTACTGGGAAGGGGAGATGACTGCAGCTTGGGGATAAGCTGGGCATTGGTTAGTGGGGTATGAGCAATAATATTGTGGTGAATCACTTGACCTTTTTGGGTTTTTTCTCTCTCTTCCTCTCCTTTTTTTATTAGTTTTGTTATTATTAGAATATTATTGTTATTATGATTTTGTTTCAGTTACTAAACTGTTCTTATCTCAATCCCCAAGTTCTACTTTTTTTTCCTGATTCTCCTCCCCACTGCACTGGGGCAGGGAGAGGGACCAGCTGTGGGGTACTTTGTTGTCAGCTGGATTAAAGCCTGACATGTTCAGCATCCAGGATTACTGCTACTACCTGCTAAGAGTAAACTGTATTCTTTAAGATGTTCCTCAGTTTCTGTGAGGCTGACTTAAAGGCATGGAAAAGGTAAAATACAGTCCTGGAAGGCTTTGAACTTCTCCAGCTTCCCAGGGTCTCTGTCTCCCCCACAGGCAGCTGCAGGGGCAGTGAGAGGGAAGCAAAGAGACAAAACCCCACAGTGCACTGGTTTTCTGCCAAGTGCCAGAGAGTTCTTTCTGTCTGTCACTGCTCTGCAATTTCTTAATTAATGGATTAATTGACTGTGTCCACTGCCAAAGCAAAGAGGAAATTACATATCAAGCAAGGAGTATAAATGCCAAGAGAGATATCAGACACTCCAGTTAGCCAATTTAAAGCAATACTTTAACCTTGCCAGCTGTTTCACTGTCTCTTTGAAAGAAGAAGGAACCAAATCCATTCACAGCCCAAATATAATCCTTTGGCTTTTGCTGAATCAATACAGCATTCATCCTACAAGTGGTATGTGAGGTCTGTCACCCCTGCTCAGGTATTCCTAGAGGGAAGAACTGCAAGATGTGGCCTTAAGGTACCACAGGGTGACTGTTCTGCAATGACAGCCTTTTCAGAAACACACTTGCTACTCACAGAAAACAACTGAGAAACCCAAAGGTTTGTAAAGAGACACTAATCAAACATAATGACAGAGTCAGTAAAATACTTAATGGTTAGCTTTGCTAATTACCTAGTGGGGAAAAACATTATCTTAGCTGGTAACCTGATGCTCAATTTGACTGGGAGATAATCCATGAGTGAGGAGGCAGGAACATGCTGAGCACTGAGCAGTGACAGTTGGTGACACCCATCAGAGACTCCTCACTGTCCTGTCTGCAGGACTGCTATCTCCCCTCTGGAACCGCCTGTGGCAATTCCACACCTCCCAGCCTCCCAACACCTCCTCACTGCCCGTGTTTCTCCAAGGAAACACATCACCACACACACACATCACCACACACACACACACACACGTTACCTCTGCTGGCTTCTGGGCAAAGTCTCTGTCCTGCTTGGAAAAAGATGAAGACATTTAAAAAGTCATGGTTTATAGGCAGTATTCAACTCATTATGATCACCCTGGGTTAAGTTCTGACTGAAATACCCTTCCCTGACTGTTTCTTTCCCCCACAATAGATCTCTTCAGGGCTGTGTTTCACACAGGTTGATCCTTGCTTGCTTTGAGGCCAGTGAGGTGACATGGCAATAGGGCTGCTTTGGTTTACTTTGTGAAGGATTAGCTGTGCACATGACCAGTGACACACAGAATGTTAAGGCACTAATGGGCAGAGCTGCCTGAGGGGACCCAAAGCAGGAACCAGACAGGGTAGAAGCCAAGTAGATAAAATATCCACAGCCTCTACTCCTTGTCTGTCCAAACAAAAAACCAAAGACCCCCAAGACATGGACTCCAGCTCCTATCAGATTCTGGTGACATTTGCAGTCCTGTCAGCCTCCCCCCTGTGCTGTAAGGCACAGAAGGTACCAGGGAATTCAGGAGCTTCTAGGAGTTCAGGCTGCCACAAAAGAGCACATGAATTGCCCCAGTGAGATGGCATTGTTAGAGATTAGCTGCTTTAGGTCACATCCACAGAAACCTGAGCTGAAGCTACCCCCAGACATCCAACAGCTCAGTGTTTTGTTCCTGACTACCTGAAACATACAGTCAGCCCAGACTGTATTTTATAGTGCATTAATTACATGGCCTTCCAAAATTATTCACCTTAAACACAGGTAGGAAATGGTGCTGGGAGTTACTTTTCTCTTATCTAAAATCAGAAATCCTATCCAGTAACAAAATCCCACCTCATTATCTGAGGAAAAACACAGCAAGAGAGTCTTTGGTAAAAGCCTCATACAAGGAGGGAAAAAAAAAGCCCCTGTGTTTTCAAGGACAGATTTTCTCCTCTAATAAAATGTGGATGATGTCCCATGTGTGTGACCACTGCTAACCCATGCCACAGGGAGCCCTGCTTTGACTCAGAATTTCTCAGAAGGCAACACAACACCCACAGGGTCATAACAGAGACGTCACCCTATTTGCAAGGAGATGGGAGGAAGTAAGAGAGCAAACCTACCACTTCAGATGTCTCTTTCCTCAAACTGCTCAGACTGCTGGACTTCTGCAGCGAGGAATTTCTGAAACAACAACATAAAAACCAAGCTCATCATTAGAATTAAACTTGCTAAGATAAAGACACTCACAGCAATCAGCTATAGGAAAGCATTATAATACATTATGAGATACACTATAACCAATGATATTTTGAAGAAGGTGCAGTAAATGCAGTAATCAGAACTCATGCAATTTAATGAGATACTGTAAGAACTTCCACATTGTGATAACTGCTGCTGTAGGGAATATGGAAATGTTGCAGAAACTAAAATTATTTTCTCATTGTAGTCAGTTAATCACCTTTCCCCCACTACCAAAAGAAAAAAGCAAATCATGTGTGGAAAACTAGCACTGTGGAAAACTAGAAATGTCTAAGTTTCTATGACAATGTGACAGGAAGCACCACGTGCCCAGATAAAGCATTGGAAAATAATGATGATGAAGGCACAGGACATCACTAAATACCATCTTGGCTAGAATTAACTGACCTATTTATGTGGGTATGTAAAATGTGGGGGTTGCTTTGGGGGGTTTCAAGTTCACCATCACATTTCAGTATGTCCCCTGAACAGTTTTGATTATGGGACTTACACTGGACTGTCACACAGATGAGTTTCAGGAGAGGAACCTGTTGATCTTCCTTCACTGTAAAAACAAAAAAGATGTGAAAAAAGGCTGAGGCAGAAATCCTGTGATCTCAGGCTGCTTTACTTCTGTTTTCAGTTCAGCTCTTATGGTACTAACACATGGCAAATTTTCCCCACTATGGTGGCAAATCTTGTAAAAGACAAAGGACAAAGGTGAACTCAAGAGCCCCAGGAAAGACAACTCTCACTGTAAGATGATGACAATACTGAACTGTTCAGCTTAAATAAATGCAGAGGTTCCAGCAGCAGTACAAGCAGTGGAGGTTACCATCTTGCTGTCACCACCCACAGCACAGGGCACTTTGCTGCAGTTTAGTGCTTGCTTTGGCTTTTTCCAAGAGCAGACACAGGTGAAATCCCTGCTGGTGATGGCTTGAGCTGCATGAGGAACATGCACAGCACAAACCAAGCAAAGCCAGGCTTCTGGATAGGATGCTTTCCTTGACTGGAACTGGAAAAGTCACACATCAAATTGTGCTTGCATTGATGTTTCATACTGAGATTGATGATTGTTTTAAGCCTACAACATTTCCTTGCCTCTGGATTCTTGGGTTTTACAGCCAAGGATGTGGACCCAGAAGAAAAAAAACCAAGCACAGCCTTTGTTCAGCTGGGAGTATGGAGTGCTTTTCTATACTCCCTGCAGTGCCAGTGCAGGTGTGCAGGGATTTGGTCTCCTCCCAGGACAAGGAGGGTGAAGGATTAGAGATGCTGGTGGAAGGTGACAGCCACTCCTCACTCAGGAGCTACCACTGGTTCCAAGCACAGGGTGCCACAGCTCAGCCCCAGCCCCAGGGTGCAGCTACCCATCCCTTGGGTTTCCTCCCTCCTCAGGTGAGGGCTGGAAGCCCTTTTGTTGCAGTCCTGGCAGTGCCTTACAACCATCTTTAGAAACTGTGAAAATGTCTGAGCGCAAACCACAGGACTGGCACAACCAACACCATCCCAGCCAGACCTTGATGATGCAAACCTAGACAAAATTAATGATTCTGTGGCCTTCATTAAATTAGATCAGCTTCCCTCTCCTTCTGTTCTTTCCTTGTGAAGCAGCTGGTACAGACCATGAGTGCTGCTACAAACCAGTCCTTTCTTACTCAGGATTTAATCAATCACTTCATGAACATTAGCTGAGTTTGCTGCAGCAGGTCAAGGGAACCCTAGCCTTGTTTAACTGGTTAATGATAATTCAGTGACAGATTATTACTCTCATCAAACATCACAGGATATTGGATCTACAATTGAAAAACACATGGAAACCATAATACCTCATTTCACTTGCAGGATCTGACCTAGGGTGTGTTTTCAGTCTCTCTGCAACAGTTTCTGAGCTCTTGGATGTTGATGAAAAGGAAGGGATTGAAATCTGTAACATGCTGGTGTGGATCTGCAAGGAATTCTGAAAAGAATGAAGAATTGGTGTTACACTCTTCTTCGCTGAAATTAAGCAATCTTAAATGAAAAAAGAAAACAGATAAACCTGGAAAGAAGGATATGAAATCAGGTTTCAAAAGTGATTTTTTCCCTATTGCAATAGAATGATTTACTCCTTGAAAGATGGCACTGCAGATAAAACATGAATCATTGCACAGATAAGCTACAGCATAGACAAAAATCTCACAAGTCTTCCAAGGCTGCCTGCTAGATCTGTCTCTACCACAGACACCATGAAAGATAGTTCACTTTTCAGGTTTAATCCTATTCTCAGATACTCAGAGAATACCAAAAAGCTGCTAAACATATAATTTAATTTAATTTTCTTCATAATTTTCTTTTCATGCTGTTTAAGTAAGTCAAGACCCTGCTCTGACTCAGAGTTTAGAGAAGAGATCTATAGTTTTATTACTGGGAAACCTGATTGTAAAAATCAGAGATTGGACACAACCTCCTTATCATTTAACTGAATGGACGCAATTATGATTGCATCCTTTTAAATATGACAAGACATATTTAGTAAGTCCCAACATATTTACTTCAGGTTCATGCCAAATTAAATGTAGCTCCTAAAACAGCTATGTTTGATAAGAAAAATAATTTCTGTGTCTAATAGAAAAGGTCATTTAGATCTGTTCTCATGATAAACATGCTATTTGTTGTCTCCTGATCCCATCTGAGGATTAAGAAAAATAAATTTAATTGAAATTCCTTAGTAGCTTTCACAAGAAAACTACTTTCTCCAAAAGGATATGAGATATTACAAAATACTGTGCAACCCAGAAAAAATTCTTTCCAGAAACTTGAGTTTTGTCATCTGCAATATGAATTCAGCACAATGTTTTCAAGGAACGATGGCATTAAATAAAAGGAAAAAAAAGATACCTCTTCATGAATATTCACGTTGAATTCATCGTGGATTGGAGATGCTGTTACTGGGGTTGGGGATGGGCTTTTCTCTGGGTCAGTCAGACTTGGTGTGTCCAATAAACCCATGGAAACAGACCCTGAATTCAATTCTTCACTTTCACTTTCCTTGCCTGAAGGGAGAGAACATGGAAATGTGTTGGTTTTGTGACCCTTGCTCCCATACAAGGTGCAATCAGCTTGCTCAGTTATGGGCCAGAAATGGGAGGATTTGATTGCTGGGGATTTTTAGGACTACAATAGGAGAAGGGAAATCATTGCCAAGTGTCACTGCCCAATTCAACCACCACAACACAGCAGGGTTGGAACAGAGGGAGGTCAAAAAGCCCAGCAAACCCCCTCAGGGCATTCAGTGACATCAGTTTCAACAAGCCGAATAAACTGGAGTTCTTCTTTCCTGTCTGTTCTGGCATTTCATTCTAAGTTTCCCTTATTCACTAAGGAAAAGACCAGAAGGTCGAGTCTGCCTGAAACTTAAGCAGTCTCTGTGGTATCTTCAGGGTACCCTTAGGAAAAATGCAGCCCACTGCTCAAAGTGAGCACAGCAGGTCTGCAGCCTGCCACAAACTGAGTGTGTCTCATTTAGGCAATGCTGAAGCCCACACCAGTGCTGGCATCCTCTGCTCCTTCCCAACTGGATGCTCCTGACCTGCTTCAGTGCTCCCAAATGATTGGACTGGTTGGGAAAGACAACCAGTGCTTTTTAAAAGGTGAGCAGAAATCCAGTGCTTGTTGCCAAAGATGTGAGGCAAACACAAACCAAAGTCTGTTCCCAGCAAAAACTTCTCTTGACCATTTTCCACTGCCTGAAATCTCTGTCCATGCTCCATGAAGCGACCATGGAGCAGTTTCCAGAGAATCAAGGTCTGTTCTAACATCCTCCTGTGCTTGAAGGCACAGCATTGC
The DNA here is from genome assembly GCF_008360975.1 of Lichenostomus cassidix. Classification (NCBI taxonomy): domain Eukaryota; kingdom Metazoa; phylum Chordata; class Aves; order Passeriformes; family Meliphagidae; genus Lichenostomus; species Lichenostomus cassidix. Next base: position 54,863,905 of record NC_139480.1, read on the forward strand.
AAGGAAGAGCAATATCTATTTAAAAATTGCCTCCCCTCCAACACTCAGCACGGTGTGAACCCGACACCACACAAAAATATGTATTTTGCTTCCTCACTCTTGTTGGGCTACTGACAATCTTCAATTTTTGAAGGGGTCTGGAAACTTCCACCTGTTTCAGAATTTATGGAATGGGTCATTCCAGGTTGTGATATAAATACAGCCCCTGCTCCAGTCACACAGTTAAGCTCACCACCACAACACACCTGGAGTTTAATTTTTTTTTTGGTTGTACAGTACCTTTTTTACCTTGAGCCAGTATGACCATGTCTTGGACTTTCTTGTACCTATTCAGAGATTGCCGAAGCTCTTCTATCTTCCGATCCTAAAATAAAGGGAAGTTGTGACCATGCTTCCTCTCCCAGAAATAAGAAGTGCAAATACCAGATCCTTTAGTTTAACTGGCTGTGAGACTAGACAAAATGGGAAGTGTGGATGGGACAGGACTCAGAATGCTGGGAGGCTTTGAAATATCAAAAATTGTATTTAGCAAAAACTATCATCTAATCAACCACCAGAACTGTCCCAGCCTTGAAAGTAGATTTCAGCTCCCTTGTAAAATCAAAGGTAGAGCATAATAACTTTGCCATGTACAAAGGATTTAGAGCTTTGGTGATCAAAAGAAAACATCTTACAAAATGCACATGCATATGAAAGAACAAAACCATGTATGAAAATAATTCATACTTCACAGAAAAGCCCTTTTGGGAATGCAGCCTGTGATTTGGCACTTGTATGGAGTGCTTTACATTTCAGAACACAGTGCAAATTAATCACACTGAATTCAACAAAACAACAGTGTAAGGACTCTGTACAGATACTCTGCACATGCACAGAGCTCACCAATGCTCATAGCCCCTTAAAGGCACAGCAGTGCTTCTGACTGCAGAAAATCATCGATTCGTACAAATCTGATTTTTCTGACTGCAGAAAATCATTGATTCTTATTAATCTGGTTTCTAATTGAGTTGTGAAAAGCTCACACATGAAGCTTTTCTTAGAGATTTAAATCAATCTGATGAATGATTACTGAAAAAATGACTTTGCTACCTTCTCTTCATTTGCTGCCATTAGAGATTCTACCGCCTTCTTCATTTTCTGTACCTCTATATCTAAAAACACAATACAGATCTCCAAGTCAATTTAAATAAGACAGTGCAAGGAAATAAGAAAAACAAAAAACTTAGAAGCAACTCAGTAATATCTGAAAGTAGATTTACAAATTCACAGACAAAACATAAGCCACTTAAATTCTAATTTAGATGGAAACACAAGAAGAAAGCTATTTTTCTTCAAAACCTTTTCTCTGACATTTTTATCAAGGAAATAATGAAATTCAAGAAATTTCCTTACTCCCCCCACCCCTCTCCTAGCCTCAGAAGAATGGAAAACTCAAAAGTAAAACTACTGCTTGACTTTCACTATCTCCATCTATCAAATAACCAAATACTTGCAAAACAAGAAGTTCAAAATAATAAAAAAATACTCCATTTGGAATGCAACAAAATGCATCCTCATTGCAACAGTCAACAAACTACCCAAATGGCATCTCACAAATGCACTCAACAGTGCCACAGGATTAATGATGTGATGGAGGAAGCTCCGTGCAGTGATGCTCAGCCCTTATCCAGAATGGATGAAGAAATGAGGAGAGCACAGTGGGATGATGCAGGTGCTTGCTGTGATGAGCAGTCATGCTAGAATATTATATTGCAGTTCAGACTTGGAAAAGGTTCCTAACACAGTGTTGTGTGCTTCATCTATAATCCTTATTTACCAAGAAGTACAAATACATGGGATCATGTATGCTCTGGACCAGGAGTTCAAAAAGAATGGAAATAATCTCCATTTTTTCCTAAAGATCTACCTCACATACATGAAGTAAAATTCAAATTTCGCTACAAATGTAGGCAGGTGGCCAAACTCACAGAAGAGAAAGGCTTGTTTTAACTTCCTAAAAATTCATGGAAAGCAAACAGAGCAGGAAGAGCATTCTCCTCCTCAATGAAATGCAAGAAGAAAAGAAGCTGCCTGGCTGGCTTTCTAGATGAAAGACATTTAGACACATTGGGCTAAACCAGCAACTGATCCAGTTCCAGTGATTTTCCCTCAGTTATGCTGGCTGAAAATCTGGTTTACTGGATTGCAGCCGCATTTCACTGAGAGGCAACTGCTTTGTGGGCCTTCCTGAGACCCAATCTTCCTTTCTCTATCAGATTTTCTTCAGAAAACTTTGTGTTTCAAGTGTGATATGCTCACCCTTGTTCTCAAATTTTACTGCAAGTGTAACAAAGGGTTATAGATGATGCAACCTAACAATGTTTGTTAGAGCAGTCTTGCAAACACATGCAGAAAACTATTCTGGAAAGCACTTCTGGAATGCAAATGCTCATGGAAAGACACCAGGAACCTTACTTTTATCTTTGAGCTTCTTTTTACAATTTTCATCTGTGCAGGGAAAATCCATTGGATTTGAAGTTAGCATGGAGGTTATGACATGAAATAGCTTTAAAGACAATATTGATACTTAAGGAGTCAACTCTTCCTCACTTCATTCAGCTAATGAGGCAGATAATTTGTTATCTGCAAGCAGCTTTTTTTAATATTAGTCCAAAGCAGATAAAACATGTTTCATCACAGCAAAAGATCTTCTGCTGAGCTATACTGAAGCCCATAAAGCTGACGACCAGAGGGTAATGAGAGTTCAAATAGCTCCCCAGGGAAAAAAGCTCTATATAACTAGTCATGAATGCAATAAAGTCAGACCCTGGTCACATTTAAATGGTTCTTAAAGAAAAAAAAAGAAAGAAAGGAATCACAGTTCATTGTGGTCACTTGTAGTGAGCTCAGGCAGTGGTTTTGAAAACACCATTTCATGAAATAAAATGTGACAATCTACACACAGCATTCTCCTCCTCAGGTCAGGGGAGGAGATTAATCTCTTGCACGTTTCTTTTTCTGAAAAACACAACCTTAAAATCAGCAATAACCATCAGTAAGATATATTTAGAATTGAAATTGCATCAGGTCAAAAAGAGTCTGTGGAAAATTTCTGTGCTGTTTTAACAAAAAAATTCTACTTTAAAATAAGATAAATCCTCAGTCTAAGATTCCCTCAAATAAATACTAACTCAGCTTCTTCTTTACAAGCCAATAAAAGAATTACCCAACATGAAAAATTTTTGTGCTAAATCAAGAATATTTAAGATTTAGACTTAACCAGCACACAAATCCAGAATCAATCCTTGATTTTACCCACTCATAGCTAGGTCTACATCACACTTTGCTCTATTAAATGGCTTTTTCCATTTTTACCAGGAAGTTTCCTTTTAAACAGAATGTTTTTGGGGAATTTGTTGAAATCAGTTAAAAAATTTCTTGGCCAGTTTAAACTGCATCTTTTGAGGCTCCATGCAAGCCACATAAGGAGCTAATTAGAGATTTTTTGTCTTGTTTAAATTTGATCAAGAGCTTGCTGTGACAGTAAGTGCAGCAGTTGCATCATCAACCCTCTAAATACATTTCAAGAGGTAAACATGCAGATAAAGTTTAGGAAAATGGAGGCTTTTATCAGCTATTTCCTGTACAAGGAAACACGACCTCAGTTGAGGTGACTGAGGCAGACATGGTGACAGAGCCTCTCTTTTTCTCACCTCTGTCCAGTATTTCAATTCCTTCTCCTTTCAGCTTGCAAACCAATTTCTCATGCAACCTTTTCACCTCAGCTTCCTTCTGCTCCAGTTTGTCTTTCAGAGCTGACAGCTCATCCTGCAAAGACACACAGACACTCAGTGACAGCTTCCACAGCAGCTGAGATGTTTCCACAATTCCCTCCTAGGAAGCACAGTGGTCAGGTCCTCTGCTGCTGGAAATGACTGAGGACCCCCTGACATTTATCACTGGCTGAGAGTGCACCCAACAAAGTGACTTCAACATCCCAACAGACCCCTGAGCCCATAACAGAGCGAAATCAGGGGGCCTGTGGTCTGAAATTGTCGGTCTCATGTATAATTGGGAAGAAATTTTACATGAAAATTTAAAGAAGAAAGAGCAAAAGGGAGGGGGAAAAAAAACCACCAGTTTTTCTTATTTATTTAACCTTGCAGAGACAGAAAAAGTGCAGGTGATAAGGCTGAATGCTAACATTTCCACACGTTTCTTTTGGTATTTATAGGCATTTTGCATGCTCAAAGCCAAACAATTCTGAAACTGTGCTTACATCAGGCTGAGGACAGTTTCAGAAATAACCACTGCTTCTATGGAAGAAAAATCAATCACAACACCAGCAAGCACATGGACACATACTGGAAAGCAGTTCAGACAAAAACGTGGTACCTCTGCCACAGTTTGGGTTTGCTGATCAAGCATTAGGAAAGAAAGCTTGGAGCTGAGATTCTTGGGAAGAGGACAGATGGTGTTTGGGGGAGTTGGGGTGTATTAGAAAAATGCTGTCAAGTTTTAACTTAGATCTAACCATCTGCACTGGCAAGTGACTGGCACAGATCCATGCATTTAACTTTTTAAAATTTGAGTCAAATCCTACCCAGTTTAGTAACATGTTTCTTTGATGTCCGAGGATATCTGGTGCAACAGCATCATCAAGACAGGACCCTCACTGCAACTGTACCCAACACTGAAAATTTAATTTGTTCAGTTTGTAAACAAAGCAAAACAAGGCAAGACTCATCATTTTGGCATTTACAGCTTCTAAATGACGTTTTAAATCCTTAATGGAATAACTAAACCGCAACACTGTGGCTTAGGTATTTCCCTGAGCTACCCTCAGAAGATCTGTTGCAAATACATAGTGATGTCTGCAACCCAAACTATGGCCCAGCTATGGAATCTCCTGAAATTGGTTCCTGTTTGCTTTAAAGCATCATTAAAAAAAAATAGATCAATCTTAAAACTGTCAAGAAATCAAAGCTTTTTCCACAACAGTGGCTGGGCAATAATTACAATCCTCCAGTGCTCCAAGTTGGCACTGCTTGTGATGGGATTTCTGCCAGTGTAGGATCCATGCTAATCCAAAACAAGACCATTTCTTGGTCACTTGAGAAGCTGCTGTTATACCCACAGGCAACTCAAGCTGCATGTGGCTGTCAGCGTGGATTTCTTCTGCTGAATTAGAAACATGATATGCAAATTTACATGTGGGAGAGGGGACAGTATAAAAGAATCACTATTTCCCAGCTAGTTTTCATGAATACATTTTCTCTAAAAGGGTGATAAAAAGTTCTGTTTGAATAATGGATGTAAGCTACAGACGAGGCAAACTTCCCTTGGAAGGGGAACGATTTTAACCCAAGTCTAATTCCACTGTGTGTAACCTATGCAAGGTTCACAGCCCGAAAATCCTCTCCCCTGCAATATAAAAGCTGTTTACAAGGAATATCTACATAAAGAGCTTTCCACATCTAATGAGGAAGGGCACACTGCATATGGACACACAGCAATTAATGAAGAGCAGAGCATGACAGCACAATGCAGGACAGACCAGCAAAGGGTGGAACATGAAGGGTTCAAAACAGGCCCAGCATTACCCAGAAACTACCACACCTTCAGCATCTGGCTTTTTTGCTCCATCCGCTGCTTTTCATACTGCATCTGACCCACTTTGATTTTCATGCTAGAAAGTTTGGCCATTAAAGACTGGTAACAGAGACAGAGGAGTAAGAGAAAACTAAAGGTAGAAAAGAGACAAGGCTAAATGGCAAAGAGAAGTTAGACACTTAGAGAAACAGGCTGCTAGAAATACTTAAGTGAATGCTTTCTCTTCAGAAGTGGTTTGTTTTTAGCACATTTAGGAGAAAACAAATGCTGATTTTACCTATGGCATATACCTTACATACTGCAGCTGGTGTTTCTTGACACATATGTGAAATAAAGGTCTAAATAGGTAATAAATTTAAAGTTAACAGCAAGGTAAGTTAGCCTTCATAAAAAATAAGGTTCAAGCTGAACACCACAGCATGAAATCTGGGAATAGCCCCTGTTGCTAAGTGAGAACCCCAGGGCCTGAGAGTGCTCAGGATGTTGCAGGGTGCAGGCAAGGATTAGGAAAAAGAGTGAATTCCTAAAGCCAGATTTACAATCCATCCCTGCCTCTTCCCCTTGGCCTCACTTACTTTGGTTGTTTTCAGTTTTTTCTCATATTGGAGTCTTTCATTGTCCATTTCTCCCACCCTCAACCGCAAGTCATTTATTTCCTGGATCAAATCCTGAGTGGAGGGAAAAAGACAACCAGAAACAAGAAAGGTTGAATTCAGTAAACAAAACAGAACAACAGCTAGGACTGTAACAGCAAGAAAATCAGGCATAAAAGGAACTCAGTACACAAAACCACACCACCCAAAGTCAAGTAACTCAGAGCTTCCTAAATATCCAGGGACTGAGTTTCTCAGTTTCTGTGTTCATAGCAGCCACATCCTCCCCTCTGCAGTCCCTCCTGCCCCAGGCTCACCAGCCATCACCTGCTTTTTCAAAATAGGAAGTGATTACAGTGTAAAAATCCGTGTTTCCACCACTTGAAAGAGCCCTCTCACTGACTGCACATTGAGCTAACAGCTCTAAGCACAATTATTCAGAGCTAACAGTATAATTAATAGAGATTTGTAATTTATAAATTAACAAGCCAGCAGCTGACATTTAGAGGGTATTCATGGGTCCCTGGTAACACCTGCCTTCCAGCCCCACACCATACTTCCTAAGCTTACAAGCCTCTGGTTATTATTTTGTGCTTAATGAACCTGATGGTAACAGAGCAGCATTTGCATTTCTTCAGAAAGATCCAAGTTCAATTATCAGAACTATGAGGAAAGTGAAAATATAGAATATGGTAATGCTTTCAGTAATTACTGCTTCTAATCTATGACTTTCTAATTCAAGTACACCTGAAATTCCTCAACGATTGATTTGTTTGGGGCTTTTCTTTCTGCAGCATGATCCAATGTCAAAATATGCTGTGTGGTATTCACTGTTGTCCACATATTTGTCATTTGAACTATGTGACTTTTAAAATACTCAGTGTGACACAGAAAACAAAGCAATCTTACAACCAGAAGCCAAGAGCATAGTATTTTAGAGCAGAAACTAAATTCATCTGTTTATTCTGTTATGGACTTCATGGGGAATCAGATCCTTTACTACTGGTAACTGATTGCTAAAAATGCTATACAATTTCTCAAGGGTTGGATAGGAAAATCTTAATATATTTTGCCCTAAAAATATTTTTAATTACTCTTTTGTGACTGCAGTATTAACCCACATCTTAAGTAATCTACAACACAGTAACTGTAAATGACATTCACTCTCATCTTCTTGAGGCAGAGGAATACAATACACCAGTTCCACACACAGACATTCAGCAGTACAAGAGAGATACTCGAGCCTTGTGTAAATGGGGAGAGGAAAAAGAAAAGGCAAAAAAAAAAAAGGGCTGTGCCCTTGTTACTGAAAAGCAAGCCATGAAATGGGTCTCTGCTGAGCCAGTCAGGAACCTCTGTGCAAACAGCCAACAGCTTTCCCTGCACAGACCCACGAATGGAGCAGCAGCAGTGTGACACAGAGTCTCCCCTTTCCCAAAACCCTTTCCCTCCTGGCTCACACTCCTTGCTCTCCTCACAGCAGGGCCAGGGAGGCACAAAAAGCACACAGCTTCAAGCTGGGGGGGGTCAGAGGTTTCCTCAGTGGCACTGGAAACACAAACTCCAGCCGTGTTTTGCTCCACTCAAACCCACGTGCATGAGAGAGGCTGCTGGTGGATAAATCAGGAAGAATTCCCTGTGAGTTAGCCAGATTTACCCTCTGGCTGCTGCTTCAAAGGCCCTGTCTGGCTAGGGGCTCCTCCCTAAATTAACTCCCTTGTAGGGTATTTTCTTACATAAACTCAGCCCAGCTCAGACCACCCGTGTTCCTCAAGGGAAATAATGCTGGTGTCTGCTGAGAAAGTGGAAAGACTGGAGTAATTCAAAGAACAGAATAATTACAAATCTCTATTAAGCACACAATTAGCTTTGAAAAAGCTGTGTATTTGTGAAGATCCAGACAGCAAATCCTAGAGCACAAAGATCTAGTGAGGCATCTGTTTAGACAAAGAATGGGGAATATGAGTAACCAACCAAGCTGGAATGGGAAGTTGCAACAACAGACATAAGTAACAAATGGATGATATGAAGGATTTAATCAGAATGGTAATTCTGTAGGAGACAGTAGCTCCACAGCTTGTCAGACATCAGTGTTGGGTTTTTTTTCTTTTCCCTAAATAAAACCAGAAGCAATATTCCTAGTTTGTCTTTCCTAGTTAGGGTATGAATCTTTTTCCATTTCGATCACTCCACATAAATGCCATCATGTGTTTTAGGGTCATATATTTTAAGTATTCGTTTAAATACTTAGCTCTTCTAAGATAATTAATAAACAGGAATATCATTAGATCAACACTGAATAAAATACTGTGTACTTCCGAATCAGTACTCCCTCCAAAATATCTCTTAGAAATTTTGTAAGGGCTGAGACCCTTACAACTAATTAGACATTCATATTTTCGCTGAACCAAATGGAAATTAAGACATATTATCCCTTCCAGCGTTTAAGCCTAAGTGTTTTTACAGCTATAAAGTGTTGAAATAAAGAAGAAACCATATAATAATATGTATCTCACTAAACTACATCATTCTGGTTTCCAAATAGGGGGAGAAACATTTTAGTAATAGTTCATTAATTCTGGCAGAAATACCCATGATATAAATCCATATGGTCCCTAATTACAGTAGCTTCTTAAATATAATTTAGGTTATTTTTTATCAGAGTCATTTAGTGTATTTCAAGGTATTTCAAAGAGAAAGGTCTTCATAGCAGGTAAGCTTCTTGCACAGAGATTATAGCTTTGCAGTTCATGGTGTACTCCCCACACTGGAACCATTTTTCTGGGAACCTGTAGCTCCATGTCCACCTTGCTGAGCTGTGCTATGAAGTTATGGAGAGACTGCAGTTCAGGGACGAAACAAAGAAAGGGGGAGTCCTGGAGAACTCTACAATATCCAGTAAAAATAAGTATAGAAACAGAGGAAGCAAATCATTCAAAGCCCAATCACTTTTGTTACCAGTTCTGGAAAGCACAAGGAACCACAGGGTGTTTGCAACCCAGGTCAGAAAACACCTGCTCCCTGTGGTCCTCTGGACCAAACCTTGCCTCCCCAGAGCCACTTCCAGCTGGTGCCAACTCGTTTATCCCTCATTTGGGCTGCTTAGAGTGAGTGTCAGTATACAGAGAGTTATTTACTGTGTGCTGTAATTCATGAAAGAGCCCAGCTCTGTGTGGGCAGAGTCCCAGGGGAGCTGTGAGAGCAGCCAGCTCTTCAGCACACCTCCTACGGATGCAGACCTTCCGTGATTCCCGCCCTTCCCCCTGCCAAATTCCCCAGCAATTCATGCACAGAGCTCATGTGCACTGCCAAATCAGCTGCTTTGAAGGCACTGCTGGGATCCTTCACATAACACCTGTTACCAAACTCGAGGGAAAGGTAACAGGAGGCAACATGAATCCATCCCACAGCTTGGCAGCACCCAAAAGTGCTACACTGCAGGAATGAGCACTGAGTACTGTCACTACCTAAAGAATCACTTTCAAATCTGAAAGTGATACAAGTCATTAGTTTTCAACCTGTGGACTTCTTTGGGTCTGCAGATTACTTCAGGCAGGCCCAAAGAGCAATTCAAAAGTAAGACTGACTTTTGTTCTCGTGCTTGAAATACAAGAGAGGAATGGTGCTTCACTGGAAACTGAGGAGTTGGGAAACCACTGATAGAAGTGGAAAGGGCAATTTTGTCTCCTGTCATGGCAATATGGCTTCTTTCCTTCTAGAAATGAAAGACATCTGAAACATCCACAATCATACAAACACCTGACATTGCAGCTCATTTACAAATCCAGAATTGGAAATTTCGTTCTGCTTCACAGGTAGACTCTGAGGTATTTCTGATATATTCTGGTATTTCTGGTATTATATATCAGCACATATATCAGCACAGCTCAGCTGATACTTGGGTTTCCTGGGTTTGCCCACCTGTTTTGAGGCTTTCTGGCTTCCAACACGAGCAAAGTTCAGCTAGACAGAGCTCAGCACAGAGGGAAATGGCAGCTCCACCTGGCACTGCTCCCCCCTGGCCTCTGCTCCTGGGTTCCAAAAAGGCTGAGTTCTGAAGTCAGGCTTCAAAACTGCCCCACACCGAGTCACCTCATCCTCTGTTACCAACCCCAAGAGGTCTGTCCTTTACTGTGCTGTGTTTCTGCACATGGATGCTTTTTGTGCTTGCACTGGGCTGAAGTGCTTGCCTCAGACATACCTTACTCAGAAGGTGACAGTTTCATGTGGGGTCAGGGGAGAGCAGCATGTTCATGATTTTATTTAAATCCAACCTAAATCCATCCCTCCTGAGATCTGACAGCAAGAATCAAAAACTGCCTTTGGAAATATTCCTTTGTAAAACCAGAATTTAACAAAGAGGACACTTTTTACTTCAAAAGGAACATATTCTAACCTTAAAGATGAATCCCCTTCTTGCCTGGCAAAAAAAAAAAAGCCCCAGAAAATGTTCAGGTAATGTGAAGACACAGATAGCTTTCTCAGTTTATTCTGTTGGGGTTTACTCACCTCTGTGTCTCTGAATCTGTCCTCATAGTCCAATCTATCCTTCTCTACAGATGTAAGCTTTAATTTCAGAGTGGAAATCTCTGCCATAAGATCCAGCTTCTGAGTCTCAAGCGTTGTTCTGCTTAAAAGCTCCTGATTCAAGATAAAGAGGAAGAGAACAGAATTATTCACCCAAGGGGAAGAAATCAGTAATTTATTTTGACAGTTAAAGGTCTCCTTCATGGGGAATAGCATCACCCTCTTCCTTGCACTATTTGAAGCCCTGAGATACAGCTATTATCCATCTGACAGATTCCAGGCACCTAGGATGCATCTGGGATCACAGGGGCACTATCATGGCTGGCTGCCACGACAAGAAAAAAGCCTGTCTGTCATCCCAGTTGCTCTGGGCAGCAAGGAGCTGTGTGGGGAATCCACCCATCCTGCTAGAGGCTTTAATCTGAGGCTCTTTGAAGTTCAGTGGGGAAGGACTCGAGGAAGAGCAGAACTGGATTCCTGCAGTGTAAAGCAGCACTGGGCATTACTGAGTACAAAGACTTTAAAGTCAAAATGGTAGAAAATTATCCCTTAGTTAAGAGACATCAAGGGCTGCAACACCTTGAAGGGCACTACTCTCACCAAAGTTTGTTAAGACAAAAGGAAGACAAGACAGCAAGACAGACGTGGAGCTGTGAAATACCTGCTGCAGCATCTCCTCCGTGGCATTCAGCTTCTCCCTGTGCTCCTCCAGGCAGAACTCCAGATCTCGAATCTTTTCTCCTTGGGCCTCCACCTGGTCTGTAAGCACACTCACCTGGACAGCAGGGGAAAAGGGATGTGTGTTTAGGACCTTGCATCTGTGCCATTTGTGTCAGCTGAAGAAATGTAGGTGAGCAGTAGTGCTGCTTGGGCCAAAGATTAACTGGGACCATGCAGGGAGGAGAAGAAGGAGGAGCTGCAGTGGACACACTTGGCAAAGCAAACAGGAGAGGAGGGAGAGCTCTGCCCTCACACTTACCAGAATTTCAGACAAAGTTCTGGCAGACACATTGCAATTCTGCAGCTCCCCTCCTGACTGGAAGTTTTTACCAGGGGTGGCTGCTGCATTTTACTACCAATAATTAAGCCTTTGCTGTGACAATACATTAACTCAACCCATTAGCTCCTACCTTAACCACCAAATAAACCTCACTGCTTATAATTTATTCTCCTTCCCAAGAGACTGCACACAGTGTACATAACAAGTACTTTCCCCCTTTCAGAACAATAAAAGCAAAGGAGGTTAAAACACACAGCCAGAGGCTGGGTAAGACCAAGACAACACCTTTCAGACTACAGATTTCTGTTTTGCTTTTTCTGAACGAATTTTTTTGTTTTCAACAGGCTCTTCCTGCAGTACTGCTGGGAAGGAGGGTGAGCTGCCTAAAGCTGAGCTCAGTGCTGTCACAGCCCCTAGGCTGGGTCCACATCAGGGAATGACACCTGTGCAGTCCAAGGGGTGCCAGGTATTGCCAGCTCCAACAGCAAGAGGAAGCCAGGTGCCAGAGCAGCCAGAGCTGACCCCATCCATCCATCCATCCATCCATCCATCCATCCAGCCCATCAGCAGGTGAGCAGGACCTCTGAGGAGCTGCTTGTCTCCTTCTGCCCGCTGGCCAGTCCTGCAGCTTTTGTCACCTTTCCTAAGGACAGGACAACTGTCTCCTGCTGCAGACATCATGTGAATTGTTGGGGGAAATGCTGGTCTTAAGGATGCACATGGATGTAAGTAGATGGCTCTGCAGACCTGCTCCGCTAACAAAATTCAAAGAGAACAGAATCACAGACAGAAAGGCCTTCAGATTTTCCCTGTAATCTAAATTCACACCTCTCCCTAATCCGGGCTAACTCTCAGGTACCAGAAGGTCTTCTGAACACTGTCCAAGACATCACAACTGCAAATAAATTCTCAGAGGTTTTATCACATACTATCAGAAAGTCACATGAATGCAAGAGCAGAAAAAAAAAAAAATTTGGGTGACAACTCACCTGCAGAACAAGGGATTCCTTATCATTTTCCAGACGAGCCAGCCTTTCTTGATAAACATCTCCATTCCCAGATATGTGTCCATTAGTCTGGAAAAGACAACAAATATTGCATAGTCAGCTATTGCACCACAGTGTCATCTAATGTTATCAACACACCTAAGGAGTATTTTTCAGCCTGCGCAGTTTTAGAACAGATTTGAAGTATTCTCCAGCCCCCTAAGGGTTACAAATCAAATAAACTGTCAACAAAGGACACACGACCACCATTCAGGAGAGAATTGTTCAGGGGCTTAAAGATGAGAAAGGAAGAACCTTCTGGTGACCCAGTTCTGCAAAATTCACTTGCTGTGCATTCAGCATTTTGCTAACAAAACGTGGACTCATTGCTATACAATGTTAAGCCACACTTGCAAAGAGACAAATACCCTGAGACATTCAGCAAGTGAAAAAAGCCAAACATACAATCTACAAAATGTGAATTATGCTTCTTGCAAGTCATACACACAGTCAGAGACATCCTTTTACATCAGGCACATTCTACTGGGTATGGGTGAACGTCTGCACTCTAAACACATCTCTTTGTAAAGCAGCCTGAGGCTTAAGAGAAACAAGAATACATGTTAATGCTATCAGAGAGTTCAGAGGAATCAGCAACTTTCTTCATAATAACTTCAATGCTCTCGAGCAGCGGGAAGGATTTTATTCTATCCATATTCAAAGCTGTCTCAAAGCACTTCGTGATCCATGCCACAATCAGATCTCAGCTCAGAAAAGCAAGTCTTGTTCCCAGCATGACATAAATTGCTTACAGGAGTCTGAGACGCTGTTCTGAAATCCAGGGTGCTCAGCAGAGCCCCAACACCACTGAGGGGCCCTGATTTGCTCCTGAATATGTGATGAAAAGAAACTGGGTGATTGATCCTCGTGCCCCTGTGAGCCTGCAGCACAACCCTGCCTTGAGAGGCTACCAGCACCACCCAGGAGCTACAAGCCTCCAGCTCCTGCTTTGAATCTCCCCTGATTGCAGAGGATGCCTCAGGAACTCTCCTGGCTGAAACTTCTTTTCTAAGTTACACGTCTGACCTGGGGTGGTGGGAGAAACTGCCTTGTTTGAACCTGAAAGAATAAAACTCCCACCAGCATCACTTGAGGGTCCGACATAAAGCAAACAGGAGGAGATAAAAGTGTTTGAGCTCACCTAGCACTCTCAAGAAATCAGGCTGCAAGTACAAGTCTTATATCACTGAGCAGTACCAAAAGTGTCTCCCAAGCATTCAATTTCGCATGGAATTGTTATTGTGACCATAATATCTCCCCTGAAATCTGCTCCAGCAGACTAAAAAAGGATGCTCCCTAGTAATTTGTACCAATACCTCACCACAATGATCTGAATTATCACCCTGTACCTGAATTATTTAGCAGCACAATACTGACCACCCAGACACTAAGCCCCAGGGCAAAATTCCTCTAAACTTCTGAGTTTGCCATAGTTTCCCCCTGACCTCTACCAGATTTTAGCTCATGCTGTTCAAGATCAGTGAGATCTTTAATTTTGTAACACTTTAATTTAGGTCAAAGAATTCACAATAAAATAAACCTTTTAGCTGTTCAACTAGTAGATTATGCTTCAGATTTTGTGACCTGCTTCACATTTTGTTTTATGTGAAAACAGAACTGAGGGTTTTGTCTACTTCTGCTGCTCTGCAGCTCCCTTGTCCTTTAAGTCCTCCAGTACATCTCAAGCACTTACTCAGCCTCCATGAGAACGGCATCCATATTTTGTAATATACAACACATTTATCAATCCAGTGCACGTGTCCAGTGTAGGAAACTGGTATCCATCCCTCACTACAGGCAGCAGAGCTGCAAAGACACCCCTCCATGCTGCTGGGGCTAACATGGAATTCCTTGCCAAAGGCCAGCCTTGACTCCTTGCCTCCCAACCACCTCATCAACACCCGAACCACTGACCCTCCTGATAGCTCCAGTCAGCATAACCAGACACAAATTCACTGAAACCAAAGACTGCAGGAAGAAAATGTGGGGAGGGGAGTCTTGGTTTCACACCACGATGAAAATGTCTTTAGGATGCTGTGAAAACCAACGAGGTGTGAAAGCAGAACGTTAGTCATTGTGCACAGCATCTTGCCAAGACACCTTTGTTGTTAAACTCCGCTCACATTTGTCAGGAAAAAGCCGCTTGGCTCAGCATGTCATCCTTGGTTTTAAAACTGGAGCATTTGGAGAGGGAGAGTTGAGGCTGCAGCTGCACACTGCCATCAGAAAGAGGTGATGGGAACCCCAAACAGAACAAGGGCAAAGGCTGCTCTCCCACAAACCCAAATGTAAGTGCTTACAGAATCACAGACTCATTAAGGTTGGAAAATACCTTTCAAATCATCAAGTCCAACCATCAACCAGCACCACCACTATGTTCACCACTTAACTCAAGTGCCAGGTCCACACATTTTTTAAATCCCTCCAGGGAAGGTGACTACCACATCCTGTTCCAATGTTTAATAATCCCTTCAGGAAAGAATTTTTTCATAATATCTGACCTAACCCCCAATCCCCCAGCACAATTTTCGCTCATCTTGTCAAACATTTAGGGCAATTCATCTATTCTTTGGGAGAAACCTTGCAGAGATGTCTTAGTTTTGCAAGCTGTGTGTACTGGGTGCAAAGAGCTCTTTTCTGGTTTTTGCCAGAAATATTTTCTAAAATCTGCATAAAACCAGACCTCCTGTAGCACACCAAACCCAGACGTTCTGTGTACAACACAATAATTGTTTGCTTTTTGCCTGAAGTGTTGTAACTTCTGTATAATACCTGGGACTAACTCTTAATGTGAGGTATGAAAAGGCAAGAAAGGCCATGACTTTGGTTTCAGTGGAGAAAATGATGATAGCTGGAGAATGGAAGATAGAGAAAGACCATGGCAGCTATTTCCAAGAGCAGCAGCCTAAGCACTGCTTGCAGTGGTGCAGAGACCCAGGAGCTGCAGGCACTGGACACACAATGCCTTCCCAGATCTTTGCTCTGCGCTGTCTTCAAAGACAAAAAGTTGATTCCTGGCATGATATTCTTCCCAGAGAGATGAAGAAGGAAGAGGGAAGATGAAACATGTGAAGAGAAGAACAGAGCAATGATGGCAGTGGGCAGGGCTGAAGAGAAATGGAGAGGGAATATGCTCAAACACTGGATTTAGGAAAGTAGTACATCATGAGATGGGGTGGAGGGAGTCCCAACAGGAAGGGAAGGACTGCAGGAAGGTCTGAAAAATGGCAGGAGATCTGGTGTGTGCAAAACCTGGGCAAGCAACACAGCATGTCCTTCAGGAGCATCTCTCCACCTGGGAACCAGCATCCTGCCCTGGGACTCAGCCTGGCAACTGCTCACCCTGCACAGCAACAGCTCTGCTTTGGGAGGGGAAGGAAAGAAATAAAACAATAAGAAAAGCAAAAAAGGAAAGCCAAAAATTTGATTAAACAGCAACTGCAAGCATATTTAGGGCACTTGGTAGTTCTGGATCAAATTTGTGTCATTTAAGTCAATAGAGGATTAACATACTTTACTAGCTGTGTAAGAAAGGCTTTGCATTTTCCAAAGAAGGCTCTTTTCATCAGCAACTTAAAATCTATCTTCAATTAAGCAGCTAGACTTTGCATGTATTTTCAATTTTAGGGATTAATTGCAAAAAAACTGTATGGGAAGAGAATTCAGATTTACCAATACCGATTTTGATCCTAAAAACAAAAGAACAGTTGTCACAATGCCACTGAGGCTTTACAGAAGTTTGAGGTCAAGCATTTACTTAAAATGCCTTGTAAGATCAGACCCAGTGCACTTATAAACTCTGCAAGATCAATCCACAGCTAATCTGTTAAACACGTGTGTAAAGCTTTGTCTGTAACCATCTAAGTGTAAAAATCCATGCTGCTCTGGAGGGAATTATTCCTGTAGTAAGTAGATGCATCACCAAACTTTCACAGCTTGCCTGCCTTTCAGTTTTTAATCCCTTTTCCCTGGTTTGGTGAGCACTCCAAACTCCAGGGAAGTTTCTAATGGCTGCTGGTTTAAACCTCCTAATAATAATAATAATTAAAAAAAAATTTAAAAAATCCATTTCCTCTCAGTTGCTGAATTCTCCTTTCAAAAATAAAACTCATTTTTAGCCTACCACAGCTGATACCCTCATTTCCCTTCATTTCCTCCTCTGCTTTGGCAATGAAATAAGCAGCACAAGTCACACTGCTCTTGCTGCATGTGCAGTTTGGTTTGTATGGAAGGAGCTGCCACTCCACAGCATCATTTCTCTGTACAGCAGATTGCACTGACTGTTTTGACCACCACAGTCAAGTCAACAGTTGGGCAAGCAAGCCTTTCCCAACACCTCTTTCCTGACCATCTGGAGTTAAAGTAGAGCTCATCAACATGCTTACACTGTTCAGATCATTACAATACACATTACCTATGCTCAGTTAAACAAAGCTGCTGCTGTTCTGCTTGTTCCCTCAGCTTTAGAGTCCCTTGCAAGAGGGCTCCTCCAGCCTCAGCTACCTCAATGTCACTTGGTGTGCCTTGGGCAGAGCCTCCAGGTTTTCCAAGCCAGGTATCCATCCCCTGTGATACAGACCCATGACAGCTTTACCCTCTGTAAGCATCAATCCCATCCCAAATTCATACTGGTCACACTGTCTGAGCTGGTGTGTAACCAGTTTGTGTGGGAGCCCAACTCTGCCCTCCCAAACGAGCCTCTCCTGCATTTCTGCTTCCCTGCTCGGAATATTTGCAGCCTGCTCCATGTACTCTGGCAGCAGACCCTCTGCCAAGCTTTTCCTAAAGTTTACAGGTTATTTCCTCCTCACAGAATGAGAAGGGGAAAAAAACCCCAACCAACCACAAACCCACTCAAGCCCCCCACATTATATTTTAAAGGTTTCGCTACAATAAAAGTGAATTCTGAAAGAGAAGCAGCTGAACACAGCCCTTCACTCTGAGGCATTTACCTGAAACATTCTAAAAGCATAAACAACACGCTGTTGAATAGGGAAGATGCAACCTTTCCACAATATTCCGTTTCCTCAACAGCAGCCCAGCTGGTGCCTGATCCACGAGAAGGATGAGAAGCTCATTCCCAGCGTTGCCCAGCTATGGTTGTCACTGGGAGAAACACAGGAGCCAGAGCAAGCAGAGCTCTCCTTACCTTATTTAGCCAGACGCAGTGTCCGTGAATGTCCCAGCTATACTCCATGCTGGTCATGACTGCTTTCATGCATTCACGGCCGCCACAAGCCGAGGCTGAGGGCTCCGGGCTCCCCTGAGCCGAGGTGAAGTGCCAGCAGGTTCCCTCGCTGAGCCGAGGATGGAGGCGAGCAGAGTGGGAGACGTGGGAAGCAGAGCCCGCGGAGCAGCAGCGCTCCTCAGGCGGAGCAAGCAGCTCTGGGGAATTAACACATCAAAGCCCGGCGAGAAACTCTTCCAGCCCGGATCCCGGCACGCTCAGCAGGAGGATGCAGGCAGGAGGTGCAGAGCAGCACAAACCTGAGCGGGAGCAAGGACAGCCCCGCGCAGGTGGCACCCGGCCATCCCCACCCTGCTCGTGTCACCAGCGCAGCCCCCTCCTCCGGACCCTCCCGGCCCTGCGGAAAGCATCCGGCCCAGCAGCACCGGAGAAAAGAGCAATTCCCAGCCCTTCACCTGGCTACAAAGTCAACAGGAGGAGCTTTCCTATTAATTGTAAAAGCTGCAGCCACACATGTAATTAATTCACTTGCAGGCGCCGAGAAAAAATGGAACAAGAAGACAATCCAGGTCTCACGAGTGGATTGTCCCAAGTTTATGTCACACTTCAGAATGACATAACAAGCAACAACAACCAACCTCTGTCCTAGGGTTCGAGTTTCAATTGACCCAGTACTAGCAGCAGCATGACAAACTATGAGTATTTTTGACCATAGAGCCCAGCTCCGAGAGTCCTGTGATTATCTCAAAAAACAGCTTTATTGTTAAAAAGAAACATCTCTAACTACCATAGACAGAGAAAAATCTCAAAACCATGAATACTGAATAACCCAGGAGATATCAGGAGAGCAAAGGATGAGCAGAGGCTGTGCTTTTTAAGCCAAACTGATTCATTTTGGATTGGGAATGGTGATTTTTGATGGATTGTTCTTACTGCCAATGAACTCATCCCTGATGCATGAAGATGCCACACCAAGGCATGCTCTAAATGAGCCCTTATTAACTTCCAAGTGTTAAAAACACACCAATCTGGATGGTCACCTTCAGCAAGAAGCAGGGTCCTGTGTTTCCAGAACTTTGGGAGGTGGATCTCACAGGGACAAAACACACTGCCAGCAGGGAGTTGATGATGACAGGCTGACAAGGTATCACAAGATTCCTTTCATATTCCTTTCATACTGCAACTTGAGGAGAGATCTCAAACACCCTGGTGCCACACATTAGCATAGAACCTTTTGATACCTAAACTCAACATAAGCACAAGCTGAATCAAATGACTGCACTGTACACCCACACCAGGATAATCAAACAACAAACTTGGGTTTGAAGACAAGATTTTTTTTTTCCATGAATAAGAGATGATTTCTGGCTAACCAAACTGCTTCATCCACTTGGAAATCACCCTCTTGTCCAAATAGGTCAGCATATCTCTGTAAGATTACAAGCTATGTCTATCCAGCAAGGAAAATTTCTCTCTGAAAGCTAATATCCCCTCATATTAACTCTCATTACTCCCAACCACTCTCTGGAAGAACCAACTTAAAGAAAAAATGTCAAAATCTGAAGCTGGTCTGTGAGGCAGTGGCAACACACTGGATTGCATGAGCTGCTATGGATACTATGGCTCAATCATCATCCTCAGATGAGCTGAAAATGTTCTGTGGTTGGACTTGATGATGATCTTAAAGGCCTTTTCCAACCTTAATGATTCTTTGATTCTGTATGATTCAAGAAACCCCCAGAGGCCATAAAGTTTTGCTTGATCTTAAAGTCAACTTCAGAAATTCTCTTATGGAGCGAAAATAATTATTAAAATACGCATTCTAATATATATATATATATTTAGATTCAGAAAGTCACTTCCAAAGTCAAAGCCACAGCTGCTCTTGCTATGGGTTTTAAAGAAAAAATATTATATTATCCAGGCCCTTTCATTCCAGGGGCACATCCTTTAAGGGGGAGAAGGCACACACCAGGACCCACATACACAAGTTCAGATCAGGAGCATGGGGAAAATGGCTCTGAGGTGTGGGAAGGCACTGTCCACCCACTCCTACCCTTCACTCTTCTTTTTAACAAGACACAGTTGGTTTCTTCTTTCTGGGAAAGTTGTTGCATAAGATGTGTTTTTTTAAAAATGCAAAAAAAACCCCAACCACTTTCGAGAAAAGCAATAACCAGAAGGAAAACTGTCTCTTGTTTGTTTCAACTGAAGGAAAACCAGAGCAACACTCATGACTGGGAGCAAGGTTTGCAAGAATTACTCTTCAAGAGATGGATCTATCAACTTCCAGCTGGACACAACAACAGGGCTGGTCTTGCAAAATGTGGTGTTCATTTAAAACAGTCTTGCTACTGGTGCTGATGCTAGAGATTACTCACACACTGCCTGTACTGAAGCCAGAAGCTCCATTTTCACACAGTACAGCATTTGCTTTATTAAGGCACACACTGGAATACACCAAACATTTCTACTAATCAAGAGTATTCTGAAAAAACTCCAGAACTCTGGAATAGTTACAACCTGGCTACGGATTTCAGGCCTGGTTCCCAGGGAAAGCACAGAATCCAAACACGTTTGAGCTCAGAAAGGTCTCAGTCCCCTTCCAGCCTTGGAACAAATGGCCTCGTTTGTAATTTGCCCCACGACATTGACCTGCCCTCCATTTGCACATGGAGATGCGAGCAGGATTTCAGCAGCAGACATCAGCTCTGAGCTGCAATGACAAGTTATAGTTAAATTGGCTTCCTTGTGCAGCACAGAGCTGCATGTACAACTTTCCCCAGCTCCCCATGGGGACCATCTGATGGATTCTCTTGGAAGAGCTGTGCCAGATGTCCGGGCACTATATGTGTGCTGTGGTGTCACGTGGCCATCTGGCACCCACCCGTCCAAACAACAAAAAGCAGCATGAGGTGTTCGAACCCACTGGCTCTTTGTGAGTGCTTGCACAGACACACTGAGAGAGGCAGAAAGGAAGAGGATCAAGGACACAGGGCAGCCCATTCTGGCATGGCAGGACTGAATGCTCTGCCCTATTTTACAGAAACTTAGGGAGACCGCTGTCATCCCCTTTTCTCAACATGGTCACCAGTGGTTTGGCTGCAGGAGCCAGGGGAGGATTTTTCTCCTGTGACACACTATCTGGCAGCAGCAAACACTATTTTTGTTTTCCTGTGAGACACAAGAGGCTTGCTTACAGCTCTGCATGGGATGTCAGAACAGCAGTTCCAGCATCCTGGTGGATGCAACTTTGTGCATGGAGGATTAAACCGGTTTCAGACAAAGAAGGTGTCTGCTCTTCCTCTGTAAGGATGGGCATAGTTGCAAAAAAAATATTTCCTGCAAATCATCCAGGCACTTGATGTGACACCTCCCTGCTCAGATAGGGACTGGTGACACTGGTGACACCTGCAAATCCCATGGCTGGAGCACACTATAAGTGGAATGTTAAGTCTCTCCTATGAGGGGCTTTAAGGATGACAGAGAATACAGGGGAGTAATTTGAGGCAGAATAAGGAATAATTGAGGCATGGATGGAATAGCTATTTTGTGCAACCTTTGGTACTCACATCCCCTGCACATCTTTTCCAGTGGTTGGGAGGCATTAAACTGAATGGCACAAGAGAGCCTTTCCTCTCTCACTGAGCCCATGGATGAAGTAAAAACCCACTGCTGTCTCACTGCCGTTAGGTGATCCACATCACGCGGGTCTGAAGGACCCCATTCCAGACCCCACCAGCCAGGCACCTCTCAATCACACATTTGCCATCACAAGGGGCAACAACTGGTCTCCACCTCATAAATCTCAGCAGGCACTGCAGCCTCAGCCATGCTGCTGGGCCCCTTTACTCCAGAATAACCTGCAGGGTGGATCAGCACCACTAAACATGGACTACAGATGACTGTGAAGATCATGGGAGAGTGCAGTTTCCAAGGCTGCTTATTTGGCATGTTTTTTGCTTGTGAAGGCCACAGTTGCATGAAACCTGTGATGTGCCTCAGCATGTGCTCCCCAGAGAGCAGCGAGTAGTTACAGCGATGTTCATGGCTGTATGTTACACAGGCAGGGAATGCTGATGTTAGCAGGAACTCTGCCTGTGTTAAAGACCTGACTTCAATGTCACTCTTGTCTCCTCCTCCTGATCTCAGCGTTGGCTGCCACGCTTTGGCAGTGGGGGTGAGATCCAAATCCCACTGGAGGCAGTGGGAGAGCTCCCACGTGCTTCATTAAGTTTCAGGCATTTCCAAATGAGTAGTTCAAAGCAAAGATTAAAAGAAAGGAAAAAGAAGGCTCTCCCTTCAGATCTTTCTGCAAGGGCTTTAGGAGCAAGTCCAAGGTGCCCATCTGTCCCTGCATTGCTGTGTTCAGCCCCCATGGCAGCAGATGGCACAAAGGGCAGCCCTGCACCCTGCAGTCCTCTGGGCTGCAGCTGAGCACTGAGATAAATCCACTTGTTGAGATAAAAACACTTTCTGCAAGATCAGCAGAGCTCCCACGAGGTGCGATGCTTCCCCAAAACCTGCACACACCCAGACCACCACAACACAAACCCTGCCACACACCACGAGCACAGGAACTCTTCCTTGGCCCTGCTCAGAAGTCACCAGTCACCTCCAGGGCACCTGGAGGCAAAACCAGCAGCTCCTTCGAAAATGATGCTGTTTTAACTCACCTTTTGGGAAGTACAACATCTTATTTCCCAGGGTAGTCTTCAGGTAACCTACACTCAGATAATCTTTGATTTTTTTGGGAAAACCAAGTCTTGGGGAAAGAACTGCCTAGTCAGTTATATTTATGTGTATTTTCAAAGTGAGGTGACAAAAACTGGTCGATTCACAAACAGAGAAAATAAAAGTTTGGTTTGCTATCCAGATTAAAGGGATTTTGAGCGTACACCACGTTATAAATCAGGTAAGGAAGCTCAGTAATAACAATGGTCCCCATAGAAAAAATGCTGCCAAAATGCTTTTTACTGAAAAGTATTCAAAACAACTTTCTTGCCCCACCTAAGCATCTGATTCTTTAAAAAAGGTCTTTCTTTCCTCAGCCCTCTGAGATGAAACTGTAGTTCCCAAGTATTGTTTGCTCCCTAGATTGAGGCACCAGTGGTACATCAGACAGCAGAAGCCAACCCACTGCATGAGGCTTTTCCAAGACTCCACAGCAGCATCTCCAAAACCAAATTTCTCCCCCGATACCCACTCTAAGCTTTATAAACAGCTGTGTAAAACAGAGCCAGTCTAGCCAACATCCAAAACGAGCCTGGTGCAGGTGAAGCAAGGTGAGACTGTACCATTTGACTTTGGAGCCATTCGATGAGAGCCTCTGCCGTGGAATCCGGGATCTGGCAGCGCAGCCCCTCCCTCTCGTCCGCTTCCATCATCTCCAGCAAGCCCCGCAAGTCCTCCACGAGGTGCAGAGCCCGCAGGCTCCCCATGAAGGGGGAGGTGGGGGACTGGCAGTCAAAGATGCCATTGGAGTATTCCAGCGCCTTGGAACCTGCGGGGAGCAAAACCGCATGTGGACAGGTCAGACACAGCCCGAGAAAGGGTGGGGGTTACTCCTGGTAGGGTTTTTCCCAAGCAAACTCAGGGGAGGCAAGCTCCAGCAGGAAGGAGGTGAGCTGGTCCACAGCGGGTAGGAATGCCACAACCTGCCCATGGGGTCAAGGCTTGGGCTGGGCTCCTGCTGCCCGGGATGAATTCCTGAGGCAGAAGGTGCTGCCAGGGAAGGAACATCCTCTGCCAATGCCTTGAGTCACCCTGCAGGCACTGAATGATCCAAGTCACCATCCTGTGATGGTGTCCAGAGGAAATCATGCCCTGCATTTTCCATGCATTTTCCATGTTCTGCTGCTCCAAGGCACTGGAAATTTTTTAAAATAAGAAAGAAAAAGATGAAGATAAATTAAAATTGCTTCTGCACGGGAATAAATTTTAAACCCAGCAATTTGACATGGTAGCACTGACATTTGCATGTTAATAAAGAGAAAAATCTCTCATTTGCATAAACTCACAGGATGCATATTTGACCTACATTAGAAGTTGCTATATATTAAGTGAGAAAGGAAACTATGAATTTAGGATTAAGGTTGATTTAAGTCAACCTAGCTAATTCCAACTGTAATTCCAGTGCACTGATTTGTGACCTTAATTCTGTAATACCTCGTCACAATGAGATGTGTTCATGACAGACCTTCTTTTGGGCTGTCAGCTTTTAGAAACTACAAGGATATGCCATATATGCACTTCCATGAACTTTCATTCACCCCATCTGGCAAGCCACAAAAATGCAAATATTCTGCTAAATTCCCATTGAAAACAATAGAGAGAAAAATAACCTCAGCAGCACAGCAGCTGATATCCCTTTGTTATATTCCTTTATAGGTCTATTCACACACATGGGTAAATGAAGTCCTTGGTGACTAAATCTTCCAACTTCACATTTTGTTTTTATATTAAACCTCATCCTGACATAACCAGCTTGGGCTCTTGGAAACACAAATACATGATTAGATCCAAACACCAGTGTCTACTTATGGAAATTACTGAAGTCACAGCTTACATGTATTTTTAGAGATCATCATGATCAAACTGAATCCCCTTTACATGTGTTCCTGCTATGTGTCTTTAATATCTTTAGGAAAACTGCAGGGAAGAGTCCCTGTTCAAAGAAAGCACACATGGTATGATTATTTTTTCCCTATGGAAAATTGTTTAAGTGGAACTACTGAAAACTTTATAACTGTGTTGCTATACTTGGGAGGGTATTTTTGACTATTGACTTCTTGCTCTTTCCTTCCTGTGTGTTGGGTATTTATATCATTTTCTAACTCACCAGACTCAGCTTAAAAAGCAGAGGTTGTATTCTTTGTGATGCCTCTCCCTGGGCATTTTATAATTTACAGGTACTTATAAAAAATCCAAATGTTCAAGGCAGGTCCAAATCAAACATCTGGACCCAAATCACTCCAATTTTGGGAAAAAAAAAATAAAGAAAGAAAGAAAGAAAGAAAGAAAAGAAAATTCAATTCACGTTTTAACTCTTCCAAGTTGAGGGAAGTTCAGAGTAGCCACTGTTGTCCTTGACTCTCCTGGTGCTCCATGCAAGAGCTGAACTGCCACTGCCAGCAGCTCTGTGAGAGAGGGCAGGAGCAAACCCAATTCATGGAGAAGGCAGGAGCAAACCCAATCCTTGGAGCCTGTGAGAATCTCTGCTCACTCCAGTTAACTCTAAGCTGTAATTGAAGGCACCAAAAGCAATTCCCAGCAAATCCCCTTCTCCACCTGGAACTCTGTCCTCCCGGTGGGAGAAAGGAGGACCCAAAAAGCAAAATAAACACCTGCCCCAGGTGTTTACCTGCTATAATGCCATCCATCTGCTCCAGGGCCGCAGCGAGCATGTCACTTGCATCACTCATCATCTTCTCTCTTCTCAGGAGCAATCACCAGCTACACCATAAGGAGCAGTAAAATGCCGATGGTATGAGTTGGTCCAGAGACTCACGCCTGCAATTTAATCTGCAAAAGAGAATTTAATTTCACTGCATGTTCCCTGAATTCAGGCATCACTGCTGTCAGATCAGCAGGAAGATTGGGGCCATTTGTTGACCTCAACAAAACCCAGAGGTGTTCACCACCAGGATCGAGGAATCAGAGCACCAACCTGATGACCCAGTTTCTAATGGCCCATGCCACAGGCCCATGCCACTGATAGGGCATGCCCAGAACACCTCAGAAATCCCACATGGCACTTCCAGGAAGCTCACATAGAAGACACAAGCCTTCTATCACTAAAAGGGAGCTGCAACTCAGCAATAAACCAGGTGTGTGTGTGCTGTAATTTTCTCCCCAAGGAACAGAAAAACAGAAGTCTGGCCACTTGTCTGAGATTTTTGGATGTCTGACAATCCAGAAGTTCCAGGCATGGAACTGTGTGCCTCCAGGCAGGATATCTCAGGTGCCCATGACTCACTGGCTGTCGTGTACATGCACAGGCTCTCCCTGCTCTGAGTTTAGCAGATTCACATCGCAACAATGCAATCTGATCTCACTCTCAAACTTCCACAAGCCAGATGTGGTCTCCAAAGGAGTATTCCCAGCAGTCTGGAAAAGCAAGCCTGCCCAACATGCTGCCCACAGGTGAACAAGTAGACAAGAATCCCTGATGGGCTACAAAGTCAATTTAAGCAGATGCTTAGGAACTCAGCTGAAGTGGAGCTGCAGGGCTCAGAGGCATTCCCAACCCCTCCAGCCCAGCACAACGGACACAAACCACCAACACGGCCCAGATTGCCTTGGCTTTCATCTAATACACATGGGACTGCCCCTGCTATAAATACAGCTAGGGAACAAAGCTAAACAAACACCAGGAAGGAAAACTCGCTTTAACCTTTGCATGCCCTGCCATTTGGTTTTTGTATTAGGCTGCACCGCTGCTGACATTTGCCCCAACATGAGCAAT
Organism: Lichenostomus cassidix; assembly: GCF_008360975.1. Taxonomy (NCBI): domain Eukaryota; kingdom Metazoa; phylum Chordata; class Aves; order Passeriformes; family Meliphagidae; genus Lichenostomus; species Lichenostomus cassidix. The sequence goes on from NC_139480.1 coordinate 54,890,318, forward strand.
TAAGAAAGTACTTCATAATATCTCTGGCGTAAGTCCTGGAAAAGAGTTTAATTAAAAAAAATCGAAACAAAAATCTGTTACAAACGGATTTTTCCCTCCTACGAGTCACCTTATTGGTCTGACCCAGCTGGGAAGTAGCTCTCATTGGAGGCTGCCAGCCAGCTCTGCTGAAATGCTATCCTTAAAATGCCAACAAACATTTCATCTTCCACAAAAACATTTTTATTACATGAAGTAAGTCCAAACCCTAAGGTAACCTTTGAACGACAGCACAAAGACTGCTGAGCTTTTGGCAAATGCCTGGTTTTCTTACATGGTTGTCACAGGGAGAAAAACCAAGAGACCTTTAAACACTAAAAATACCTGTAAGTGAAGATGCTGCATAGCTTAAAAAATGCAGTAACATTGTAACTGAAGACTTTCAGCCTTCAAGGAAGAAGCCCCCAGTTTTAAACACCATGTAAACATTCAGCTTCAATCAGTATAATACCTGCCATAATATGCAGATCCTGCAAGACAAATGGCTGGGTGCCTCCACATCTGATAAAAATGAGCAGAAAATGCAGCTTTTGCACACACATTCACTTGGACAACACTGAAGATAGTCTCTTCTTTTCTGCTTAAGATTTCCTGGCTCTGATATCAGGCCCTGCTCAAGCATGGGTGTCTGTGAAGGCAGAGTGTGAACAATCTGCCATGGATTTCCCTCAAAGGGCAAAGAACACACAAGAAAGCCTGGGGCTTCTGCAGCCCCAGGCAAAACACTGATTCCTCACAGCTCTAGGTGGAAAAAGACCAACAGCACAAAGCAACCACAAACCCACAGCAGCCAATCAATGTTTGGGAATCAGAAGTGCCCATGAGCTTTCCAAAGTGCATAAGCACCTCATGGGGCAAGTAAAGAAGACAGAGCCAGGCTTCTCTCAGTGGTGCCAATCCTGGGCATCCCTGCTTTGGGCAGGGGCTGGGCTGGAGACCTCCAGTGGTGCCTTCCCACCTCAGCATCAGCAAGCTCAGTGCAGCTCATGATCAAGCATTAAACACAGTATTGGAGGTTGGTAGGAAAAACCTATGCAGGCTGAAAACACACAAAGGAGCAGAGTGCTCCCTAATCACATTTGCTCACAGTGCACCCCTTGATTCTCACCTTCTGGCTAGGAAATGCACGAACTGGGGACAAGGAACTGCTAATTAGCACTTGCACAATAAAGCCACGGCTCGTAGGCACAGAAAAAGCACCATCCTTATGCTTCATCCAGATACAACCACCCCTCATGTTTGCAAAAAGCACTCCTTGCTTTTCCTAAACAAGGGCTTTGTCCATGGTTGTCAGAAATCCCTAACACAGCTCTCCTGATGGGAGCAGAGTGATACCAACAGCACTCAAGAGACTTCCAGGATACCTGGCTCTGCCTCCAAGGAAAGACACATCAGTTTGCACAAAGCTTCCTGCACTGCTGCTCCCAAAGGAGCTGCGCTGCCGAGAGCAGCAGGCAGAAATTTTAAGATAAAACTTACTGAAGCAAGACCTTGCAAACACACAGACCTCCAAAAACCCTTCCACCACTCACGGAGCATCTGTTAGCAGCCTGACCAAGCCCACAGCTGAGAAACTTGGAGAGGTGAAATGAAAAAGAACAAAAAGCCCCCGAGCCGAACAGCTGGGGATGACACAACAAAATCCCATTTCCCTGGTTATTTGGTCCTAAAAGTGGTCATTGAAAACTAGCCTGGAACAGCACATCCTGCTCTGGCCACTTTCCCAGCACAGTGCAGCACATCCAGCAGTCAGGAAGTAAAATTGCTGTGATAGAAAAATAATATTGGATGTATCTTTCCCTAGCAAAGGCATAGAATTGGTTTTGGTCCTTGCACAACCATCACCAGCACGTGAGGAAGGGGTGGGCAGAGGACAAGGAGGGCCTCATACACCAGGGGAGCAAAGGACCAAACTGCATGGAACCAGAAAAGACAACAAATGCCAGGAGGAAGAGGGTGGAAAGAAGAGGTGCAGAGGGAGCCAAAGAAACACAAATCAGCAATCAACAGCCCCCTGTGGACTACAGGAAAGTGGACAACAGTAAAACAGCAGCAGATTATTCCTTGTGCCTACTGAAGGGCACCCTCTGACTTCACAAACTTTGAGAGAAGCCTCAGCTGGCCATGGACACAGCACAGCTTTTCCAATATGTATGCTCCACTCTTTACTCTTTCCTATTTATGGCTTTGGTCTAATATAAATAAAACCTAAGAGAAAGCTCAAGGCTTTGGGTTTTTTTTCCTCTTGGCAGCAATTAAGGAAAACCACACAAGCAACACGAACAAAAATCCATCTTGGGAGGAGTGCAATGGAGCTCCTTAAGAAAATAATGAATAGCCAATGATGACAAGCAGCTTAAATTCTCTTCATCCACAAAAGCAGGAAGGGAAAAAAAAATCACAATTTTAACACAAATGGATCTATGGCATGGCAGATAAATGAGATACCGAGGTGCACACAGGAGACAGAGATGCAAATGCATGAAATCCACCCCTGGCATAACGTCACTGACAACACACCTGAGAGGAAAGTACTGACAGTGCCCTGCCTGACAGACTATTTAAAACAAGTTTTCTCTTCCTTTCCAAGAAAATGACAACACTTACCTTCCAGTGTGCACAGCCAGTGCCAGGTGGGGTGTGGGGGGCTGTTTTTACAGAGGCAGATCCCCCTTTTAGGGCTCCCAGCTGAATACCTCGCTCATGCCGACAAGAACAAGCACTGCTTTGTCAAGCCCGTATTTACAGCCCACCATCAAAAAAACCAAAAATAAAATACAAACGCAGCTCTCTCCACTGTCATTTATGATTAATCTTATCACTAGCTGGCATTTCTACCTCATCCCTGGCTGGAACAGAGAAGACATAATTTGGTCTTACTTGTTTAATGTCCCTTCCTCTGGTTAGAACGCACCAGCCGGTTGCTAGGGCTGTGCTGTTCACTTTTCAGTAGGTGGAGATTTTTTATTTTTATTTTTGAATGACATACAAACCCTCTGGCTACAGCGCTGTGAAGACGTATTCCAAACGGCTTACAGAGAAAACAAAACACTGCCCTGCAAATAAACACAAGGAAAGCTGGGTAAAAAAAGCCAACAAGGGGCTCTGTGAGTGGAACTGCAGTCTGTTGGGTGCAAACGGGAAAGCTGCCTGGATATGGATTTCAAAATCTGATATTTAATTAAGACGGCAGACTTCAAAAAGAAGGGAGGAAAAAAGCACTTAAGCATTTTACATATGTAGGAAATTATAGTTTTCCCACCCAGAGGCTGCCTCTTTCCTAGATCAAACAGCACACACAGAGGCACCGAGGGGCCACATCTTGGAGCCCATTTTTTGTTGTTTTGGGGGTGGTCTCATTCTGGCTGTCCACCTGCAAGACACACCATGCTTTAAAGCCCAGAGGTTCGCAGAGTTAAAGAGAATCAGCTGCCTGCTGGCAGCTCTGGAGGCCCAGGGGACACACCGTGCCCTGGATGTCACTGCTCTGAGGAAGGGAGGGCTGGCCTTTTGTCCCACTCACCTTCCTCTTTGTGCACATGGGCTGAAAATGCTCAGCTTTGGGAAATAAAGCATCAGCTACAGATTAGTTTTATGACATGATGCAGTAAGATGGATGACTTAAGTTTCCCAGCTCTCCCATTCACACATAACACTCCTTAAGCCAGGAAATTTTGATACACAGAAATTAAAAACCTTGATTAGGGCTTGTTTCTGAGAGCTGTTGAGAGTAAAAAAGGATTCCCAAGAGCTGGCTGTCACCCCAGAGCAGCCTACCATGAAAATAAAAGGAAAAAGCCAAGAAGTTGCAGTCATCTTTTCCGGGGATGGTGGAGGGAAAGAACCTGTTCCACAGGAAAAGTAAGACCCTAAATGCTGGCAAAAGTCATGTCCTGCATTCTCAGTCCTACATGTACCAGATGACTGCACAAGAGGTCTAAATAACTTCTGAATTCATCTCTCTTGCCTCACTACGCTAAAACAACACATCCTTAGCAATTAATTTTTACTAAATAAAGCTCTGTTTCATGAAGAGAAATGCCATTTCAGACACATCTATTTCTGCTTTTTCTGGCAGGCCAGAAGAGAAACACAAACACACAGAGACTTATTTACAAAATACATTTCAATCACAATTACAAACAGTTTCAAATTAATTCAATCCAAATCCCTGGCACAGTTTCTCACAGGATGTTTTGAAGATGCTCAACTACAGTGCCACCAGTCAGTAGCAGTTTAACACTTCCTAATGAATATATTCGGTTAATTTACACTTGGAGTCATTAGCATTTCTTCTAATGTAAATGAAGACTCCATTTCATTCCTTCCAAGCCTGGAAGAAGAAACCAAAAAAGAAAATGGATCCTAGTTGAATATATCGCTCTGGCGGTTTGCAAGAAAAGAACAAATTAAATTTAAAAAGTCAAATTAGGAAATGCTGGAAATAACTTAATGGGAATAATATAGAGAAATATCTTAGTTTGAGGCAGGAATGGGAATCTAGGTCCCAAATATGCTTTTGGCCAAGTAATTCAGACATTGCTGCCGTCATGCCGAGGTCACCATGTGGAGCCAGGTGTACCCGTAACGTTATTATGGATAAAAACAACCCAAATGTTGGCAAAGGCTTATTTTAAACTGATAAATGTCTATTTATTTTTATATCTATAAATAAAATTCTTTTTGAATTTGCTGAGCTCTAGTCAATGACATCAAAGCAATACTGCTCTCCTATTACGCAGTATTACAAAAAAAGCAACAAATGTCCCTTTGTTCCCTAAGTCTAGATCCTTTCTTTGTTCCCTGAATTTCATTATTTCTTTATCATACAACAAACACTATTTATTTCCTTTAACTGATAAAAATAAATGGAAGCACACTGAGGATAAAAGCCCAACCCATAGTACGTAAGAAACATCTTGAGATAAAAGGTTTCAAGCTGTAGAAATTACTTTAAAGTACTGACAGAGCACAAAACAGCCCTTCCAAAATATTAATGTTTATACCTGGGAAAAACTTACCTCAAATCACACAACTTTTACTACCAACCAGCTGAATCTCATTCTGCACTTTGCCTCAAATTTGTTAAACACTCTGGTCGTAAATCAAAAGCTAAGCCTCGACAAGATAAGTATCCTTGAGATCCTTTGACAGAGATGCATGCACAGCAAACAGCTTAGACAAACACCCAAAGTCTCTGAGTCAAGGTTTATGGCTTAGATTCATCTCCAATTACAAAACAAACCCTTTATTTGGGTCTGCAGCACCGAAATCACTCTGGCTGCTTATCTCTACTACCCTGCTCTCCAGCAGCTCTTCTGTTGTTGTTGTTGTTGTTGTTGCAATTGAAAGGAAATTTAGAAACAGGGTTTTACACTGACAGGTGATGTTGGTTTGTGGAGCACAAGCAGGATCTGTGAGTGCTGGGTGGCAGGGAGGCAGCTCCTTACCTGCACAGCAGCTGGGAGATGCTACACCTGTCTGAAAACTCTCTTCAGACTCACTTTCACTCTTTTCTCACAAGCAATCCAAGGTCAAACGAGGTCTTGTAAAAAGACAAAACAAAACAAAAAACCCCAAAACCAACAAAAAACCCAAACAAAAAAACCCCCCAAAAAACCCTACAAAAAATCAAAACCAACCAACCAAAACCAAAAAACAAGCCAACAACAACAAAACAAAACCCCAAAAAGCAAAAAAAAAAACCCCAAAAAACCCCACCCCACCAAACCAAAACCCTACAGATCACTTCAGGCTGTTCCTGTTTTACTGGTTAACTGTTAATTAGTCTTCAACTTCTCACCTCCAAGAGCCTGAGAACCAATACATTATTTTCTCACTTGTTTTGCTTGGGTCCACTGATTAGAAAAACAAATGAGATATTCATCCCTGACTCCAAGACTGCTAAGGCAAGCAAGGAAATGCCTCACATTCCCCAGCAACATGTTACTGACACGCTGTGGCCACACAGGCTACCCAACAAAAGGGCACTGTTGGGTGACAGGACAAAAGGTAGTTCTTAAAAATACCTTAAAACCCACCAAATCCTGAGCACTGACCCACATTTAGATACAATTTCATAGCTTGTGCCACTTGCTTTCAATGAGCTGGATCTAAAGACCAAATTCACAAGCCTCCAGATTTGAAAGGATTTGGCTCTAGATTTTGGACCTTCAGGTCTAAGAGTTTCCAGATCCACATTTTCAGTGTTGGCACTGCACAGAGCAGAAGTAAAGGGCAACACCCATAAAAAGCCCATAAATAAATAAAATATATTTAGCCTGAACAGTGTTTTAATAACTGTCTGTAGAAAACAACAAAAAATAGTGTCTTGCAATTTTGCAGCATCAACTGCTACACCTGGAAAATCTGTGTACACATTGCATCCTTCCCTTTCTATCTGTCTCTGATTTTGCCATCTTAAGATTTACCTTTCAGAAGTAATGTGTAAAACAAGGGTGTGATATCTGAAGCACACATTTGTGTGTGAGGATATTTTTGTTTTTAAAAGACTTATGATCTCTGAGAACCTGAGGCTGCCAGTACCACCACTGGACCTCTGACAAAACATGATTTGCCATCTCAAGTCTTCTGCCATTTTAAAAATTAAGCAAGGTAAAATTCAACTTGGTTAAAAAAAATCTCCTCTTTTTTGCCATGCAATAGAATGGGAGTAAATTTTAATAAGTAAAAAACAGGGGAAAAGTGAAAACCAATAAATTGTAGGCCAACTTTCCCCCTGATTTTCTCTTTTTCTCCTCAAAAAACTGTGGACCTCTTCATCTTCTCCTAAACTAAAGTCCTTTGCCAATAACTCACACTGGAGCTTTGCCAACAGCCTTTGTTTAGGTAGCACAATTGGGAATCTGAGAGAGTCCACATCAAGACAAGCTGCTTTAGGGAGCACATGGACTTTAATCACTATCAAAAGTGGACATTCTACCTTTGACATTCCTGAAACAGTTGATGTGGGTTCAAAACAGACTTTAAATTTTGAAAGGGTACAAGTGGTTCATGGGTGAAACACCCTGAAATGTGCGTTTGCTCTCCTCAAACAGTGACCTCTGATGTCTGATGACTGCAGGGTGCTTTATCCCACAGGCAGCCAGAGCTGCTACAGACCCTGCAGAGCAAGGCACTGCCCTGCTGCAGAACAAGGAGATGCCTCTTGTCCAGTCCCTAGGGAAAGCACAGCCCCAGGGATTTCAGTAACACTGGAGTAAGCGAAGGTTTTAAATCTTTTTTCTTTTCAGCCAGGGAGCAGAGTGCTGTTGATTTTGTCTTGCTTTTTCAACACCAAAGTCCCAGTGCCAACAGATGAAGGATAAAAGCTGTGCACTCTCAGCTTCAAGAAAGGGCCTTTCTCTTCTGAATGCTGCACTGGTGAGTAGCAAGCAAACAAATCCCAAAAATCCCACTACTTCTACAGTGCAGCTTTCAGGAACCATATGCTGCCCAGACCATTGCTTGGCTGGGGAGCTGTGCGTCCTGCCTACCCTTGGGCCAGCTTTGCTCCCAGCACAGAGGCAATTTGGCAGCCAGGACACAGGAATCAGCCCTTTTGCTGCTCATTCCTTTCTCCTGAAAGCCTGCAGATAGTTCTTAGGGGTAGAGATGTTGTCCTCTCCATCCCGTTCTTAACCTCTCTTTCCCTTGCATGACTGACACCTCCTGACCATCCCCTGCAGAAAGATGTTTTCAGTGCTGGTGCCCCGCAGCTCCCAGCATCACCCAAGGCTAAAAAACTCGGTGCAGCAGGGGCTGAGCTGTGCCTGGGGCTCAGAGGAGCTCACAAGACGTCAGTGCTAACAGCATGGAAACAATGCTGGGGTGGGCTGGGGGGCTGCTCATGGTTGATACTGAAGGGTAGCAGGGCTTCACCAGCAAGGCAGAGGGAGGCAGCAAGCCAGAGCTGTAGCCTGTGCAGGAGCAGAGCTTTAAACACACCTGGTCTCAGCCCTCGTGTCTCCCCTTTCTTCTGCAGCAGGAAGAGGAGAGAAACTGGGGGGGAAAAAGGGGTGGAAGAGAAGAAAGTGTCTTCTTTCTGCTGTTTCTCCAGTAAGAGACAAAGGTCTAGGGATGGAAGGGAGCAGCCACTCTCCATCCCACAGCCAAGCCTCTGGGGATATATAGGAGAGGGAATATCTCACCCCTCGCCCCATCAGCAAGAGGAGCAGAAAGTGCTGGCTCTGCAATTGCGGAAGATGCAGTTGATGAGATGAAGACAAATCTCAGCACTCAGAAACTTAAGCCACACTTGCATCAAGACATGTCTGATGCCCAGCTGGGGCACAACTGCAGCTGCTGCAAACCTCCCTGGATTTCTATGGGACAACAAGGTACTGAGACTGAGGTTACTTACTACAGATATTCTAAGTGTGAAACAATTTTTTTTATTATATAGAATAACGGAGAAGGCCTATTTCTTTAGATACAGCAATAAATTTTGTTTTATTACTTGACCTTACCAACAGTGGGCTGCCTTTTGCAGACAGGGCTACAGCTTATTAAAATGGAGAAGAAGGTAACTTTGAAGAGCAGCTTACAAGAAAGTTTACAGCCCAATTGCAGCAGTTCAGTGTGAATACACCTATGAATCACCTGGTTTGAGTATCCAGAGCAGTCTAATTGAAGCAAGGGGCTACAAAACTTTCTTTGTAGGCACAGGATCTGCAGTGGATGGGTTAGCACACACCACCAGTGGGGCCACGATCCAAGTCAACAAGTCTGAAGCAAACTTAGGTGTGGCTAAATCACACGACAACAACAATAATGTAGAAATACCATCACATGCAAGAGCTGAACTGCCCCTCTCCACTATTAAGTATCTGCCACATGTTTAAGCCAGTCAGGTTTGCACTCTTCTGGAAAGCCAGTTTTACCCCACAAACTCTCTCAGAATTTGAAGTTTTCCAGAGGAGTAATTCCACTAGGATATTAGTTTTCATTAAGAAAGAACAGCATTATTGAGGCACATGGTTGCTGAAGGAAGTTTTGTGATCTATGAATATCCTGAAAGCTTGAACACAGAAAGGCCCTTATTTGACATGAAATACAGTAAGGCATAGAAGGGAAAGAAGGCATGAGGAAGCAGGATCTCCTGACTTTTTAAAAAAATTTTCAAAGTCTGTAATAGAGAAAAAAAACATCTTAGACTGCTTAACTGTTTCCCTTCCCTCAACCTACAGATCTAATTAAAATAAACCTTCAAAAACAATAAGAAAATTTTAATAATATTTTAAGATTTTTTTACTAAAACACTGAATAAATTCAAAGACATTTTTATGACTTGAAAGACCAAAAGTAACCTCACTGTTGTTTCAAAGTGGTATTGGGACAAAGTGGTTCTTGTGTAACTTCATAGTTTTCTAACTTTCCACAGTTCCATGGTAAGAGATGATCGCAAGGATGGAACAATACAGGTAGGATTAAAAGCTCCCAAGCCCATTATTTATACACATCTAATTAGCTCCTCCTGCACACACACCCCTTGAGCACTGGGAACTGCTAATATAATTCCTGCAATTAAAAACTTCAATGCCAGAATCCTTGTCTGCCAAAAGGAAAAACAACAACCACTCTGCTCCAGCACAGCTGGGCATGTTTGTACAGGAGTGGATACCCAACCCTAAAACAAAGCACAGCTCCAAGATCTGAACTCTCCCAAAGTTCAAGGTACTTATTAGAAACCTGTAATCCAGCACCAAGGACCACCTTGGACTCCACTGCAGCCCAGCGACCGATGCCAATCAGGAGTCTGGGGAGTTTAACACACTGTGGTTTTGTTCAGCCATATCAGAGTTCTCTGCTGATCATGGGATAACAGTGCTGAGCAAGTCTCACTCTGTAAGAGCCTTTTGCTTTGGTTTCCCCCTCAGAGACCACGTTAACTTTCACTGTGTCAGGGGCACAGTGCAGACAGATGGGTGAAGGACCACTTGCCTGCCATGATGTGAAACCAAAACTAGCACAGAATAGTTCAAGGCATGCCAACACTCATAAAGGCTTGGATGCATTAATGACCCTCAGTATTTCCATACAAATCTTCCTCTGAATACATAATATCAAGATAAAACTTCAAAAACCTTGAGGGATCAGATACCCTTATAATGTTACATTTCTTTGAAGTACTTTCCCTTTGTATTTCAACCACAGTTCTAAGTTTTTCTACTTACATACAAATCAAATTAGACATCTGATGCTAAAAGAAGCAGACACTAAAAGTCTTTCACACTTTCCCAACCTTTGGGGGTGGTGGGGCAAGACTCAGTCTCATAGAAAGAAGGGTATATATTAACCATAGGCTGCTTTTCACTATGCCAGCTGGTCAAGGAGGAGTTCTTCGTGTATCAAAGGTCAGACAGAACCAGAGTACAGCCCTGTACAGAGTACAGAACCAGAGTACAGAGTACCAGTCCCACCTGTGGCTGAAGATCCTCAGACCAAAGAACAACACAGGTTTAACCTGTATGATGCAAACTGACTTGCTGCCATCAAGAGGGATTTTGTGATTAATGGAAGTGCCCAGTGCATGAAGGCAACAGGAGGGAGGAGGACAAAACCAAGCTACACCAGCATTGGCAACGCCCTCATGTGGTTTAACTGGGGTGAGTTGATCAGCTTCAATGGTTTTCTTAAGAGGAAAAACTCAACCCGACTCCCAAACACTGCAGAAGTTGCCATGGAAAGGGATAGGGGTGGCTGGTAAAATGTACCAGGTTTTGGGCTTCAATCAAAGACCTTTCTGGACCCATTGAAACAAAAGGATGATCCTAGAACTGTCCTCTACTACCATGCCAAAAAACCCCACAGAAAACAAACCAACCAGAAAAATGCAAAACCCCACCCCAAATAACAGAAGTAAACAAATCATTGTATTTTCTCATCATAAACTAGCAGCTTCCTCAGCAACCATATGAACATCTGGGGCCAAATCCTTTCTGGTATACACAGAGACACTGGAGTTACCTGGATCTAATCTTCCATGTTCTCAAGCACTAAGTAAGTTTTAAAACATTGATTCTTGCTTCATATATAACAGATCTATAAAAATAACTATTAAAAACTATTGCCTCCTGTGCTTCCCTTTTTGGGGCTGAGTATTTTCCATGTGTTTACTGAGCCATCACTGAAGTGATGGTTTCTGGGAGGTTATATTTAGCTCTGAAGGACTAAAGGCGTTTTCTCCCTGGCTAAAGTTAGGAAGGGATCCTCCCCTAATGGAGGATCTTACACTAACTCTGCTGAACATAAAAAAGCACTGAGACAAGTCTAGTCTGGGCTTGCAGAAGACCCTGGTGATGCCAAGGCCTCAGCCATGATGATCCTGCTGATTAAAATGGGAAAAGTAAATCCAAAACTGGCACGAATGTTTGCTTTACGTATACAATAGAACTACAGTTTCATCCCTGTTTAGGAAAAGGAATATCACTTATTTCAGGATGTAAATTGTCATACATCTTCACGCAGCGCTTGTGTCATGCAGCTTCTCTCAGGGACAGCTGAACATTTGTTTACCACTCCATGGAAACTGGCTGCAGCAGGGGCATTTTGGCAACTCTGCAGGGTTGCCACTTCAGTCACTGGACAGAAGAGGGGATAGCTCTCCATCACGAGCACATTTAACTGTTCACAGAAAAATCCACTGCTGCATCCACCCCTCCAGAGTGCTACAAAAGTCCTTTGGTCACTACCTTCCTTACACCACCAAACTGCACCTTACCTAGATGGATTCATGCACTTCAAGGTTTTGCTGGTAAGACACAGCTACCATGGTGATTTACCTCAGAGAGGTTAAGGTCTTGTTGATAAACTGTTATTTTTGCAAATTAATTCCTATCACGGAATCATTGAATGGTTTGGGTTGGAAGGGACCTCAAAGCCCATCCAGTTTCAGCCTCCTTGCCATGGACAGGGACACCTTCCACTGCACCAGGCTGCTCCAAGTCCTGTCCAACCTGGCCTTGGACACTGCCAGGGATCCAGGGGCAGCCACAGCTTCTCTGGGCACCCTGTGCCAGGGCCCCATCGCCCTCACAGGGAAGAATTTCTTTCTAAATTCTAATCTTAACCTGCTCTCTGTCAGTGTGAAGCCATTGTCCCTTGTCCTGTCACTCCAGACCCTTGTCAAGAGTCTCTCTCCATCTCTCCTGCAGGCTCCCTTCAGGCACTGCAAGGCCACAGTGAGGTCACCCCAAAGCTTCTCTTCTGCAGGTGAACAATCCCAATTCCCTCAGCCTTTCCTCCCAGCAGAGCTGCTCCATCCCTGGGATGCCCTTGGTGTCCCTGCTGTGGCTCCAGCAGCTCCATGTCCTTGCTGTGCTGGGCCCCAGGGCAGGATGCAGCCCTGCAGGGGGGCTCAGCAGAGGGGCAGAATCCCCCCTGCCCTGCTGCCCACGGGCTCTGCTGCAGCCCAGGATGGATCCCTCAACATGAGTGTGCTCACTCCTGGTGCACTACAGCTTTGGAAGTACTGAAATGCCTTTTCCTCACATCCATCCCCAGGAGGCTGAGGGGAGACCTCACTGCAGTCTACAAGTCTTCTTCATGAGGGGAAGAGGAAGGGCAGACACAGATCTCTTCTCTTTGGTGACCAGGAACAGGACCTGAGGGAGCAGCATGGACCTGTGTCATGTTTAAACCAGCCAAGTTTAGGCTGAGGATTTTACAAGTACATTCAGAAAAATGAAGGGAAAAAATGCCTGAACAGGTATCTGTGTGGTAACAAGCAGAGGTCTCTGGCAGAGGAAGTATCTGAGTCATGCCATTGGATTTCGGGATTTGGTTTTTGCCCTTTATTAAAAGTTTTTGGCAGTTCTAAATGGCAAGTTTTTGTTTCCTGCAAATGTCTCAAGGATCATAAATGCATTCAGCCTCTCCTAATATTTTAATGAAATATCAGTTCCTGCTCCTCTGCTTGACTTGCAGGCAAAATCTGCCATTTTAAGGAGATAATCTTAAGCAGCTTTCTGAGAAATGTCAGGAATACTGAATTGCCATTTCTGTGCTCTGGTTTGGGGTGTATTTTTTTTTCCTCTCCCCTAATATTCTGTTTAAATTGTCTTTAAGAAGAAAATGAAGTGCTGACCAAGATGTAGTAGCATGATGTACTGTATTTACAGATTGCATGATCTTAATCAATACTGTCAGCTAATTAAAAGCCTTCCAAAAAGTAGGGGCTTAATTCCCTGTCACATTATTGAGTCTAAAAAATCAAGACTGAGGAAAATAACATGAACAAGACACTGACTTCCATGGCATCCTGTTTTTCTAAACCAAGTCTCAGTATCAATGAAACAAGAGCTGATGTCTAGTCACACTCCTGACCGTTGATGAGGAGTGGAAGGAAGTGATTTAGCACAAATGTGAACTTGGCAGGGAGGAAAGAGGTGTGAGTAAGGTACTTGGGATGTCTCCAAAGGCAGCCTGATGAGTAAACAGCTAATGAAGCCAACCTGATCCGACCATGCACCTGAGGGTTTGGGGAGGAGAGATTTGGCACTGGCCTCACAGTGAGTGACCAGTGACTTGTGCCAGAGGGCAGCGCTCCAGCGACCTGGGCTGCCTGGGGAGCTTGCAGGGGGAAGGAGGAAAACCAACAGATCCTGGCACAGAGGACTTTTTCAGGCCTGAAACCAATACTGAGAAGCCAGGCCACGGCCAGACAGCTGAGCTCCTCCTTCCAGCCAGAAGAAACAATTCTACATGGCTGTTGGCGAGTTCCCATGCCACAGGCACTCCTCAGGCTGTATTCAGCAGTGGTTCTGGCAGCTGAGACCACCTGCTCTGTACTCACACACCACCTCAACCTGTGGCAACCCTGCCCAAAAGGCTCTCCTGGCACTACAGCACTGCGGGCCAAGGCACTAAACTTCCATCTTAGGTGGGGTCAGCAATTTAGAACTTGTACACAGCAGTGTGCCAATAATATGCTGTAAAACAATCATTATTTTCCTAATTCCAGCTGCCAGACTCAAGAGAGCTAACCTAACTGAAGACAGACACGAAGGTGAAGTAAACTGGGCATTAAATCAAAAGAAACAGCTTAGCTAAACCAGTCGCCCTGAAGGGCTCAGATTAAAAGTTGCTCACCTGAGCTGGGGCTCCTGTTACTCTGGTCTGCATGGCTATTTTAGGGAGTGAGCCTACACAGGTAGAGCACACAGTCAACTTAGTGCAAAGTTCTCACTAGTGGGAACTTCTCACTTGTGGGAACTTTGCACCAGTGAGGAAAAAAGACAGCACTCCATGTGGCAATAGCATCCAGAAATCTGAAGCAGCTCTACACTGCTGCTAAAGTCAAGCTCAGTGGAAGTGGATATTGTGCCTGAGCAATTTTTATCTCATAAACAATCTACGCTATCCCTCTCTGCAGACTGCAAAAGATTCATTTCAAATCCTTTACAACTGGCCATGGTATGGGGGAGAGGAGAATCAACTGCTATTGCTCACTGACACTAGTATACAATAGTGCTCTTCTGAAGTCAGAATATACTGAGTAACAACAGCAAAAGAGAAACACACCCAGCACACATGTCAGAGCACACAGGGCACCACAAGGACGTCTGTGATATCTCTGCATCAGCAGCCTGCTCCTTGGAAGCTTCTTGTCCAAGAACTGTGACCCAGCCTGGTGCTCCTTTGCTTGCAAGATCTGACAAGTTCCCAAGACGCCGGTGTGGCTGTGGGCCAGCAACCTGGTATTCCTAGGAGCCACATGCAAATGTCTAATGAGGGTAACATGACCACACACGTTCCCTCTCCTGCTGTAATGCCAGCAAGGCTCCAAGCTCCTCCTGGATAACACAGGAGATAACTGAGCCGTATCCCAATGCTCCCCAGCGCAGATCACGGCATTCACCACGGCTGTCACAACACTCTGTAAATTATACACAGCACACACCCTTACCAGCACGAACCTCAGAGCTGTCTCCATGTTCTGTGGCAGCAGAGATTAACAGACGTTGACAACTGATCAGATAGGGCAAGCATTAGAGGAGACAGACGCAGCCCATTACTACTGTTTGTTGTGTACCTACACGTTTCTCGCTGCCAGAGCTGACTGCACTCACAGTTTCTCCTGATGTAGCAATGTTGTTGGGCTTCCCTTTCCCATCCTCCCAACAGGCAGCTATTTCAGTTGCTCAAGGCAGCGCTGCCCCTACATTTAGTGACAGGGGGATTATTACTGGCTGACAACACCCTGCTGAGCAGGAAAACACACCTTAATATCTCAGCCAGGCACCAAGGAACCCCTTGGCACCAGGCATCTGATCTAGAGGAGTGCTTGCAGGAACTATCCAGAGCACATTATACCATGTTCATGCTGGACTGTGCACATCACTCCTCCTAATTCCCTGCCCAGAGCACTGCAGCACAGCTGGCAGAGATTCTGTGAATGGCAGCACAGCTGCAAAGAAGGTTCCTAAGGGAAATTATGAGATAGGCTATAGAGGAGTGGGAACATGCAAGTGTAGCTATGCTTGATACTCGCAGGATTCAAAGGTGTTAAATTTATACACAACACACCCCCTTGATAACAAAAATATGAGAAGGTTTCATACAGATCTCATAGCAGCTTTCCAGTAACTGAAGGGGGCCTACAAGGAAGCTGGAGAGGGAGACTTCATTAGGAACTAGAGTGACAGGACAAGGGCCAATGGCTTCACACTGACTGAGAGGAGCTTTAGATTGGATATTAAGAAATTCTTCCCTGTGAGGGTGCGGAGGCCCTGGCACAGGGTGCCCAGAGAAACCAAGGCTGCCCCATCCATGGAGGTGTCCAAGGCCAGGCTGAATAGGGCTCTGAGCAGCCTGGGATAGTGGAAGGTGTCCCTGCCCATGGCAGGGTGCTGCAATGAGATGATCTTTGAGGTCCTTTCTAAGACAAACCAGTCTATGATTTTATAAATCCCTTCAGTGGCCAAATATGCAAGGGAAGCAATAAACACTAGCATAGTGTTGCACTGTGAAGGACAGGGTGGGAAAGGGAAAGGGCAAGGTCAGGGCAAGGGAGCAATTGTGCAAATCTGTGCAGAGGTCTTGGAGCAAAAAGCAACCAAATCCACAAAGAGGCTCTTGCAAGCACTTGCAAGCTGGCAATTTGCTCTGTTGCCAGACTATTCTGGGACTGAAACACTAACAGTCAACAAAGCTCTTCCCCAGACAGACATGCAGCATTCCCACCTATCAGATTTTCATCTCCTGTTGGGAGCTGGGAACAGACACAAGGGGACCAGAGCTGCCATCAGCTCGGTTTTGGTATTTCCAGCAATGCTGCAGCACCTGATGGGATGCACCACTCCATTTTCTGTCCTCACAGGGACAGACAGCTGTTCACTGCCCAGATGGCAGGGCCAGGACAGCTGCTTTACCACTGCCATCCCTCAGTGTCCCTCAGGCACAGTGACACCCAGGGCACATCAAGCCTCGGCCGCTCGGCACCCAGCCAAGCGGGCAAACCAGCCAAAACGCCCCTGGCACCGAGCCCCGGGACTGGAGCCAGGAACGGTTGCCCAGTCCCACAGCAGAGTTGAACTTTCCAAATATTTTGAACAGCTCCTTATCAGCAAAGCAGCTTTGCACCAGCTCAGCATTTCACAGTGTTTATAATCTGGTCCCCTTAAATTGGATTGACAGCCGAGCAGAATCACCAGCCTAAAATAGCGACAGTCTCTCTGTCGGCACAGGAGCTTTTCAGCAAGACCCACCCAGCCTGAGATCAGCAAGCTGCACAAGCCCACATTTGATGTCAAGCATGTTTCTAATGCCACTGAAGTCAATGATACTGAGAACATACTTAACACTGGCTGCCTGTTTGACCAAGTGACCAAAACAAGACCTCAAAATACAGATCCGAGCAGCTCTGTGTGACCTGTGGGTGCTGCCCGTAATAAACATCAGCCCTCTGTGTAAGGCCCGCAGTAAAACACCAGCTCTCCTCACCTTGACTGATTTCAGACCATCAGCTGCCAGATGTGGCCCTGGCCACAAACAGAACACAAGCAAATCTCCACAAACGTCCTGATCATTGTGGCCACAATCTGCCTTCCTTCTCCACTTAGAGGCATCACCAGAGCACAGCTCTGGGTGTGTTTGGGACCACGGCAAACACTGAAGTTACAAAACTCACATCAAGCCTGCAACAAAGACACGTTCACTTCAATGCGGATCTGGCTCCACATCACCCTAATTCAGTGCGACACCACCGTCACATAGAAAGGTAACTTCTTTACCAAGATGTTTCAAGGCAAAATTTACTTAGGGTTACACAGAGCAACTGTTACTGCATACAGAACACAAACCAAAAATCACCCAGGGAATCAGGGCAAACAAGGGGTGCTCTGTTGCATGAGGGAGCTCACAGGGTGGGAGAGCAGGCTGCGTCTGTGAAAGGGAATGAGTCAGAGAAAGCCTCCACTGAACAAAGTTCACCCAGCTGCCCAGCGCACAGACAGCACCCGAGCTAAAAGTTAACAGCCTGTGCCCCTCATGGTGAAGAGAAAACAGCACTGGCCATGGAGCATCACCCTGTGGGGACAGCCTGCAGCATTTCTATCCTTAGTGTACCAGGGACTGACTGTTATCAGCCACTGATGCTTATGTGACTATTGGTTCCACTGCTGTTACTGAAGAACAGCTGCTAAGGGCCTGAGAAAAAGCATCTCCTCCAGATGTAGGACTGCTGGCTTGGAAGGTGCTCCAGACATTAGAGATCTTGGATGATGCCCACCTGCCACAGCAAGGATGATACCATTCCCAAATTCACATCTTGTCCTGGCCAGTGCTGCTCACTGTTGGTCTCAGAGGAACAACTTCATCTCACTCACTCAGAGTGTTGGAAGGAATAAGCATAAATCCCCACTGCTTAATGGGCCTCCAATTGGTGGGCACTGATCTACTCAGGGTGAGGAAAGCAGGGTGCTTCCCAACTACCTGTTACACACCTCAGAACAGGTGTACCTGAGGAGGATCAGGCCTTTGGAATATTGCAATCATGCTGCCATCCCAGGGAAATAGATGGAATTCTCTGGCCTTACCCTTACACTAAACACTAGATGATTCAACTGAATTTGCTCTCCCCTTATGAGGTATGCTATTTCCTGCTTTCTTCCAGATTTGGAATCTTAACTCAGATTTGTCTATGTCCTATTTTTGGTTTCTAAATTAAGAATATTGCTCATTACCAGATTATATGGCATTTATTCTGAGGAGCAAGAGATCCTGATGCAGCTAAAAATTCAATATAAACACCCTGTGGATGTAAGCCATGACATTTATATAGCAGATTAATAAGCACTAAGAGGAATTTCTGATGTAGGGTACATGACCCTCCCTTCATTTCAAAGGCAATTATTTTAATACCATGCTTTCAAAGTGTGACATGTCCTTGAAAACACTGGCAGACAGACAACATTATCAAAAAAGCTTTCAAATCCTGGAAGGACAATTTCAGGTGCACCTCTGGTTTTGAGATAAGAGAACATCTGGAGGGAGTGTGTGGGCTGGCCAGCAGATAAGCAGGCTGAGACAAACACCAGTTTAATGCAGAGTGGGTCTGAGGCTGCCTTAGAAAGAGGGGAAAGATTGGACACAGAGTTCCTGCTCCAGACGATCTCCAGCTGTATCCAGCATTGTTCCTACTGCCGTTGCTGCCAGGATTCTGCAGCACTCTCACTGCTCAGAATGGCCCTTGCCTTTCACATCTCCTCACCTACCCCTTGATATTTTCCAGGCACCTCAGCCTGGAAGCCACTTCCTTGCTCATTTCAATGGGCCAGCTTACAGCTTGAGTCCTCCCAGAGAACACAGCCAGGCTCCTCAGTTATCACTTGTCAAACTTGGGCTGTGCCACCTCAGCCTTCCAAACACAGGAGAAATGGGGAGCTCACCAATTTGCAGTAAGGAAAGCTGAAAAGGTAACAACAGCTGCTTTTCCAGTGAAGACCTCACTGCTTTCTGACAGTGGTTTGATGCCCCAGGCAACAAAAAAACCAAAAAAAAAACCCCAAAAAAAAAGCCCCATCCAAACCCCCCTGGGCAAGAGCCATCCACACCTTCCAGCCCAGGGATGCCCCAGTGGGTCCCTTCCTCTCAATTTCAAATACCACAGGAACACCCAGAGATCCTAAAGGATCTTAACAAAAATTCCTTGGTAAGGGTATCAGCATGATCTGAGAACTTCACCCTGGACACATTATTGGAGGCACTCACCACTTTTGGATGCAGTACCTCACAAAAATTACAGAACACAGAATTAAAACAAACACAACAGAACAGCCCAAGATGCACAGGCAGTTCCCCACACGCCGAGCTGCTGACATTTTTCCTAAGCAGCTGAAATCAAAATGTAGTGAGTGAAGCTGTCAGATGACAAAGGAGAACTACAAAGACCTCACCACAAGCACTCACACCCTGCAAGCAAGGCATGAAAGCCTTCAGCAGTTGCTCTGTACTCACTGCTGCAAAGTCCAGGTCCCAACTCAGCCCTGAGGGCTTCCCTAAGCCCAGCAAGGGAAAAACATCCAGATTCATGAAAAGCCACATTCAGATCCTTAAAAAGTCAGCAGGCAAGTAATCAGCAATTTGGGTGTCATGAGAAACAGAGGATGAAAACAGAGCCCTGGGAGCATGGAGTGGTTCAGGACAGCTCTGCCCAACACTGGGAAGGAGCACGTACAAATGAGGTATCAGCTACATAAGAAAGTCAAAGAAAAATGAAAATAAAAATACTGGCTATGATACCTTGGTGCTGCTGTCCGTTGCTGAAGGTCTCATCTAAGGCATCAGGACATCTGTCCCACCCATCAGAAACAGAAAAGGAAATATAATCTTGGAACTAAACCTTGAGCCCCTAAAAAAGGCTCTGCAAATTTTTGCATCCCCAAAAAGAGCATGTGGCTGGAGACAGCTGCTTTCTCCACCGCCTTCACTAGCAGGGCATGCTCAGAATAAAGCTGGGTTAAGCCATGCAAGGCTTTTTGCCTGAAAGTTTATCAAACAAGGCATCTGAAGCCAGTCAGAAGGTGGCCAGGGAACCTCTGAGAGCCTGCAGAGAAGCAGCCATGAGATTTGGGAGATGAAGAAATTCTTCATGTGATTTCCATGCTCCCCTGCACCTAGCAGATTACCTGTTCTCCCCAAGAGGACTAAACTGTCCTAACACTGCCCACCGCTCTGAAGCAACTTTGTAAAAAGCCAGAATTCCAAAGAAAAAGAAGTTTTGACTAACTTCTAACAAGTAGGCAACAAAATTGTTACCATGACTTTGTCTGTAACAAGCGTGCCTAATTCCACAGTTCACTGCCTACAGCACTCACCTTTTCCATACGCCATGCAACACATCTGGAGGTCTTGTCAGTTCATTAAGCAGCTGTAAATCAAGGCCTACAGCCTAATGCAGTTGTATAAAATTATTTCAGCAAATGACATAATTCCAGACACCACTCTGAGCCAACAACTTCCACTACAGTCCATGGGAGGGGAAAAAATATCTCAGCATGGCATGTGATGGTTGAGACAAGAAAGATCAGCTTCTATGTATTGACACAGTTCCCATTTTGAGACAGCTCACTTTTCCCATCTTAGTCTCAGATGGATGACAAGATGGGGGAAAAAAATATTCCCAAATAACACAGAAAAGGTCTCCCCTGCCTCTGGCTTGAGAGGAAAGAGGAAGGAAGGAGCAGAGAGATCACCCAGACAGCAGTGACATCCCAAAAAACTTAACCCCATTAACACGCTGCTTCACCTTAATAAAACTTCTCATACACCTCCAACCACTCACTGAGAAGGGACAACCACATCAGTAAGTGAGAAAGCTTACTTTAGGGGAGAAAAAAAACCAACACACCCATCAAAAAACACCACCAGCAAATGCACTTAAATAAGTAGTTAAGAAGGTTAGAAAAGATCATTACATTTCCCTTTGTGTCAACCTGAATCAAACTTTCTTTTGCTCTACTACAGGTCAGGAAGGTGGGAACTCAAATCAATCTTGTTTCTCTTTTCATGGCCTGAGCTCACTTGACTTCTTGTTCACTTTCCCCATCTGTAAAATGCGGGAAATGATAATGAGAAACTACTACACAATGTTAGAGGAATTATTCCGTCCATAGCCATAGAGTTCTTTGAAGACGCAAAGTGCCAAGCATTATTACTACATCAGGAAATGATGTATTTTCTCCCCCAAGCTATACAGAGGAAGAAAAAAGCCATGCAAACAGCCAACTGTATTCCTAATGAGATGCAATACTCAAAAAGTGGGACATCTTAAAACAGATTGGACAATCTTTTTCCAGCTCACGAAGATTATTCCCAATACATAAACCTCAGAGGATTATAAATGCAAGCAAAGAAACTTAGCTTTTGACAAGATTTCTGCAGACAAAAAGAGCTTGTCTAAATAAACAGGGAAAATGTACATTTTAGGTCTCAGAGAAAAAAGAATTTTTCAAATAATAAGGGAAGAATTGAAATCAGATTTGCGAGCTTTGTGAGGGATGAATTTATGTTTTCCGAATATAAAGCAATTGCCAGGACTGGGAAAGTCACTAAAATAAGAAGAACCGGATGGGAGGGAGGCAGGAAAACACAGTGTGCAACAGAGGGGTCACATGCTGGATAAACAGGGCAGGCTGCTCACTATTCACAGATAAATACATCCCCCCTCTCTGCAGAGATTTATGGGTGTTAGAGAGCCACCATCAGAACTGTGGGTGAGCAGAACTTTAACTTACATTAACATTACCCAAACCACATCACATAAAATATGAGCAGCAAAAGCACAATAACATACTTGTTTTCTGCAAGCAGCAGTATTTCCATTCAGAAGAAAGGGAGGAAAAAGACATCAGAAAAATGCCCACCACTGCCTGCCTGGGGATCCTCCCATGCCCCAACCACGGGCAGTGCTGCACCTCCCATAAACATGCAAAGCAGCCACAGGCTCTGGGGAAGTGCTTGAAATTATTACTATTTTGAGCACAGTTTAGTTTAGCACAACTATTGGAATCCCAAGAAAAGCTGTGTGTGGGCTGGGCCCTGCAGGCCAAGTCACCAAGTGCCAATTAATGTAATACAGAGAAGTAGCCTTGTACTTCTTTCCCTCCTGCATTCAATGTGACATTGAGGGGGAAAACCCAACAACTACTAATTTTTGCCTTTTGCACACAGGCACTGTAAGAGGGTGGACTGGACACTATTTCAGTGCTGCATGTGATGATGCTCTATCTCAGCTTTAGACACACCAAAAATCTGCAGCCATCGAGCACAGACCTAACTCAGAGCTGGTGGAGTAGGGTGAAGACACACCTGAAAACCTGCAGGGTTTTGATAGGAAAGAGCAGGAGCTGCAGGGAGTACGACCAACTCTGGCTGCACAGACTTAGCCAGGTTTCTGTGTCTTCATGGCACCACACTGAAGCAGCTGTCTCTGCTAAGGCTTATTTTAAAAGCCTTTTTTAGTTTTTCTGAATTATTTATACATATGGCCTTACTGCAGGGCACAGATGAAGTGGCAGCAGCGTATTTAACATGGAGCTTGCTAGGGAGGGAACAACAGGATGGAAATCCATGCTTTTATGGATAAATAGAGACTGTGGGCAGAAGCTCTGAAACTCCACTCTGCACACACTGTTGTATTCTGTGTGGTGAGATAGGAGCTCAGACATCTGTGCTGAACGTGTGGTAACCCAGCCAAGAATGCCATGTTTGTCCCCATCTGGGAGAAGCAGCCAGCAGCCCAAACCACAGCCCCCTGCCCCTGTCAGCGCTGAGTCAGGCACAGGAATTTCCTGCCATCTCCTTAGGAGAGGCTCTTATTTATCTGTTTAATGGGGAAAGCAAGCAGCAGGTGGGGAAATCACGCTTTCCAGACCGATTGCTGAGGGCAACAGCTCTGACTCCTCCAAATGCCAGAGACCTGCCAGGACTGGAGCCACAGGGACAGAGAACTGAGCACCTGCTGCTACAGCCTCAGATGGACACGGACACACAGAGCCCATCCCAGGGAGCAGCAGCACAAGTGACAGGGAAAACCAGGCAGATTTATGTCCCAGGCCTTCTGCTGCTCCTGGGGAGGGGGAATCAGCACAGCCTCTGGAGAGCAAAGAGGGAGAGACTTCCAGCAAAGGCAAGACATTCACACGGTGATGGCAGCAGACTGAAAGTCTCCAAACACACATCCAGAACATGGCTGCCAGCCAACATCAGAGTTTTAACCATGTTTTTACAGCCACGATGGACTCAAATCCAGATAGAGTGCAGGGGCAGCTGGAGTATAACCCCACCAACCCTGATAAGCAGTAATAAAACTGAACAAAAGTGACCAGGATGGCAGACAAAGGTGAAAACCACTCCTAGAGCAAGCAGACCTCTCATTAAAAACCCAAGGAATAAAAGCTTTTGGCAGTGGAGTTTAGAGCTTCTGACAAATGAGAAGAAACATCCACTTCTTTCCAGGTCTGGTGCAAGACCTTGGGCTGCTGTGAATCCCAGAGAGATCTCACACACAGTGATGGAGTGTGGGAAGGGTCGGATACACGAAGAAGCACTCCAAGGGCTATGGAGAGGGTAAGGGAGTAAAACAAGGGAAATGGTATTTCAAATGAGACACCAGTCCTCACATCCTGTGGGACTGGGAGCTCAGCTGTGATGGGATGAGCACGTCCCAGCCACGAGGTGCACACATCAAGTGCAGGCACAGCAATCTGACCCAGTTCTCCAGCTGGAATTTAGGATGCTAAATCACACCATAATATCCAAAACAAAGCAGACGAGGGGTAACTTTTCCCAAAACAAGACTGCCAGCTCTGACATGCACCAGGCTACTTGGATCAAATCAGTCTAGACCAAATGCAAAATGCTGCTCCTTGAAGCCAGCGGAATTGGGCCATTTCCAAAGGATCTCACAACACATATTCTGTTTTGCTGAATGCATTTTCTCATAAACTTGCCCCAGTAATCTGAAAGCTCCTGGCAGTTTCTCTGCACATTGCCATAGACCTGCTGAGTCAGATTAACTGCACATGCACAGCTGCATCATGCAGTCACAGCATGTCCAGGGGGATCTTGTGCTGGAGCAGAACCCTTCAAACTGGGGTGCACACGCACCGCTTGAACCCTTCATATGCCACAGAACAGCTCCAGTGCTCATTTCAGTTCTGCTTCTTGAATAATCAAAATATACTTCATTACTCTGCCACAGTCCACATGTTAACCCTAAATCCACTGTCTTTAAACTGTGTTTCCACATTTCCCCGACTCTACACAACATTTTAGACTGTGTTTAGTGAGGACCATTCTTTAAAAGATACAAAATCAATGGATATCTGCAGAAGCAGTCTGACATTCTTCTGCAGCACTTACTGGAAGTCACATACAGCATCATATTAATGGCACTTGAAATGAGAGCCCAAAGGAGATGTTGTGTAAGACATCAAAAAGCAAAAAACCAGCAGATATGTAGATAATAGAGATCAGCAATATGGTGGCTTTAGATTACTCACCCACATGAGCAGACCTAGTGTTGATCTCCACTGTCACTCCTGAGCAAGTACCACTGATCCATATAAACTTCCAACTCTGAGAAAAAGAGAAATAGAGATTTTGATTAATCACTCAAAGTCTGAGATGACTTAACATTGATATCTTGTAAAAGTTTATCATCAAGCGACACAG
Organism: Lichenostomus cassidix; assembly: GCF_008360975.1. Taxonomy (NCBI): domain Eukaryota; kingdom Metazoa; phylum Chordata; class Aves; order Passeriformes; family Meliphagidae; genus Lichenostomus; species Lichenostomus cassidix. Next base: position 54,915,035 of record NC_139480.1, read on the forward strand.
GATACAGGAAGCACTGTGGATGATGTACATAAGAGCATTTTTAAAAAAGCTAATACCAAGAGATTAAAGGATGACAACTGATGTACAAAGAGGAAATGAGCTTGTTAATTCCAAATAATTCCCAGCAACATTATTTCTCAGTATCTCTACATTACACAGTTGGCCTGTGCCTGCCCTTGACATCCCCAGCTGATCACACACCTATAGCACAAAACAAAGAAGGTGAATAACGCCTGGCAAGGCTTCCTTCTCCCTGCTGCAATCTAAACAAACCCCAAACAAGCACCCAGTGTTGCCAGTGGAAGTCAGAGCTGCAACAACGATTCCTGTGTCTCTTTACCGTGACTATTTCGGTAAATCAAAGATGTTCTCTGTTACTGTGGTTTGACAGGAAGTTTTAGTCTTGGATACTCCCATCTACACACTGCGGACAAAAGAGGAGCTATTTGGTATAGGAAGTTTGACAAAACTGTTCAGGAGAAGGTTCTGAGTAAGCTTTGAATTTGAAATGCAGAAGGGAAGTTTGGGGAGTAAAACTTCAGGCTAATAACTAAAAATCTCCAAACCTATGCAGCTGCACGTAGAGCTCCCATTAGAAGAGGCTTAGGAATCATTGACTCAAATATGAGTGCTCAGTGAAATATGGTTGGTAGAAGGATGGGAACAACCACAACACCCCAGGGTCCCTCCACCTGGGACACTTCACTGGCACACTGAGACACTGCTCTCCAAACTCAAATCATGCCAAGAGCAAGAGCAGAAGTTTAAGACAAGCAAGTAACATGATCACAAAGCAAAGAATCGGCTGAAAAATGTAGGAATAAAGGCACACTGGCTAACTAGCTGTTGACTTGTGGCAACAAACTGCAAATATCCAGAGGCTGTACACTGGAAGAGAGAGAATTCAGCCCTCATATGACTGGGAGGGAAAATAACCCAAACATTTTTAAGGCTATATGCTAAAAAGCTGTAATAGATGATCTCAAGGCACACAAATGATTTGGTTCTCATTACTCCTCAGAACAGTTTTTTAGAGTAGATTGAACTAAACCACCGGGGGGAAAAAGAATTACACAGAACACAAGTGAGCAGGACATAGGAGCCTGTGCAAGCAGACTCCATCAGAGGACTGGGGCTCCAGGCTATTACAACAGAATAATTATGTACTGAGCCCTGTGCAACGCAGGGGAAAAAACATCTGCCACATGGAAAAAGAGACAAAATGTGGTAGGCGGGGAAAAAAAAATATTTGAGGTTTCTATAAAGGGCATTGCAGAATGTCATGTATGAAACTGCAAAGCCAAGGAAAAGAAGTTAGTTAACGGTGTTATTTTAAGCCTGCCTAAAGTAATATGAAAGGCCGAAATGGAAAACCTATAATTAGATGGAGCTTCTCCCCTTCATTACAAATATCTGACTGGAGCTGAGGCTCACAGATTGACAGGACCTTTGGGATTCCCTTTGCCTGGGCTGCCAGGACACTCAGGCAGCAGCAGGGCAGGGGGAAGGAGACAGGAGGCCGTGGGATTCTGACGCTGCACCTCTGCTGTGTGGGACTGGCCAGCACTGCCTGTGAGCTGGCCTGGCCCTCCTGCTGCAGCCACCAACCCTGCCCCAAGTCCCTCACCGTCCTCTGCAGCCCAGGCAAGCCCCAGCAGCTGTTCAGAACCAAGCTCCCTCTCAGCTCTCCCTCCCTCCATCAGCACAGCAGACTCACACTCCCCACCGGAGCCACTCTCTGGACTGGTTTGCTATTCCCAGCACGGGTGGCAGCACCACAGCTATTGCCAAGCCTCTCCACCAGCACCGTTTTGGTGAATCAAAGATGTTCTTTGTTCCCATGGTTTGACAGCAAGTTTAGTCATTTCCTTCCCGACAGAGTGACACACATGCAGCCCACACCGCGGGCCAGCTGTTCGGCCACTGGCTGTCAGGGAAGGTGGCCATGCATTCCCCAGAAGGGAACTAACTGTCTCAGACCCTGGCAGCACAGGGATTCAGCTTGTTCCCAAGGTTGCTAGGGAAGTGGGCTTCATTTCCCATTCCCCCGCTTCCTTCCTTCCTCAAACTCAATTGGATTTTGACTAATGAACTTCTGGTGTTGGTTTTGACTGGGACAGAGTTAATTTTCTTCACGGCAGCTAAATTTTGGATTTGTGCTGGAAACAGTGTGGGTAACACAGGGATGGTTTAGTTCGTGCTGAGCAGGGCTTGCACAGAGCCTTTTCTGCCTCTCATCCCATCCCAGTGAGGGGCTGGGGCTGCACACGGAATTGGGAGGGGACACGGCTGGGACAGCTGACCCAAACTGACTACAGGGACATTCTAGACCATATGTGGCATCACACTCAGCATATAAAGCTCAGGGAAGATGTTTGGAGTGCTGCCATTTGTCTTTTCAAGTAAACATTACCTGTGACAGGACCCTGCTCTCCTGGGGATGGCTGAACCCCTGCCTGCCCACGGGAAGTGAGGAATGAATTCCTTGTTTTGCTTTGCTTGGGTGCACAGCTTTTGCTCTCCCTATTACACCATCTTTATCCCAACCCATGAGCTTTCTCACTTTTAGCTTTCCAATTCTCTTCCCAGTCCCACCAGGAAAGGAGGGAACCTTTTGGGGTTTAGTTGCTGGCTGGGGTTAAACCCCAACACTATCCCCAGCAGACACCCTCTAACCCTAGGCTAAAGGAACCTCCCTTGCACACCACTGAAGACTGTTTACAGAAGTATTTCCTATAGGACTGGCTCAGTCCTATAGGAAATACTCCTACTCCTACAGGACTAGCTTCATCCCAGCATTTCTCCAGCTTGAACAGGGCATAGGACACAGAGATCCAGGGGGCTTCACCCCACGCCCTGTGTTAGGATGCCAGGAAGGCTGACAGCCCCCAGGGAAAGTCTGGAATTCAGGGACAATGAGGGAAAACTGGGACTTCTTGGGACTTCTGGGAAAGGGTGAGGCTTTTCTGGTTTAACTGGAAGGGTAAATTATCATCCAAGAATGGCAGCTGAGGGAGTAGCTGCTCCCATGTCACACACAGCCCCGACCTGAAGGCACACAGGGGCTCTCCAGCCTCGACAGCTCTCCACCGAGTTCAATCCAAGTTCACTTTCAGTAACAAGAAAACAACCTCCTAGAAAACCACACTCATAACTAAGAGCCAGTCGTTAGGAAGGATGATTTAAGAAGAGTAGGACTAGGCAAACCAGGTGAAAGTTAATTGGGTTTTTGCTTTCATACAGAGAACATCACAATGTATAAACACCCTGGGGGAACCTCTGCAGTATCCCCAGGAAAGAAAGGTGCATGATATGATTTATTTTTTTTCTTTTCCAGACTCTAATTTCTTAACCAGGAAGAAAACACAAATCCTAATCCCACAGTCTTGCACATTCAACCATAATATCTTACCTCGCCGAGCAAATGTTTTCTGCAATAGCCACCCACTTTTTTTCAAATTCCAGAAGCACAACTGCATACAATTAATTACACATTGTGTGGATTTCAACAGGACACAACCCTGTGTTCAAAGACCTGAAAAATTCACATGTGGCACTCTGTTTAGGGGCACAGCTTAACAAGAAAGCTGCAGCACTATTTCTCTGCTTTGTGACTCCTAGGAGCTTTGGTTGCAGGAACATTGTCAGAAGAATGCAAGAACACTGCAAACAAATAGTCTGATTCATGTCTGTTCTTTACTAGATAAATACAAAGATCTGCTTTGCCTAATCGTTTCTGATCAAGAAAAGCAGGGCTTTGAGATACAAGATCTGAAAGAAACCCTCCTCTCTACTAAAAGCTAAAGAATGACTCTGTAACATGGGACCCAGGTAGTCACAGCACAATTCAAATTACTGCTCCTTCCCACACACTTGCTTCATGTCTGCCTGTTTGCGTTTCAATTAAAAAGCTACTATGACATTCTTCCTGCATTTTTAAAAGAAAGATTGTGTCTAGCTAGCTTGCCTTGGAAAGGTGGGAAAAGGATTTAAAGCCAAGCAGCAAAGGAATGAAGAAACACAAACAGTTTGAACGATCTGGAGAGCTAATGGTTTTCCATGGAAAAAGCCATTGACGCATGTCTTATTTTGGAACACTAATGGTACAATTTTTTGTAAAAGGCCTTTGGGCAAAGGCTGGTTTGAATCTGAATGGAAGCAATCACGACTGCAGCTTGAATGGTTTCTTCACATCTGTATACACCATCCATCCACACCAAGCATCACCTGCCAACACATCAACTTTCCCCTTTAAATCATCCTGTCCCAGGATGCATTTTTCAGCTGCTGCAGACCATGTAGCAGATCTCTTATTTATGCTGGGACAGGCTAGCTGCACTCAGACAAATTAGACAAAAACACAGAAGCTTCAGCCCTTATCTTTGTTTTTGGTTTCTAGAAGGCCACAGACACTTTGACCCAGACAAAAATCACACAGCAATGGTAACATCCACAGTAACAAGTCAGTCTGGTTTTGGGTCTCACTGCACCCACAGCTGAAACCCAAAACCTGTGCATTTGCAAGTACCAGTCTTGAGCTTAAAAAAACAAGTTTTGATCCAAACCCAGGCAGTCTGGCACAACTAAAGGGGCCTGAACAAAACTAACCACATCATTAACTCCAGTGACCCAAGCAGCTGATAGCTAACAGAACATTTCCTACCACAAAACAGCACATTTGAACAATGTACATGCACAGAAGTCACAGAATCAACCCATCAGCACTGGTGGACATAGACAACATGGACAATCACCACAGCAAAGAAACACTTTATGAGAGCACAGTAAAATATTCAGAATAGTCTCCTGCATCAGAGATTATTAACATGAGACAAACCATTCAATGAATACTGGTAAGACCAGCAGCAAGAACAAACTGCAGAAGTTTTATGTAAAAGCTTTCAAATCACTAACTTATCAGATACTAAGTGAAACTAGACATGATTTACACAAGGAAAAAATATGACTAATCTATGACTAATTTTATAATAATCACTGTGTCCATCTCTGAATTGGAGTGCTGCTCTCCATGCAGTTTCTGTCAGATAGTGCTTTGTTTTAATTCTACAAACCAAAGCAACAGATTATGCAGTTCATCATCTGTGAAAATGCAGATGTCAGTTGATGGAAGATGCAGAAGTGACTGAAAGACATGGAAAACGACTTCATTAAGTTAACTGAAGATCTCATGCCCCAAAACCTCACGTTATTGAAGCAGGGTGATAAGAAGTCTGTGGAATCAGATATGAGAGAATCACAGATCTGAGAGCAGTAAGTGCTGGTGCTGTCACTGTTCTCCCTTCATAGTTGTGCCACGTTTGCCGACCCTGAGGTGACTAAAGCTGTGGATCCTGTTAATCAGACAGCAACCCAAGGCCCACAGGTGGACACTCATCTTCAGGCATCCCTTCTGTCCCTGTGGAGGTCCCAATCACCAGCTGCTGTCTCCAGCAGCCCACACTTTGGAAGCTGAGAGGCTGCAAGAGTTCTGTCAAAGGACCCTGCTTTTTTATAGGGCAAGATACCACAGTGAACCACTGCTATCACTAAATCAACACAGAATGATTATCAAAGAGTTTTCTCTCTCAGGCACCAGTGTTTTTATTCTACCACATATGCAAAAGAGCCAGGAAGACCCTCCATGTCCCTCATTCCTTCAACCTTGGCACGCTCCATCAAATGCAAAAGGCACTGCTCTGTCAGTGGTGTTCATCCCCTAAACCTCACTGGTGTTGCCACACACTGTTGTCTGTCTTCCTTCCCAACTCTGCTCAAAATAAGCACAAGATATTCCTTGACAAGAAGGCATCAGGCTCTCACAAAGTTCCCCATAACAGTTTCCAGAACATGCATGCCCTTCAATTACCCTGAATTGTTCTGGGCACCCTTCACATTGAAGTTCATTCACAGCAATACTCTGACATTCCTCAAAGGAACTTAAATAGCTCCATCACCACAAACTTACAAGATCCTATTATTGAAGCACATACAGCCCAAGTCTGTGTTTCCAGAGCTGGGAAGTGACGAGGAAGCTTTGCAAGAAGCAAAATGCAAAAGCACTTACCAGGAAAAGGAATAAAATAACACCCTTGTGCTGCTGTCAAGAAGAGGCAGACAAAGGAGTAGAGCTGAAAGCCCTAGAAATTAGGATCAACATAACTAGATGTTTTTCCAGCTTCACAAATAAATTTTATATATATATTTTGCTTTTTCTCCATGCAGACACTTGGGTTGTTTCAGCCCTTTTAAGTTGGTTACATGCTAATACACATGCACACAACAGGATTCAGCTGTCATGCTTTCCTATGCACCGCAAATAATCCTGAAAATACCATTTTGACAAATCACATTGTTCCACATAGTTTTAAAGCACATGATTGCAGAATAAAACCCTCAGCACATATTTCTGGCCTGGATTCTTAAGGAAATTAAGCTTATGTGGTAGTGTTGTTTGTCAGTCCTCACCCTATTAAATTTTCAACTTCCTTGTCAGTTTTGACCACATTTGGCAGAAGGCGAAGAGATCCAAACAGGTGTCACATTCCTACACCTTTGGGGGAAATTATTATGCAGGTAACACAGTCAGAGCAGACACATCCCAATCAGCCTCTCACAGGATCAGATTCTGCTGCAGGAACTCAGCAATTCCCTCCTTTGGCTGGCCCAGCAGCTGCTCCCTCAGCATCCACCCAGGGGCACCAGTGCTGGCTGCTGTGGGACCAACATGAGAGACACTGGAGAGAAACCACGGACTGCAGCCACCTTCCCCCTCATCCCAGGAAAGGAGAGATCCACACCACATCCCAAGGAGCTCTTGCAGGGGATGGAAGCAGCCAGAGGCACAGCTGAATGATGACTGAACAACACTGTCTGTAAGGAGCACAAAGGGAAGAAACACTCATGAGCCAAATCCAGACCACCTGACCCTATGTGGGCTGGTGGTGCCCAAGGAGGTCTCAGTATCATAAACCTGGACAGCTACTATGGAATGAGAAGTACTGTCAAATTATCCTACTTCAGAAGTGGGAGAGGGCTGAAGGCCAGAAACAAGCAATGACTACCCCAAGAAGTGGCAAGCAGCCAGGGTGGACACCCACCCCAGCCAGGGCTGAGCAACCCCAGGGCAAGTCCCAGTGGCCAATATAGTTTGTCCCACTTCCTAATTTTATTCAGGAATCTGCTTTATAACTAACCTATTACAGCACTTTAGTTAAGGAACAAAAAAAGATGTTGCCACCAGTATTAAAAACCCTTTCACCAACGATTAGAGAGCATTATCCTCAGAGGAAAAACTTCATTAGCCTTCAGTCTGCCCTTTTTTAAAGAGGTCAGTGTTTTGCAACAATTGAAAAAACAGCTTTTCTCTCAGGGAAAGTAGCAAGGATGCAATTCACAACACAGAAAAGGTTCAGGCAGAGTACAAGACTCAGGGGCTAAACAAGATGCAAAATCATTTTCCACTTCTAGACCATCACTTCAAGTGCAGACCAATGACACAGCAAGTTAAAAAGTCAGCAGCAGCACCTTCCCCCTCAAGCTCTCCAGGGTCATAATATGCAAAACCACATCAGCCACTTGTCAGAGAGCACTTTAGCCAGCCTCCAGACAGGAGCACAGCCACAACAGCCCAGACAGCTCCACTGCTCCAGCAAACACCCCGGGTCAAGAGCAATACCTGTCCGATGGCAGTGTGGAGAAAATGCTGGTGCTGCCAGGAGCATGGATGTGTCCTGTGATGAGAGGATCTCTCTCCCGTTGGGATAGTCTGGCTCCCCTTATTAGCAGCAGGTGCTGGCATCCACAGCCCAGGGCTCTGAGCCAAGCACTGCAGTGTGCCAAGAGCAAGGTGGTGAGGTTCATGGAAAAGAGCTTTCAAACACTGGGCCTGGGAACCAGACAGAGCCTGGGCATAAAAGTAAAGTTACCCACAGAAACAGTAAGTCTTAAATCACAATGAATTTCAACCAACAAAATTCTTTGTACCACATCCTGAAACAGAGTCAGGCAGGGATATCAAGGCCAGGCTGGATGAGGCTTTGAGCAACCTGGGATAGTGAGAAGTGTCCTTGCCCACGACAGGGGGTTGGAACTGGATGGTCTTTGAGGTCTGTTCCAACCCAAACCAGTCTATGATTGTATATCTGGCCCCAGAAAGCAGCATCTTCACCTATGAGTTTCCACTCAACTTGGTCCAATAAACTCTCCTACTTCACCCACCCAGTTTTCACTCTCATGGAAGAACAAGCCCTAGCCACCCTAGCAGCCAAGTAGAAACCAGCTCAGTGAAAGCCACTTTCATATTTCACATGAAATATGGATTAGTAAGTATTTCATATTTAGCTGGTTGGTTTGTTTTGTGGAAGAGCAGTTGTTTGCTTTTTTAAGGGAAGAGGCAAACTTTGCTTAGACTCCAAAATGAAAGGTCAGATGTGAAAGAGCTACTTAGAAGACGCTGAGGGTAAACAAGTGTACCATTAAGTATTTGTTGTGTTATATCTTCATTTAGAAATCACCTAATAACCACCTTTCCCACAGGGAAGAGCTAATATTAGAAGCAGGATACATCCCACACAAGGACGTTTCTAATAAACATCCTACAAACAGATGTTCCTAGAATCCAATAATTCAGCAAAACAGATTTTAAACTGCTGTGTAAAATTTCGGAGACAGCAAAAAAGACTTCAGTATCACTTAAACTGATTATGTTCCACCAGGGAAACTGGGGAAGGGACCATCTTCAGGAGAGGTTCATCCCTGTACAGAGGAGCTGGGTGAAACTTAAGCCTCTCACTGGAAGGCTGCAGGGTCTGTCCCTTTAAGCCACACCAAGGAGCTGCTGGCCCAAGGAGGGGATGGTGGAAGCAATGGAGATGGGAGAAGGTCTTTCCAAGAGGTCTTTTCAGGGAAAGTCACCACTGTATCTCTCACCTCCTGCAATCCACCCTGCCCTCATTACTGTACACAGTCATTTAGTGTCATTAGAGGCCACTCCACAAATGACAGGAGAGATTGATTCAATGATGGAGCTTCTGTCTCAGTTCGCTGTAGCTGAAATTTCCTCTAAGGATCCTATAAACTTATGAGGGGAGAAAATAGCCTTCCACACCTGACCAAATAGTAAAACACAGCTCCTGCTTTATCTACAGGGCAAGTTATCACTTGCAAAAACATTGCAGTAACTTTGATTTCAATGAAACCCTGTAGCTGCTGAGCTGCAACACAAGCTCACTGGAAGCTTCACTTCCCAGACATTCCTTGTTTACCATCCTTAGGTACATAGCATCTCCCTGACCCAGCAAAGACAAGGTCTAGGAGATGCTGAACTGGCATCCTCTTTTAAATCCAGAGCTCTACAGGTCGAGACAGGCATAGGAGAGGACTACATCAACGCAGTGATCTACAGAGGGTGGTCTAGATGAACCAGGAGAACACGAGAAATGAAGTGCAGGCAAGAGAAGGAAAAATTGGGAAGATCTGTACGAGCTGTGTGTGCAGCACAGCACAACTTGCCACATGGAGATGCCTGCTAGCTCTTTTCTGCAAAGAAGACATCTCAGGCACAGGGGTCCCAACATGCAACACCACATCCTTTTTTAATTCAGGATTTCCACTGATATTCATGCAAGCTGGGGACCTGCAGGCTGAAAAATCGCCTCCTGAAAGATGGAATTACTGAAAGAGCTTCCCGCAGGTCCTCATTAAACCCCAGTAATCCTCACAGACATGGCAGCAATGCAGCTGGTGATAATGCATTTCCCCTTTCTGCTTGCATCACTGATTACTACTCATTAGGACACTTATAATCTTTATATAGAGTTCTTTTATGTAGCCTAATTTGCTAAGAAGTAATCACTCTCCTCCTCCCCTGGTAATACAAAAGAGAGCTGTAAAGTGATTTCATTTGCTGTTTATTCCAAAGCTTTCCTTCCCGAAAGTTTCTTTCAGATGTTCAGTCTGAAGTCAGACACATTTGATCATTAGAAAATGGCTGAGACAAGCCCCACGTTTCACCCAGTTTTGTGTGGAAAAGATGAGTAATTTAGGAAGCTTTACATCTCTGAGCTTACTTTGAGTTGCTTCCAAAAGAAATCCATGAACTTCCTTCTTACAAAAACACAAACCACCACTGCAGCACTGAAGAATTCCCCTCTCCACTCAGAGCAGGGTAAAGGGAGTTTACCTGATGCTCAGAAAGAGCTGTATCCATGTGGAATGAGCACAGGACAGGAGAGCAGGACAGATACCTGCACCCCATGCAGCAGGAGAGTGTCTGCCCAGAGCTGAGGCTCCAAAATTACTGAGTTCTGATCACACTACAGACTGGTCTGGCTTTGGGTTCAGAGCTTTGCTGCCAACCCATTTGGGGGCTCCAGCACATCACTTCATTGTTCCAGGCTTCCCTCAGGGAAAGGAAGGAAAGACAGCCTAAACCCAGAGCTGCTATTCTGTGCTTAGACTCCAGTCCTGTGCATGCAACCCACACTTTAAAGGCCAATCTCATTATACCTTTTCCAACAGTTTTTGGACAATAAATATGCTGGATGCTGAAAAGGTCACTGCTGAAATAATCACTGTCTTGCACTGACTACCACTCCCTACAAGTTAGTTGAAAACAGGGAATACAGATTTGTATTCAGCCTGCCCTGTAATCCAAGATCATTCATGACAGATTGTTTTGCTTCTGGATGAGTCCAAGCCCTCACTGAGCCCTCAAAATTTCCGTAAACACTCACCAAGGAAGAGAAAATGAATGACTGGCTTGCAGCACCTCATGACACACAAACCTCAATGCTTTAGCTGTTTAAAACCACCCACGCCGAGCAAAGGAATAGGCTGTAGTTACAAACTCCAAACAGCAAAAACAGTACTATTTAAGACAAAAGAGAGAAAATGGTTTTTTAAGAGCAGGACAATTCAGGCAGTTGGTATTTGCAAAAACCTTCTTCTATATGCCTCTATGCTTCTGTTTCCAAACAGTCTTTCCATACTGCAATGAATTTTGTGTAATTACTAGCTAGGTACCGAGAAACTTAATTGCACTGTATTAACAATTGAGGTTTTGACTTCCTATCCAAGGGCTCTACAACTTTTAATTAAAATTGTACTTTATGACCTTGCAAATCTAACACTGTGAAGTTGGCTCTAATAAATGCAGAGGTAACACTGAAGCCTCCATACAAGGACGCTGATACTGAGTTTAAAATAAGCTTTGTTAGTACAGATAAACCAAACAAACACACAAGAGTCCGGGGTATGGTTTTGAAAGCTGAACTTTGCACGATTCATCCTCAGTGTGTTTTCAAAGGGTCAATGAGCCACTGCAAGTCTCCTCAACTCCTTGTTTAAGCTGAGCACTTTACAACGAAGTTTTCCATCCCATTTGCAGCAGATTGAGGATTGCAGCTGCCTTCCCACAAGGCAGCCAAGCAAATGACAGAACCCAAGTGAGGTGTGACCCAACAGCACTGTAAACTCAAGGAGGGAAGAGAGCATTGAACAAGATCAGCAGGGGAGTCTGCTAACCCTGGCCAAGACTGACCATTCTCTCTGTCTGAGCATAGAGGAACCAGGTCTGATTCAAAGGGCACTTTTTACAAAGTTATAGCACTGACTTTAATGGAGCACCGCCTCAATATCCATTTCCTCCAGCCAAGGCTGGATTAGTCCCAGAAAGGCAAGTTCTGATGCTTACCTTGCACGTCATAAAAGCAGAGGGAGATGGTGCCAGGGCAAGGCTAAAGCAATTTTTAATGTTTTCCAAGTCCTTTCATGTCAGTCACAGATGCTTTATAGTCGGCGTTGTGAAGATGCAGTCTAGTCCCAAACCCTGAGGGAGAACCATCCAGACATGCATATACCCAGTGAATCAGCAGCTAGAGCTCTCTGCTCCCCCAAACAGCTGACAATTATCCCCAAGATGATGTGGAGGGGCAGGATGGGGTGGGAAAAAGAAGGAAGGTGGCTCTTTGGATGCTGCCCTTAACCTGGGCTGCAGGGAGAGGTTCACCCCATGGCACGGCATCCCACTGCCCTCCTGCTCCAGACTGCCTGGCCAGGGGGAAGAAGGGCTGTGCTGCAGGCAGTTCCATCAGGCAGGCAGCTCCCGTGGGCAGCCACCGGCTCCAGTGGGGTGAGATTGCTCTGGGACAGAGAGGGCAGCAGGGAGCACTCCTGCAACCCCTCGCCAGTCGTCCCCTCCACCTTTGCTCCATCTAAATTTGATGGAACTGATCATTTGGGTGAGTGCAGATGTCAAAGCAAACTTAAAGCCCCATGTGGCATTATAGCTGCAATGGCTAAGAAACAATTTTAGCAAAGAATAGGGCTTTCTGGAAAGCAGAGCCAGGGAAACAACAAATAAAAGCCCCTATGATTGTTCCCACTGATCCTTCTCAGTAGCCATTTCATTACATCACTATTTTCCTAACTAATAAAGGTCAAACTATAATTTTTATTATTTTAGATTTATAGTTTCTCTCAAAGAGAGAGGCATTCTTATGCCAGGAAGAAGCAAAGAGGAGATTTATTTGCCCTGAAGATACCACAGCAAACTTAGTTCAGAATTAAAAAAACAAGGAAACCATTATTTCCCCAGCCTCCTTAAAAAAGGGAGAGAACAGTGAACAAGAAGCCAAGATTATCAGCAGACAGAAGAAGAAAAAAAAAAACCCAAACCCCAAAACAAAACCAAATTGAAGAAAAAGAGCAATAAGAGCCTTTGTTCCCAGGAAATCCTTGTAAAGAATTGAGGAGACTCCAAGCGATGCAGCTGTACTTCCTGTGACCTGCAGTGCTCAGTTTGGGAACACAAGGAAGGTCACAGCCTGGGGACAGCTCGGCACAGCCACGCTGCACACAGAGTGCTCAGCACAGGAACCCCTCAAACCAGCTGGGACATCCTGGGGCTGCAGGAGCAGGGAAACACAGAGCTTCCCAGCTGTCCTGCACAGGGGACCTGCTCAAGTCACACGTGGGATTCTCTCAGGACTCAGAGCTGGGGTTGTTCAGCCTGGAAAAAAGAAGGCTCCAGGGAGACCTTAAAGCACCTCCAGAGAGAGCTGGAGACGGATTTTTACCAGGATATGTACTAACAGGACAAGGGGGAATAGCTTTAAACTGGAAGAGTATGGGGTTAGGGTTAGGGTTAGACAGGCAAGACAGGAAGGATTGAAGGAAGAACACCACAAATGACACACATTTCCCGGTGTGCCCATGGAGGGCAGGGACATGCACTTGCAGGATGGACAGCATGGCAGGTGGCACTGCCAGGTGGCACTGCCAGCTCCCAAAGCCAGCAGGGTCCCCTGCCCTGCAGCACCTCAGGCAGGGCTCTCACGACCCAACAAGTCCAGTCCCCCTACATTCCCTGGGTGACCTGCTTCCTTGCCCCTTACTTCCACACCCAAGGAGTTCAGCAGCAGAGACCCCACCACCCCTTCGGTACCAGGGCATCCTCCTCCCTTCCCCAACCATCTCCCTAACAGCTTGCTCACACAAAAGGGACATCAGCAAAGGCATCTCCATTTAGATCATCACTGGGTCTCCATCCCCAACAACCTCTCTCTTCCAGAAACACATGGCAACTCAAACCATGCAAAGCTGAAGTCTCTCTAGAAGCAGAAGTGGTACTTTCATTTGCTCTAGCAGGTATTTCATGCACTGCATTCCTACTTCTCACTCTGCTTACAGCGAGTAACACCTCACCCACACATGGCTCCATGTCTTAGGGCAAAGAGATAACAAACCCAGTAAGGCTCAGAGGGAAGGTGGTAGGACCCCATTCCTTCCTTTAACACAGAGACAGACCCCATTTTGCTCCTAATTGCACACACTGCAGGAGCTACATGAACACAGCTGGATCTGAGGAAAGGAAATGCTGTTCCTCACCATGTGCAACAGTAAAGCCAGGCCTAATTACCACAGCCGTAGGAAAATGATACAGAACATTTTTAGTAAGAAGAGAAATTAACTGCAATATCACAGCCAAATTCCAATTTAGCATCAGCAGTCCAGCTGGATACACTGTCCTAAACAACTGGGTAACCAATCCTAAACTACTGCCATGTGTGCTGTAGCGTCCCTACCCTTTTCTGTCGTAGAATGAGCTCAGTAGGAATGGCCCAACAAGGATCAAAGTCCAACTCCTGGCCCTGTACAGGACAGCCCCAAAAATCCTACCCTGTGCCTGACAGCATTTGTTGTCCAAACGCTCCTTGAACTCTGGCAGCCTTGGAGCCATGACCATTCCCTGGGGAGCCTGTTCAGTGCCCACCACCCTCTGGGGGAAGAACCTTTTCCTGATATCCAACCTAAACCTCCCTGACGCAGCTCCAGCCATCCCCTGGGTCCTGTCCCTGAGAGGTCAGCACAGAGCAGAGATCAGGGCCTGCCCCTCCTCTCCCCCTCGTGAGGAAGCTGCAGAACTGCTGTGAGCTCTGATCTCAGTCTCCTCCAGCTGAACAACCAAGTGCCCTCAGCCCCTCCTCATGTGGCTTCACCTCCAGGCCCTTCCCCATCTTCATGTCCCTCTTCTGGATACTCTCTGAGAGCTTTACATCCTTCTTATATGGTGGCTCTCAAAACTGCAGTCCTTCCCCTCAAAAAGAGGCACTGAGATGCACCAGTACATCAAGGCAAGCCCCTACACAAACATCCCCTTGTTTCAACTCCCTCTGCAATTCCAGGTGCCCCACAGTCAGCTCAGCCCTGCCTAGCCAGGGCAGGCCCAGCTCTGCTGCCTGTTTCTCTGCTGCCATGCCCTGGAGTGATGCACACACACACGCCAAGCACAACACGTATGTTCTGACAGCTGCATTTCCACACCAGTGCCACATTCCACCAGGAGAAAAGTTACTTCCTAGGACAGCACAGGACAGAGTGTCAAACAGCTTCTCTACACAGAAATGCAACAGGGAGAGACACTTGTTGCAAGAAAGCTAAAGACACAGCAATTACAGTTTTTGTTCATCATATCTCCGCGGTGTTTTCACTGGTGAATGAATAAATTATCATTTACAGCAAAGACAAGATTTCCAGTTGGAGGTTATTTACTTTCACCTCAGTCACAGCAGCCCTGGCAAGCCAGATGATGTACAAGCCAAGCAGCAAGTGCTCGCATGCTGGGAACTGTTCAAACAGGAATAATTCAATCTTTTTGTAGCCTCACCCTGGCTAATTTGCCACAAGCTGTCTCTTTTCAGATGCTACATGAAACACGAGAGAAAAACCAAGCTGGATTAAGCTGGTCCGCTTATAATCAGTTCATCTACTGAGCGTTCAGGTCAGCTCGTTTTCTATGTAAAACAAATTCACTTTTTCAGCTTCACAGGGTTTAAGGAACAAAAATTTATTGCAGTAACCAAACATTGCTCACCGGACAAGCGTGCAGTGATTGCTTAACTAATGCAAACGATTTTCAGTCTGCGTGCAAGGAATGCATGGGATAATTCCAGGGCACTCTCTTCCACCAGCATTTTACAAGTACTTTTTAGGTAGCTATGGAGACGTTACAGCCTTTTTCATTTTGCTGTCATAACCAGACAGCTATTGATTTCTTTGCAAAATGCCTTGGAAGAGTGGGGAAAGGAGGGGGAGTTTCAAGCACCGCAAAGTCTGAAAGTAACAGGCTGATGAAAATGGGAACAGATTTCAGATGGAGATATCAGCATGGAGGCTCCTTGCAAAAGATAGCCTTGAATCTGGTTCTGCTTTAGTACTTCTGTAAAAAAGGAGATAAACATACACACATGTGACAGGGATTGTCTCCCAACAAGCTCCAAAAGGAAAAACATTTCCAGCTACCACTGCCATCGCCCTGCACCAAAGGAGGTCCTCCCCAAGGCCGGGCTGTGGTTTTGCTCCAACACAAATATCTCTGGAGGCATGGTAGGACTCCATTCTCACAATCCTGCTGGGCTACAAGATGTTGCCTCTCCCTCTAAGAAGGTTACATGGAAGACTCAACCCTGACAGGCCTTGCAGGTAATCAGTGCTTCCTCTCCACCCTCGCCAAGCATTACAGTTTTGGGATGGGCAGCTCTGCATTTCACTCTCCTTCCAACCACAGCCCAAGAGCTTGCTGTGAGCTAAGCAGTGCTGGTCCTCAGCAGCTGATTCTGCCCAAAATGGTGCTGAGAGAAATGCTTTTCACCTTACTGACCCTTGACGATAAAGCACTCCTGCATATGCAGATTTAAGACTGCACATCATGACAAGTCTGAAACATGAGATACTGACCTGGAAAACTCTGTGTCACACAGATAAGGACGTGCAAATAATCATGGATTTAGGTCTCGTTCAGAAACTCCCTCTGTAATGAGAACAACAGACCAGGCTCTGAACAGATACTTCCCTTTGGATAAAACAGAAAGGAAAGCCTGTTCAACCAAAACATTTTTCTGAAATTCACCTTAGACCCAGCCCCAACAATGGAGCCAGAACATGCAGAATTATCTCTACCACAAGCTGCAGGAAGTTTACTGGCACCACCCTGAAAACAAATCTCAATCTTCTCATCTCCACTCTGCGTTTACAGCCTCGTGACTGCTCACCAAAAGGACACTCTCAAGCTCTGCTGCAAATGCAAAGAGATGCTGCTGTTGCAGAACAAACCCATTACTGCTCTGTCCACCTAACACCCATCCAGACATGCAGCCACATCTTCAACAATGCTTTTTTAACTTGCATGAAGGCTTGAAAGGGGGGAAGAATTAATCATCCTCTAAGCTCCCCAGGAAGCTGGCTGAGGACAGACAATGCCATGGGGCAACCCCAGGACTTGCCCCATCCCGCAGCCAGCTGCTCCCAGATGTTTCTACCACCCCAGCACTGCCAGCAACATCCCAGCTTTAGAGCAGTACCACAAATCTGGTCATACTACCCACCAGCCCAGCACAGGAGGTCCAAAACCAGCACCAGAATGAGTGTGGAAATCTCTGAGAGGATGCTTTTGGCTAGGATCTGTTAGTTACATGTTTCACATCCAAGAGAAGGTGTACACCAAGGTAAGCCACTATATGCTCCTTATGGAGGAGAAGAAAACAAACAGTAAACCAAACAAAAATCATGCAATATAGGAAAAAAATTCCAAACTTTCTTTATAAAAATACAAAAGAAATCTTAGAGCCAATTTAGACTTAGCCAAGAAACATAAATATGCATTTCTGAACTTTCCCCTGTGATGTTTCCTTTACAAACATAACAAATTAAAAGTGCTGTCACAAATTAAAGCAGCTTTGGTTAAGTGGAGGGAAAAAAAATGCTGATGGCTCTAAGATCCAACTGACAAGCCTTTTCAAGTCTGCTCTGATGCAAAACCAACCTCACAGGGATTTAAATTAAGAGTAAAGAAACATCTTCCTTTGCTTAATCCTGGTTTGGAAGCAGGACAGAGGATACTACAACAAAGCCAGCACCTGAACCCACCAGGAGCCATCTAGCTGCCACACGCCCTCCTGGAGATCAGCTGCTCAACACACCCAGCTCTTCTTCCACAAGAGCCTCACTCCAGTGTGCCAACAGCTGTGGGCAGGAATGGGGAACACTCAGTGTGCCTTGGCTGCTCCAGCATATCCTCCCCTCCCTCTCTGCAGGCCACTAACCCCATGACATTGCCTATGATGCACACCCAGCTCCAGGAGAACAGCCATTCGAACTTGGATCTTGAGGGAAGCCACCAGGGACAGCTACAGCCTTCAGCTGCAATGTGGAAGTTCTCTCTTGCACCACAGAGGTCCCCAGGGCACAGATCACACAGAGTATATGTCAGCTAAGGAATGGAGTACCTTGCTTTTTCTGGGGAGGATGAAATTTCTGTCTGGTTCTTCAAAAGGGAGCTCTGTGTACCAGCTCTCTGCCACCACTTAACCAAAGTCTACCAGAGATGCTTCCAGGGCAGGAGGGAGAACAAAAAGGTTGAGCATCACAGCCATCAAACCACCACCTCCCACGTGTTTTCCAGCTTGGAATGCAGCTTCCAGCACCAGGAATGTTCCCTGTTCCCACACAGCCACAGCCTCACCCACAGCCCAGCCTTGGCCTGCCCCTGCACCCTGCAGCTCTCAGAGACAGCACACTCCTCACCAGGCTGGGGATGGACAAAGATGAATCCATGCTACTTTTAGCACAGGTTTAAAAAACCTAAACCAGGAGAGTAGAAAAGATGCTTCGAATCCATAGGAAATGGTTGCAGAATCATGTAAAACACAACCACACAGCTGACATCTACAAATACATGCTCAAGCTAACAAGATCATCCCCAAGGTATGTTCTCCCTTTTCTTGTCTCCACAGCATTTCTTCCATAGGAGTAACCTACCTGATCCAAGCCTAACAGAGAACAGACTCTGGCAGTCTCCATATGGCCAGAGTGATTTCTACCAGCCCATGGCAGCTCTGTAAGGAGACAGTCAAGCTCTACAGAACCCAAGATCACAACTGCTACAACCACGTGAGATCACAACTATCTTCAGAAAGGCAAAAACAGCTCAGGGTGTTTTCACAACAAAGATACTCTTCTCACTCGATCTTCAATACAGACATTAATTAGCAGCATGACACTCTGCAGAACTTTAATTTCATCCTACAGACACCTTCACATGCCAGCCTCACAACGCCCAAAACCATGGAGACCAGCCTCCAAATGGGCTGCAGCTTCTTCTCCCAATCCCTTCCACTCTGCATGACTAAATACTCTAATACACTGCGTGACTAAATCCCTTACACTCTGGGCTAGTCTAAGTAGATAATTTCCTTCAACAGTGCTCACACCTTTCCCATGTTTCACAAAGGCTGTATTTCTGTCAAAACTTCATACCTGGCTGTGGCTAGTGAGTACACATATGGTAGAGAGAAAATATCAAGCCAAGCTTCAGTGAAACAGTCTTTCTGGATTACTCTGGACCCTTTGAACAGACTCAGCCCATGAAACACAAAGCTGGGAAAGAACCAGACCCCCATGACCACGCCTGCTGACAGGGCAGATGGACAGCTGTGTGCACAGCTGCCACAGCTCCAAGGAAAGGAACTGCCCATCCTCATCCCCCAAACAGATCCTGCTGCCGATTGGGTAAATGCACGTGTGTTCTTGTTTCTGTCCTCCATAGAGGGCACAACAATGAAGGATTTGAGAATGAGGAGGCTGGGGGGCTGTTTGTTTGGCAGTTTGTTTGCTTTTACAGTTATCTTACAGTTATTTTAACAGTTATTTTTCTGTTACCAACTAAAACTGAGTGTGTTGTATCTCCCTTCATAATCACTGCAGTGTCTGTGAACTATCTGGGGTTATATTCTACACTGACATACAAAATGTACCCTGTTTTTCCCTAGGTTTTTGCTTCAGAACTGATCAGTCTGAGACCAGGCAGGGAAGACCAGACCACTATAACTTCCTCTTACTTTGATATGTCTGTAACAGGGCAAGAGAAGTAAAGTTCTCCGAAATCCATCACATTTGGAGCCACGAAAACTGTTGGATTTAAAAGATGCTGATTCACAGTAGTGGTTATCCGATTTTTTTCCCATCTGTGACACAATTAGACAGCTGTCTGGCAGCACAGAGATGCTCCACTTTGGAGTTCAGATGCTGCAGCAGCCAGCTCAAGTCTCAGCCTTCAGTTTTCCACTAATATTTAGGGGAAAAGCCTATATAGAAAGATGCAAGTGCAAACAAACTTTTGGATCAGCATACCTGACCTTGGAGCCTTTTGAGCACAGGTAGCATTGGACAAGAGGATTTTATTAACGCCAGAGTTACAGCACTGTGCCTGCTAGAACAGTGATTACCATCAAAATGTATGCAAATGTCTGCTTAAAGTCACTGGTTTTGTTATTTTTATCTCCCCTCAAACACCACAAGCTAGAGACTGCTGAAGTGGCCTCTGGTCCTGCTCTTTGACACAACTTGCACTGCTCAACGATGCAGAGCCATAGAAGGAAACAGGAGCATCCTCACCTCACCACAAACAATTCCTCCCAGCCAGAACCTCTAGTGAGGTGCACTGTCCTGAAGGATCAGCTCTGTCAGCACAAAGGGACCAAGCAATCCACATACAGAGCCCACAGAACTCCCACCCAGCAGATATGTTGGTTTGGCAAGGCTGGACTACACAGCCCAACCTCTTCTCAAGTTCTCCACCTGTCTCCCTCATTGCATTACCCCAGGTTGGGGCAGTGGGGCTGGAAAGTGCCCAGCAGAAAAGGACCTGGAGGTGCTGGTGAACAGGGGCTGAACATGATCCCACATTTGCCCCGGTGGGCAAGAAAACCAGTGGCACCTGGCCTGGGTCAGCAGTGGTGTGGCCAGCAGGACCAGGCCAGTGACTGTCCCTCTGTCATGGGCACTGCTGAGGCCACACCTCGAGTCCTGTGTCCAGCTCTGGGCCCATCACTGCAAGATGGACATTGAGGGGCTGAGGCTCAGCCTGGAGCAAAGGAGGCTCAGGGGGACCTTCTGGCTCTCCACAACTCCCTGACAGGAGGAGACAACCAGGGGGGTGTCAGGCTCTGCTCCCAGGGAACAAGGGACAGGACAAGAGGAAACGGCCTCGAGCTGTGCCAGGGGAGGGTCAGGTTGGATATCAGGAGGGATTTCTTCACTGAAAATGTGGCCAGACGTTGGAAGGAGCTGTCTCAGGAGGTGGTGGAGTCCCCATCCCTGGAGGTCCAAGCAAGGACTGGACGTGGCTCTCAGTGCTCTGGGCTGGGTGACAAGGTGGTGACTGGTCTGAGGTTGGGCTCAATGATCTTGGAGGGCTTTTCAAACCTAACAGATGCCGTGATTCTATGACTGATGAGAAAGATGACCCAGGCAGGGGCAGGGAATTTAGCTACAACAGGCTGCAAAACCTGTATCAAAATACAGTTCCACTGAGGAAAAAAGTCAGCTCTTTACACAATTGGTTTATCTTGGCCTTTTAACAGAAACAGAAGCACAGCCAATGGAAAAAGGAGAAAGCTTTAACCCACCACACTTTCTTTGTGTACAGCAGACGTCACACAAAGCTGTCTGGAAACTAGAGGACAGCAGGAAATTTTATGTGCCCATAGCAAGGGCAATACACAGCATGGGCAAGCAAATCCAGAGTGATGACTGAATTATTAATGGGAAATGCCAACCTTTAAGTTGTACAAATAAAGTACTATTTTGGCAGCAAACACTACTAGAAAAGTAACAAACAGCCACTGCCTTCAGTATGAGCTAAGCCAACACACAGGTCAATTAGTGAGACACGGGTGGGGCAATAAAGAGAAGGGAAAAGAGGAATGCATCATTCCCTGCCTCTCGAGGTGTGCTCTCAGCTGAGCACCCTCCCTAAGAAGAGGGAGATCCAAAGCAAAGATCCCACCAGAAACCCACTGAGAGATGTCAGGACTTATTGTGATCTCCTGCTGAAGCCTCAAACTGGAAACACACAACAACTGCAGGTAACAAACCCATGGCAAGAGAAACATTGACCTCCAAGAGGACCAAGTTTTCAATCTGGCTTAGATGCTGACTTTTCCAAACACAGGGAAAGAGATGTAATCTCTGGGGAATAGTACAGAACCTTTTCTGTGTGATGCAAAGGTTAATGCTTGCAAACCACACATATCCAAAGAGCTGCTTGTGATTTCTGAAGCTGACATTAAATGACCACCCTGTCTTCATTGAGCCAGGGTGGGAATTTATAGCAAATGCTAAATAAACATGAGGGCATAAACACCAGCAGTAAGCATGAGGCAAGGCAACGTAGCTCACCTCTGCTGGGCTGGATCCAAAAGCAAAGTCACTAATGGGATGACTAATGGGATGACTAATGGGATCTCACAATTACAAATGGGGGAAGGGGTTCACAATTCAGCCTAAGTACAGGAAGGTATTAAGTGGTTTTATTTATGAAGGTATTAAGTGTTTTTATGTATCCTTAAAGCACAGCTGCATGCACACGTTCCACACAAGAGGAGTGAACACAACAAAACCTGTCTGAACCTTCCAATAAACCTGTTCCTTGCATTTCTAAGTTTACAGATGTGGTTTGGCCATGCAGAAATAGGTCATAATTGTACACTTTAAAGGAGCTGCATAACTTCAGTGATGCTTTGAAGCCCTGAAAATAGGTGCAGTAAACCAATTGTGTAAGGCAGGTACAAGAAGAAGCTGTCTCAGATATGCCAACCTAACCTGCACATCACCATTTATCAGCCGAGGCAAAAGTTACCAGCACCTCCTTAGGGAAGGGCGTGCAAATTCAGCAGTGGGACAAGGGTTTTACTGACCAACCCTAACAGCATAGGATGCTTTATCGCCTCCCTAAATGCTGCCTAATATTTGGGGTTCTACTTCCTCTGTTGAAAACTACAACAAAACAGCAGACACCCAAGTCAGAGGCATTTTGGGGTTTTTGTACTCCTTTTGAACCACCTCAGGAGTCAGGGAGACATTTTTGGAACATCTGTACCAGATGTGAGATCCAGCAACCTCTCCGTGCTCCCTCCACCTTCACAGAAAAACACATAATGCAAAGCACAACCAAGAGCATTAGTCAGTTACTCAGAGTTCCCAGCCACACTCCCTCGTGCTCAGGAAGCCAAAGGCCTGTTTTGATGCAATCACACCACTGACAAGAAAGTGACTAAACCTTGGTTAGTTTCAAAGCTCTTCAGGGGAAGGATTTCCACTTCACTCACCAAGTGCTCCTTTAAGTGGTTAAAGAAACATCAGAGAGCCCCCGCTTGGATGGATTAAAGAGACAAAACCTCCCGAAGGACACTGCACTGAGCACCTCCTAATACACAGCAGTGCCTGTCCTCAGGCCACTCTGACCTGACCAGAGCAGTGACCAGACTTTGTCCTGCTCATCACCGGTGAGCAATGGGACCAGACAGGCTGGCAGCACCACCTGCGAACCTCAGTCTCCCGGGAATGGCTGTCATTTCAGGAATGTTACCAATTATCCTCCTGTTGCCACAGGTCACAGGCTGAGCCTCCCCATGCACCTCCACAGACATTTTCACCAGTACCCCACTCCTTCCTGCGATGTGTGTCACACATTGTGCATCGGCAGCACAACCCAAAAAGGAGACAGGACTTGCATCTAAGTAGTAAAAAAAGATGATATTCACCGCGGTTCCCTGCCCCATGTGACATCCCTGGTTTCAAGGCGCTCCACCCTGCGTTTCAAGGACAAGCAGAAACGTTACTCACCGAGTTTTTTCCAGAGCCTGGATCTGCTGCAGACACACGTGCACAGGACAAACCAACTTAAACATTCCTCAGCACAACTCTTACACCCAGATGCAGGAAATGGATGAAATCCCAGGGCTCAAAGCAGGAGATGGGCTGCCAAAGAGGGAACCCGCTGCTCAGGGCCCCCCTCCACAGCCAGGCAAACAGGTGGGGCTCCCACTGCCCTCGGGGAGGAGAGAAACATCAGCGTCACGTTCCTGACATTGGGAACATTGATCTTAATGTGTGAGCAACGCCAGGAGCTGATCTCTCTGATACAGCTTTTCAAGAAGGTGTGCTAAATCTAAAACTCCACTGGGATGGGTACTAAGCTAAACGAGGGAGTGCTCTGGCTCTTAATTCCTTACTGATGCGAAGAAGTTAAGAGGCTAAAGTCTTTGCTGCACTTGAAACAGAGTTTAAGCAGATTTCTGCTTTTCTACTTTCCAGAGTGCCTCTCAAACCAACCTGCCATGCTGCCTCACTGAGTGCACCAGTTTTACTGAAACCCCTACTTATACCCTTCACAAATGTAAACCCTCAAGATACAGCTGCTACCTGTAATAGAAGCAATAAATCCCGAGCTGACACACTGTGACATCTTCCTCCCCAGTGTTCCACGGTGTAAGCATGGAGAATATCCCCACTTTGTGACCCATTTTTGCTGTTTATTTTTTGAAATGCAACGACACTCGTATTGCTCAATACGCTGCCACTGCAATACACTCCAGATTCTACACATGGTGCTGCTGGCAGTGGCTGCGCTTGGGCCAGACCAAGGAGAGCCAGCAGAGCCTCAGGAGGCTCAGGCACAGCCAAGCCCCAGCCTGAAACTCTTCATCTGCGTTCCTCACTCACACAGGAGCAACACATGTCACAGCACCGCCAAGCCTTTAACACCAAAACTTACTCCCTGCACACCAGAAATAACTCCGTAGGTGTAAAGCACCTTTTTACAGCTCCAGCTGCAGCCCAGCCAGGGGGTGAGCAAGCACAGCTATTGCAGCTTTTAGAAGTCACGGATCTAACAGAAACAGACCTCGAAAAAATAATTACAGGATGTAAGAACCCCAGGCCTTAAATCAAACCGAGTTTGTTAGCTCTAGATAAAACTCATAACTGCAGTTTCACAGTACCAGTGCCTGAAGCGTCCTACTAGAGCCTGGAAAGATTAAACCGGAGACTGCCAACCTCTCCCCAAAACCTCCCGCAAAGTTATGTCAGCTCCAGCACAGGAACAAGGCACAGAAGGTCGGGAGTGCCGAAAGCGCTCTCCTTGCCCTCCCAGCTGGAGGCGGCATGGGAGCAGGGACACGCAGGGGAGCAGGGACACGCAGGGGAGCAGGGACACGCGGGGGACAGGGACATGCAGGGGGGACAGGGACACGCAGGGGCACAGGGACACGCAGGGGCACAGGGACACGCAGGGGGACAGAGGCCG
The DNA here is from genome assembly GCF_008360975.1 of Lichenostomus cassidix. NCBI lineage: Eukaryota > Metazoa > Chordata > Aves > Passeriformes > Meliphagidae > Lichenostomus > Lichenostomus cassidix. The sequence continues at coordinate 54,939,678 of NC_139480.1, forward strand.
GCAGGATGTGGCGGGGCACAGGGACACGCAGGGGGGACAGGGACACGCAGGAGGATGCGGCGGGGCTCAGCCCCGGTTCCCTCCGCTCCCGGCACACTCCCGGCGCTCCCGGGCCATGGCGGCGGCAGAGGAGGAGCCGCCGGGGCAGGGCAGGGCAGAGCACTGCGGGGCTCATCCCGCCGGGACGCCAAGTTGCCGCAGGCACTCCGAGCGCTCTCGCAGCGGCTCCCGGGAGCTTCCCTTACCTGCGGCCGAACCGCGCAGAGCCCTCCCGGGGCGGCCGCGCCTCCGCCGGCTCCGGGCAGCCCCTGCCGCCGTCCCGCCCGCGCCGCTCCGCTCGGCGCCCGGCCCGCCCCGGGACAGCCCCGATCCGCCCCGGGACAGCCCCGATCCGCCCCGATCCGCCGCTGTGCCCGCCCGGCAGAGGCTCCGCCCGCCGCCGCTCCCGGGGCCGGCCGGGGGGAGCCGGCGTGGCGTCTGTGAGCCCCGCGTTCCCAGTGCCCCTCACGGGGAGTCACAGCCTCGCTGAGGCGGGAAAAGACCTCTGAGATCATCGAGCGCAGCCTGTGAGCGAACGCCGCCGTGCCAGCCTCACCCCGGCACCGAGAGACACGTCCAGGCTTAACACACCGCCAGGGACGGTGACTCCGCCGCCTCCTGAGGGCAGCCGGGGTGCTGTGCCCGGGCCCGGCCTGCCCTCACCGCCCCGGGCCCGGCCGCCTGTCCCGGCTCTGCGCTGGGCTCCAGCAGCCCGAGGGGCCCTGGAATCGCTCCTCGGGAAGGGCAGGGAAGGGAAGGGCTCCGGCCGCGGCCCCCGAGCAGCGAGCCCGGTGCAGCAGCTGGCAGGAGACAGCAGCCGTGCCGCCGAGCACAGCAGCCATGTGTGACACTCTGGTTCAGCCTGCAGTGCGCCCGTGCCGGGGGTTGCCTCGGTGCTGAGGGTGACCCTGGTGCGGGATTTAATGCACATATCCTTGCTCCATGCTCACGAGCATTACTCCCTCATTTATATAGTGTGAGGGACTCACTGCACTCCATCAACAGCCTCACAGCCCACGCCAAAAGCCAGCCTTGGCTTTACCACCTCCATGGCAGGAAGGTGTTCAGAGGCCTGAGGTGCTGCTCTTCAGGAGTGCAGTCAGACACATAACAGACCAAGGGCTTTGGCCAGGTCCTGCCAGCTAACTCCTCATTTGGTTTGGAGTTAACTCAGAGCTCTTCCTCACATCCCTCTCCAAAGGCTGTGTTAAAGAAGACTTGATGCTTTGTACATGGAAAAGACAATTTGTTTGTACTCTGTTTCTGACCATAACATAAAAAAGTGGAAGTTTCCATTCAAAATGGAAAGTATTGGTGACATGTTGAAAGCAAACATTTTGAATTCACAACAACGATGGGAAGATACCGTTTGCTTTTTAAGCGCAGTTTGCAAAGAGGACAAGTTCATCCAAAATACTTTTTTTTTGGTAAGTTACTAGCCTGTCACTTTGGCCACATAGCTCCAGTGTGTCTCAGGGTAAACAGCAGGACTGAGTTTTATACTATGAGAAAAGAAAGCTAGTTTAAATATACCTGGGTTCCTTTGGTATCTTTTATTTCTACTACCTCTGCTCTATTTCTAGTACCTCTGTTTCAAAACTTTGGTGCCTAACTATGGTTCTGATGCTCTGCTGCTAGTCTGTTTGCCCATCCTCCTCAAATCTTCATCAGCTCTCCAGCAAATGTTACCAGTTTTCTGTCAGCTGATGGGTAAGTGCTGATCACGCTCCAGGTCACACCAGGCTGAATCACAGGGATCCCACTGCAGCACTCCATCCTTCCTGAAAGGGCTGGACTTGGACTTGCCCTGTAACAAGCACTAGGAACAAATATTGATCCACTATTCTGCAGCCTTTATTTTTTGAATTGAATGGTCTGTTGATTCAGTTTTTTGCATTTTGATTTTTTAATCCAGAAACTGAAGACCTTTATTAAATAACTTCATGCAGAAGGGCTTCATTTGTCAGGATGTCATGAGAGATCTCTGAAAACAAATCTGAGTAGACAGAACATTTCAAACAACTGTTTAGATTCTTTCATCAAAGAAAATACCTTTGCAAGTTAAGACACATCTCTGATAAGGCTTTCTGGTGTACTTATCTCTCATCTCCCAGAATAGCTTAGCCCTTTTTGCTCCAGGCTGGTTTGCAAGGAATGGTTGGTTTTCTCCACCTTTGTGAAAATGCAGCAGCCTTTGAGAAGGCAAACAACTTGCTCGTCCCTCCTGTGAAGGCTTGGGGAGGTAACAAGGAGTAAGAGCATTTTCCAGCATTGTTCACTCTTTGAGGAGGTGAAGGAAAAGAGCTTTTCCCTCACTTTGCACTGGGAACATGCACCGTCTCCGTGGTTACAAATCAATAAATGGCATTAAGCCCAGTGTTTCCAGAGCTGTCGGAGGCATTTTGAGGGTCAGTGTGCACTTTCTTACAGGATGTTCTTTGGGCAGTACTTCCCAACTCCCACACACTCACAGCGTGGTATGGCCAGGGGTGGTGTCCTAATGCAGTTGATTTTCAGCAGGATCACTGGGGTGAGTAGACGAGCTCCAAGATCCCTGGCACAAAGCAGGTGATATTGAGAAAAAATTGTCCCCAGTGAGGGTGCTGAGGCCCTGGCACAGGCTGCCCAGAGAAGCTGTGGCTGCCCCTGGATCCCTGGCAGTGTCCATGGCCAGGCTGGATGGGGCTCTGAGCAGCCTGGGACAGTGGAAGGGGTTGGAATTGGATGATCCTTGAGGTCCCTTACAACCCAAGCCATGCTCTAATTCTATGATTCTATCAGTGCTAGCTCACAGGCAGGGTACTGAAATACAGTAACAAGCCATGTACGTCACCGCCAATTATTCATAAATTTTTTTTTTTTTGTAAGTAAATTCATCACCTTGTTGGGTCCCAAAGGTTTTCCTTTAGACCAAACCCAGCCCCCAAAATACAACAGCTGAAAGAGCTGAGGGATCTCCTTCCCAAAAGACAATGGTTTCCTACCCAGGCTGTGCATGGCTTTCACTTCAGGACAGCTCAGAAAGTGGATTCAGTGAGTCCTTCTTTTTATTCCCTGCTGGGTATTAACCCCCAAGCTGAGCCAGGGTGTTTCAGGTCAGGGCTCCACCACTGACACTCCTGGCACAGTTGTGTCAGTCAGAGCTGTGATGAGATAACATCCTCTGAAGGCAGAGCTATGCCAGCAAAAGCCTCTTGTGCAGATGGAGGTATAAGCAGAGAAAATGGTGCTTTTGTCCTGGGAGCTTATTTCTCTTGAGGGAACTGGAATTCACTCTCTCACAGCACCGTTTTACTGTTAAGAGCCATTATCTTAGAAATGTTTGCTCTTCTGACCAGCTATTGTAGCTGGGCTGTCAAAGCTCTCCTGGCTTTCAGCTACCTGAAGTATCCTGACTGCTAAATACTCAACAGAGCAAATTGTTTTAGCCAAAGCCTTGAGCTTCAGTGTGACACTATGTTCAGTCCTGGGACAAAGCACTGCACAAACAAATTCTAGCTGTCAAATCCATAACTGAACCTTTCTCATGTTTAAATTCCCCTCCAATCCCTTCCTGAAAAGGAGAGGAGAGATTCAGTGCCCAAAGGATTCCTACTCCACAGCAGCTGAAGTACAAAGTGCTCCCAAACTGTACCCCCCAAACAGTCAAACTTCTGACCTTGGCTGTCCTGTCCCTGGGTCTCCCCACAGAATTTGAAAACACCAGTCAAAGTCTTGGCTCTGCTGCAAAGTTTCAGGTGTAAAGTTTCTCCGTCCTGAAGTTTCTGGTTTAAACCCCCCAAAAGCAGAAGACCATTTTAAAAAATGACCAATCTGCCCCACCCAGCACCTGGGATTGTTTCAGATGCCCAGTTTCAGATGATTGGTCTTGTGTATTTTATGTGGAACCTTGTGAAATTAGCCCCTGAAAATCAAGAAAAAGCAAACTCTACTTCCTTTTCCATTGGACAAGAAAGCTCTCCATAAAATTTCACATACCCACGAGGGTGAAAAAGTGATTAGCTGCAGAAACCTCTGCAGCATGAACACTGAGGTGAACCTCAGAGATGTGTCTGTGTACCTGGAAATCACAAAGAACAGTATTACAAAGCAGAAGGTGCTGCATGTTTTAGGTAAAATGTGAGCAAGAGAAAACCTTGTGACAAGAGCAGGAATCACATCAGGCTCAGCTGGAGGAATCCATACCATGGCAATAGCACAGTTCTTGAAAAGATTGGGTGTTCCAGACCACTGTCTTCCCATTACTCTGAGTGATTGCTGGCATTAAAAGCAGGAAAGGAAAGATTACATTTCCAGAAAGTTTTACACTCCTAAATTTCTGCAGGCCTACCAAACATTTTTTACCTCTCCCTGGAGGTCTCCCACTCCCTAAATTAGGTATAAGTGCACCTTAACTGGGCTGAAATCTTCATTAAGTTCACGTACATGTACTTGTTACAGCAATCTCTCGATTTCAGTATCAGCAGATAATTGTTACTCACACGCAGGAGAGGCTTTCTGGTATAGTCAGTGCTCGATGGAGCTGAAGAGAAACCCTTTGGGTACTCAAAGTGTTTAATTTCAAAATGCTTACCAGAGGAGTCAGGAACTGGCATAGAGGTGCCAGCAATAACTTTTCCTGGTAGACCTCGCATTGGAATGTCCCAGATAAGCACCTCTCCACTGAAATCCACACACATGGCTGGCACAGCAAGGCACATTCCTGAGTCTGTGAAGCACTGCAAAGTGTTATCAGAGCAAAGCAGGCGTGGGTGATGCAGCAGGACATAACAACCCTACCAGAAATTCCGTTTGTAGCATCTGCCTAATCTGGAGGAGACTTTCCTTCTAGCCACAGCCAAACTCATCCCTTGCACAAATCACACTGTTAATCACAGCTGACCTCACTGCCACCCTTCATCCATGCCTGGCTGCTGATGACATGCTACACCTAAGATTTGCTCCCCAGCCACTGGCATAACTCTCACTTTTCACTTCCCACTAATTCTGAGCACATACTGCTTTCATTCCTTTCAAAAACACTTTCACATTCCCATTGCCTGGGGAATTCTGTGAATATTTTCCTTAATTTTTCCTCGAGTTTCTCAGATACCCAAGTACATCTCTTAATTTGTTCTTGGCATCAACTGCTAGCTGGTAATGAAGAGCCACCAGTGCTGCTGAAGGCAATCTTTTCACAGTCCTGACAGAACCAGGCCGATAGACACTCCCCAAATCCCTCCAGCAGGGCTCTCCAGCACTGGGACAGCCATAAAGTGCCTTTCTTAAGAGGAAAACAACGCACTTCAGACATTCCTGAAATATCAGGGGCTGAGAGGGCTGAGCAGGAAGGCGACAGCATCCTGCCCAGACGGGAGCAGGAACTGCGTTTGCTTCCCATTCCCAAGAGATGCGTTCCCATCGCTTGTTCCTGGACTGACCTCTCTGGAAATGCCTTTTGCTGGTGACTCACGGAGGTGGGAAGCCAGAGCAGGCTCCCCGGCTGAGTCAGTCAGGTGGCAGGACCCAAGCAAGTTAATCACTTGAGATTAGTGGAATCTTCTGCTCTGGAGAGAGGAGAAGTGATAAGGAAAGTCTTAGGGGCTGACTGGAGTAGTCACTGAGCTGTCTCACTCTATCAGTCAGCACGGTACTTGCCATGCTCCAAGCAAAGGGACAGACAGCCATAAAACAGGGATTATTTTGTCCTGAAAGAAGGGAGAAACATGGAAAATACAGCTCCAAGAGAGCACAAGGAGATGGTGATCAATTGGTTTTGATCTCCCTCTCTCTCTCTCTCTCCCTCTCCACAGATTTTGTGCCTTAGGAATGTGGAGAAAAACGCTTTCATTTGCAGAACATACCTATTTTTTAGGTTAGATAAGACATCAAAATGATCTTTATTCTCCACTTCACTCATGAGCCCTGTCTTTTTGTGTTAAGGATAAGTAGAAGAAGAAACAAAGGGATTTTAAGTGGGGACTAAAAGTCATGTCTGAGTGAATATGGCTGATAGGAACAGTTTATAAATGGAATTTCACCAAACCTATAAAATTAAAATATTTACATTATTTACTTAAAACAAACAAGTTGAGGACCATCCATGAGACTAAAAGGGTAGAAACTGAAATCACCCTTCAGTATTCCTGCTGGAAGGTGGGCAGGATTGACTGAATTATTGGAGGAATAGTTGCCTCTTCCCATTGCAAAAGAGCCTGAATCTCTCACTGAAGTCATCATACACTTGAAATCTGGATGTCATAGAATCACAGAATGCTTTGGGTTGGAAGGGACCTTAAAGATCACCAGTTCCAACTCCCTGCCATGGGCAGAGACAGCTTCCACTATCCCAGGTTGCTCCAAGCTCAATCCAGCCTGGCCTTGGACACTGCCAGGGATCCAGGGGCAGCCACAGCTTCTCTGGGCACCCTGTGCCAGGGCCTCAGCACCCTCACAGGGAAGAATTTCTTCTGCTTTTTCAGATTGCACTTACTCAACAATGTCCCTGTTAAAGCTGGCCAAACATTTTAACTTCCACCCCAGACAAAGCATTGATTTTGACATTTTGAGAGAAACAGAGCAACGCATTTGGGATGAAGAGATGAATATTTAGCATTTCCATGGAAGGAAATACTCCAAGAACACGAGCTAAGCAAAATAATATGAAAATCACAATGTCAACACCTAGCTCTTTCATGGCAATGCTCACATGTTCATCCATGGATTAGCCTGGAAAAGGTGGTAGAGTTCCAGTGAGGAGGTGAAGGCTGGGACAAAGAGCACAGGAGTTCTACCAGGCTGCAGGGTGACTCTGTCTTGTTCAGCTGTGCCTTCTGCATCCATTTTCTGTGTCCTGCTGCCACTGCAGCTCCTGCACAGGGACAAGATAGGTAGTCTGGATGCAACACACCAAGGCCTCAGAGAGCAGAAGGTCTGCTTCAGTTTCAGAGAACAGCTATGTCCATCTTCTAGAAAAGCATCTCTGAATTGTTTTGATGAAAAAGATTGTTTTCTCTTGCAGAGATTCTTTACAGAAGTTTCAAATGTAAGTGATCAAAGTAATTACTGTGGATGTTTTTTCTAATCCTGGGTTCTGGAAAGAAATATTTCAGCATTTCCAAATAGTTTAGTCTCCACTTCCCCTTACTCAGATTACTTCTTGTGTCATTTCATACAGCACTGCTATATTTGTACACAAACCACCTGAAAATAATAAAAAAAAAAAGGCAGGAAATTCAGATATGAGGCCTTCAGTTTATACACAAAACACGTGCAGAAGACTTTAAAAGATGTTTCTGTCCCTCTCAGGCATCCCAGGAATTATGTTTTCACATTTAAGATAAAACAGAAGTCAGAAGTTACCATTATCTTCTGGCAAGTGTTTTTCAAACACAGAAGTCCCTTTAATGTTTGGGAATCAGGGCTTCAGACTGGATGATTTTTAAAAATCTTGTCTTCTTTTAAAGTATAGGTCTATACTTTTACATATACATGAGTAAACACTTCAGCTGGATTCATTATTAATTCAATAGTCTACTAAAGATGTAAGCATATTTAAAATTAAGGGCAAAATTTTTACACTGAGTATTAAAACCTAAGTTCAATATACATTTTTTATATGAATGAAATAAAATTCAAGGTGAAAATCACAAACATTAGCTACTGAAGTTTTAAAGAGCATAAAATCAACCCAGCTGATGGAATTACGATCTGAACATCTGGAATAAGAATTGGCTGAAGTGAACCAGCTTTTGATAAAAGGGATTTTTCTGCATGTGCAGAGAAGATATTGGAGCTGAACAAGCTGAATAATCTGAAACAGAAATTGCAATAAGTTCAAAGCTGAGAAACTAACTGGGGAGTACCCACCAAAAACTTGTGTTCCTGGCTAAACTGTGAATAAAAGCAGGGAGTGGAAGTGCCACCTCTCTTCAGGATTACATTTTGAGGGATACTGACCAGCAGCAAGCACTTTGATTCACCAGCTATAAATTATCTGCCTAAACTGGCTAAGTTTTATAAAAAAATAGACAGAGATGAGCTTTGCATGGGTTCTTCTGTGGACAGACCAGCCTGTAATAGTCTGCCAGGTTAGTTAGATATAATAAATAAACATGTGACACAGAGGCATGTCCCTGCAGGGGACAGAGTTCCCCCTCCCCTGCAAATACAAGAGATCATGGCAATGTTCCAGTAACACAGAACAAACTATGCTGCATTTCTTCTGATAAAGTGTGATGGCAAAAGGACCTAAAAATCACAAGCCTTTCATATTCCCCATTGCCACTCAGCCCACAGAGTGCCCATGGGCAGCAGTACTCAGTGTGGGCCACCAGGGAGCTACCAAGGCTGCATTAAATGTGTGAGGGGATTTGCAAATCAAACATGTCATATTTTGCACGTAGGAAGACATTAAGACAAGCTGCCCTCCTGCTTCCCATGAAAATTCTGCAGCCAACTGCTCCTGCAGGAACAAACTGGGAGACACACATCAAAGGAGAGCTGGGAGACTGAGACAAGCCCCCAGTGACTGCAGCCAGCACAAGTTTCAGGCAGTTTCAAAACATGTGTCTCATCCAACCCAAAGGTAGCCATGGCACTCCCAAAAATGGGGTGTCAGAAGGGAGTTCTTGCTCTGCTCAGAGCTCACATCCCCTTCTCTGCCTCAGGTCTCACATCTGATTCAACCTGGAATCTGCTTTCCTCAGGAAAGCAGTGGGCACAAGTGCTGTGCAGGCCTGCCAGCAGCTTTTGGAGTGTCACAGGGGGAAGTAATTTCTGTAAATAATGATCTGAACTTCCAAATCAATGAAGTGTTATTGTGAAATGGCTGAATGAGACTCCACAGGCTATTGCTGTGGGGAGGATGGGAAGGAGAGGAGGAAGCCTGGCAGGGAGCCAGCAGGGGGAACAAGCAGAGCATACTTCCACACTGGCAGGGACTGTGCTCACGTGCACCTCAGATGGACACACACCCTTTCTAGGGACTCCAGCACTGTGGGAGAAGTTGGATTGCATGTCCTGATGTCCCTCACAAGGCCTGGGCCAGCAGCAGCAGCTCCTCCAGCAGGGCAGGATAAGGAGGGCTATTGAGGGTACAAGGATGATGAAATTTTGAACAAAACCCAGAAGCAAATCCCAGCAAGAAGAGATGCCAAGGGACACAATGGCAACCTCCTATCATATTATCCTTGTCTTTCCCCTCCATCCCTTGTTGTAACCTGTTGTAGGTATTTGTCCTGTGCTTGAAACCCTACATGAGCAGCTTCTGAAGGCAAGAACCTACAGCTGCAGGACACCAGAGTGCCTCTGTCTTGGTGAGGTAAATACTGTGCTGGTGCAGGAGGAATAAGTCCATCTCTCTGACAGCTGAAATTTCCATCTGCACTCTGTTTGGTGAGGGCTGGTATCATTTATTTGTTGGTGCCCTGAAGCAGATCTGCCTCTCTGCTTGAATGCTCCCACTTCACAAAAAAAAGCCCCTGCAGCTTTCCAGACCAGCTCTGTAGCTGGCAGGAGGGGGAAATGTCAAACTGGCACAGAATGGTATTTAAAGAGAAGCATTACCCAGCAGAGCAGGCAGGTCTGCAGGGGACATTTCTGAACCACAGCTGGGACAAACTCTGGAATAACATTTCCCTGCGTGTGCTGCAGTGCACTCACTGGGGATTTACCTGTCTTTTTGGCCATTCCTGCCACTCAGTCAAATCAGAGATTCCCCCTGGTGACAATACCAGGCTGAGGAAGACAATGCCTGTGCTGTGATTCTCTGTGGCTCTGCAAGCTGGGGAGCAGCTACAGCACCCAGGGAGGATCTCCCTCTGAGACATTTGGGCTCCTTGCACATTCCCAGCCTCTGCTACACACACCGTGTGAACCTTCTGTTCTCACCCACTTTCTGGTAATCAGGACCAACATCTAGCCTAAGCTGAGCTCTGCCTGGTGCGAATGTTCTGGAGGAGTCTTTCAATGGCAGCACTGCTCAGCTCAGTGGCTGGCTGTAAACAAGGCACTGGAAGTCCTGACTTCAGGAATCTCATTTAATAAAAACTGGGATTTTTTAAAAGAATCCCTTAATCCAAGATATATCTCACAGTAGCTGTCTGGGCAGGAATAGCTGATGAGGAAGAATGGAGAAGAGACAGCTGAGATGGGATATTACCAATATGTCCAAATATTTTAAGGGTGTGTGTCAAGAGGAGGGAGACAGGCTCTTCTCATTGGTGCCCAGTGACAAGACAAGGGGCAATGGGCACAAACTGGAACACAGAAAGTTCCATTTGAATGTGAGGAAAAATTCTTTACTGTGAGGGTGACAGAGCACTGGAAAAGGCTGCCCAAAGAGGGTGTGGAATCTCTTTCTCTAGAGAGATTCTAAACTCGCCTGGATGTGATCCTGTGCAACCTGCTCCAGATGAACCTGCCTGAGCAGAGGACTTGGACTGGGTGATCTCCAGAGGTCTCTTCCAGCTCCATCCATTCTGTGATCATCAAGGTCAGGAGCAAAATACAGGTTAGCTCCATCCCAGTGAGAGAAGCATGCAGAATCCGGTATTTCTACACACAGCCTTCTCCTAGAGATTTCAAACCCCTCTGAGCCTGAGGGAATAACAGTAATTTGCACTCTGCACACCACAAGGAACTGTGCTGAAATCACCCAAGGGAACAATTACAAGTACAAACCCAGCAATGCCCCAGGTGAATCTGCAAGAAGAGTGCTTTGTAGGGGGACACTAAAGCCTCTGTATTCTGTGCTAATGTGGGAGGAGAGCAAATCTACAGCTGCCATTGGCACTCTGCTGCATTGCAGAATTACATCTCCTGTGCATCATTACTTGGGGATGAATATTCAGCTATAGAGAAGACAGCTGGGTGGGCTATTGTGAGACAGGAAATCCTATAGATAGCACAAAGCTCAATTCCACGTGCCATTTTCTCCAAAAACCTTCTAAAGTCAAGTCACAGTAGGAACTCAGACTCACTGTCAATCTGATGAGATTTAAATATAAACAGCAATTGATGTAACAGCAGTGCAGCGCCAATGTGTGCACAAGTTCTTATTTTCTTCAGACGATCACAGATCAGCTCCATATGCTGGTTTTCTAGTCAGCAGCTGTGTCCCAGCTATTGATTAAATTTTAATTAATCAAGCTGAAAAAGGGTGTCACTGCTTGCAAGTTCAGCTTCTCAGACTCAAGTTTGGTTCTTCGTGCTTATTTTGCTTTTCAGGAAGAACTACCAACAAAATCATCACTTTGAGGCTGCAGCAGCATTCCTTGTCAGGCAAGGAGAGCTAGCAGCAGGAGACAACCAGCTTCTCCAGGCCTTGAAATCCAGCCACTCCAATGTTCTCTGATATTGCTCGTTATTGTTTTATCTTAAAGGTACACCAATTCATTAACAAAGTGGCAAGAACTTTCTATCCCATGCTTGAGCTACAGTACAAGCTATTTCTGTGCCTTGCTCAGAAATGCAGCCTCAGCTTGACAACAATTACATTTGGCAATTATTAACTCTCCATCTGTGCAGCCTTCCCAGGTAGGAGAAGCCTTCCCTCAGCTTTGAGCACTTTATGATTGTCCTTCCTGTAACAGTGAAGTGATTCTTCTCAAGGAAAGGCCTTTGAAGTGTGGAGTGTTTTGAGCTGTGTTTTCACAGGTGGGAAACAGAGACAACAGCATGAAGTGAAGTCCAAAGGTCACCCAGGATGCAAAGCTGAAACATTAAACAGAGAGATCCCAAGCACCAGGTTTGTTGTGTAAAATGCACCATGGCTGAACTCAGCATCCTCATATATGTGATGTAAGGGAGAATAAAAACAGCAGTGCAAAGAGCTCCCTCCAGTTTTCCTTTCTTTCCTGGGTTTCCAAAAGCACCTGCACCAACACCCCATCCTTGAATGCAAAGTGTGCCTAAGGAGCCTGCTCCTGCTCCTTGAGAGGCTGAGGAACAGCTCTCAGCAGCCATTGTGAGGCAAATGATGTTGTAGACACTGCTGTTCAACCACTGAAGTTCATCCATCTCCCCAGCCACCGCCAAGAACAGAAGCCACTACAGTCACAACAGTTCACTCACACCCCATACCCAAAATCATGGGATTTTATGAGCAATAGAGCTTTACATGGTTGTTCATTTCAGCCTTATCATGCCAATGAAAATTTTATGAGCAAATAGATTTTTGACTTTAGCTCTAGGGTCCCGACTGGTTTTCAAACAAAAATCTGAGGAATCACAGTCCCAAGAGTTTTCCTAGCTTGTTTTGTCTGGGCTCAGCATTTTTCTCTCCTGCCAGCACTCAGAAGCACTGGTGGCAGGGATCCCCCTTTACCTGGACAGTCTCAGAATCAAGAATTACAAATTACTCCTCTGCACAGCACCCTTTGACTACCAACCTGCTACATAAATGAGGATCCAAACCAAGTTATTTCAGCATTAGTAACAGATCAAGAAGAAAAAACCTTCCTTTCCCAAGCTCTGGGTAAACCCCACATCACTGGGATTCGCTGAGCTCCACATAGCAGTAACACCCATGCTGTCTTAGCAGGGGTTCAGATTTGATGGCCTAATTCCTATTCTCAGCATTAAACTCATTTAAGGGATGTAATTCTGCCACAGCACTGACAAATCACCCCAAACGAAAGCCCAGATAATGAGATTTTGCAGATTAAGTCAGTCCCACTCCAGGTTTCTCATTATGAAGACTTAAGCAGAAACCTATTGGAATCCTCCTTATTTCAGAAGGCAGATGAGGTGAGGCACTGAGTTGCCACTGTTGCACCACAGTGAGACTGGGGGTAGGACATGAAAGTGTCACTCTTGTTGAGTACATGCCTGTCTTAATCTGGACTCATCTTCACCCCAAGACTTGCTGCACATGGAATAACACTGCAAGTGATTGGAGAGCAGATATTTCTCAAGTGTCAGAGGGTCAGGCCCTCACTTCTCATGGAGCTGTGGCCAGAGGCAGCACCTCACTCCATAAAACACTGCAAACACAAGCCAAGGGAGAGTGCTAAACTCACTCCTTTCCCACAGAAAGGCTTGAGGAGCAATCCCAGCTGGGCGACTCCAAACCCAACCGGCAATTAGTCTGAACTTTCCTCACGATTCACATGTACGTAAAGATCTCACCTATTTGGAAAAAAAACACCAACTTCAGCAGCCAGTGATCAGTTTTCATTCTGTGGAGAGCCTCATTCCTCCTTATGAACAGGAGTGTGCTCCTCTCCTCAGTCTCCTTCTAGCCCCAGGAATCTTCCCCTTATCCCTACACATGGGGACAGTTTCGTTTCAGTTTGTGGGCTTTGGGAAAGTAAACTCATCACTAAAAACACACAGCAATCGTAAGAATAGCTGTGACAAACAAAACCAATAGGCAAAGTTACAAATCTGGAAGCAGTGTCCCAGATTTCCAGAGGGGGAGTCACATCTGCTCAGTAAAGTTTGCAGCTATTTCTGTGTGGCTTTGCTTAAGCGAAACGATGGCTGAATCCACATGTTTATCCTGGCTTTGCTCTTCAGCCAAGTTTCCTATTTCCAGAGTAGAAGCTCTGTGCAGCTCATCATTCATATTTGTCCTGGAATTTCAGCAAAAGGCCCTTGAACTCCCAAGTGCTGTCTCTGATGCAGAAAGAACTCAGCAATTCTTCAGTGTTTACACATTCTTAAGAAAATGTTACTAACATTTTCCTAATGTTAATGATCCTGTGTGTTTCTTGGAGAAATAGTTCAGCTAAAAGTGTTGTGTTAAAAATCAAAGTAGGTTTCAAATTGAGGTGCAGATCACTTCTATTTAAGTTTTAACTAGAATTTTATTAATATCTCAATATGGTTAAGATGCTGCAAACATTTGCTAAAAAGTGATTAATATTCTTTGCCTGCGACTCCATCTATTTTTCTTATTTTGTCTTTTTTTACTTTCAGTGCAGAATTACTGTGCTGCCACGAGTTTCCACTTAACCACCAACTAAAGCAGCAATTTAATTGTGGAGTTTAGCTCTACCTTGTACACTGCAAGTGCAAATATTTATTTAAACATGGGGATAATTCTAAACAGAGCTAGTCCAGAAAAAAAAGCTATTTATGTTAAAATATCTACCAGATTAAGCTTCTAGGCAGTGTTTACACCACACTGAGAGTGCTGCATGGAGAATCCCAAGCTGGATCTGGAGGTAGGTGGTGGAAGAGAAGCCAATTAGGTAGGTCTGGTGGGCTTTGCTCCTTGTAACTGGATTATTTCTGGGATTCACTGCTGGGCTGTACTGTGCCAGACACAAACAGCCTGGTTTGAACCAGCCCTGGGCTTTCTCAAGCCCATGCTGCAAAGTATTATCACAAAATTAAGTGGCATCAGTGAAGCAGGGGTCCTTCTGCAAGAAAACGCTCCATCGTTTAAAAAATAACAACAGCCTTCCATTCACAGCAGGTAATTTTCAAGTGCTTGTTTATAAAAAATATTGGTTACATAATTTCATTGTTTTCACACCAACTTCTTGTCCAAAAGCTGGTTTTGAATCTGACTTGTTCTCTATGCCTTGAGTGCTCTATGTGAGCATTGCTGCATTTTTTTTGATACTTCATTATTACCAGCTGTATATGGCTTTAATCTCTCAGTTCCTAAGGAGCTCAACATTTAGAAAGTTTGTATTATTAAGAGATGCATGACTGTGCCTACAAGTGACAAAGCAAGTTCTGTTACAATGATCTCATCTGCAGTCTGTGTGAATTAAATATATATTGATTTATGTATCTAAATGCCCATAAATCTGTGCAATGATAACCACTGAGGAAGAAAAAGGAAAGAAATACAGCCTGCCTGCAGAGAGGATTTATCCCCAGCCCATTTTTCTACCTTGAACTTCAGTTTTAACAGCCACCTTGCAATTAATATTGATCTTGGCCATGCTGAAGGCAAAGATTCTCACTGACTGAGTTTGCACTCAGTTTTTGTTAGTATAAATCAATTACAATGTTAAAGTTCTCTAGGGACATACTAAAAATCCTGAAAATTCTAGTCTACATTCTCACTGAAACTCAGCTTTCAGAAGAAACAAAAGCTCCTACTCCATTTGAATTTGAAGGGTTGGAAGATTTTTCCCAGGTTGTTTAATGACAAGGAAATGTTTGATCATTCCTTGGTGTACACAAGATTAAACTGGGCATTTCACAGAATTACAGATAACAGTGCCATGAAATTCTTTGCCTATTAGTGACCAAATGAAATTATCTATGAAGGCCTGATCATCTGGGGGAAAAAAGACAATCTGGCCATCCCACACCCATTTCTGGAACCTATTCTTAGAGCTAATTCTTAGAATCATAGAATCATTTAGGTTAGATCTAATAAAGTTAGATCTTGATTTCCTTCAAGATCACTGAGTCCAACTGTAAACCCAACTCTGCCAAGTCCACCATGTGCCTAAGTGCCACATCCAGAGGTACAAAATGGACTGGATTAGGACCAGAATTACCAGAATCAGTAAATACTTGGTTTAAATGCAGCAAAGATGGAGAGAGAGAAGAACAAACAATCCATCTTCTTTTGCTTTATCCCAAAGGAGCTGAGGGAGAAGCATGGGATAGAATTGTACTTTAGATTATTTCTATAGTTGTCCTGACTTTGTGCCACTCCCCACCCCCCATTTTTTTGTAAAAAACCGTATTTTTCTTGCAGCTGCATCTGGTGTTTCACTCCATTTGATCTTTCTGTTTATCTGCAAACTCCCACAACATGGGAGTGTTTCCCATGGCTCTCTACCAAAGCAACTGTAAGAATCCTGCAGTAATGACCTTTGATTTCTGAGATACACAACACGTGTCTCTACACTGGAAACTTCACATTCCTTACAGAACTTGGATACAAAATATATAAAAATCACCACAGTAGACTAAATACTTTGTTTTGGTTTTTTTAAAGACAATCTAGGAGCAGGCAGTAAATTGCTGTAATGAACCACAAGCGAGACAGGTCTGAAAACTGCTGTGATTTAAAAAGTTTTAAAGCTGGGGCTTCATAAAGGGGCACTGTCATAAAACCTAGGTGGTCATGAGTACCATGAGTACCTAAGTGGTCATGAGATAAAAGGTAAGGAACAACTCTTTGCTGCCTCCTCCAGCTCCAGAATCCACAAATCAAGCAGTAATCTGCAAATGACACTACCAGGAGCCCCAAAGAGAAGCAGCTCTTGCTGCAACAATTTCTTGAGGAGTCAGCTTGTGTCCATTGCTGCCCACAGCAGAATGGCTTCCTGAACACAAATCCCATGGGGAATGAAGTGCAGGCAGCCCAGAGCTCTTCAGAGCAAATCTTTAGAGCTGATGGTGTCTTGCTGAAACAACACTAAGCTCAGCTGCATTTTTGTTTGTTGAGAGATTTATCAACTCTTCAATGATAATGAAAACATATCTGAGACTGGAACTGCATTTGCAGATTTTCTTTTTTTTTCAGGTATTCTTAAAGATCTGGCAAATCAACTGTATATAAAGCACAAGGGACGTGGAAGAGCAGACACTGATCTTTTCTCTCTGGTGACAAGTGACAAGACCCAAGGGAATGGGGCTGTGCATATATCTGGAAGGGACAGAATGAATGTTTTGGGAGAAAAATTAGGAACTCAGTAGTGGACAGGTAAGGAAGATTTTGGAGGCAAAACTTGACAAAATCTCTGGGGTAGAGAATGAGCACTCTGAGGGAAAAAGGTGATGAGTAGTGGACATGTAGGGAAAATTGTGGGGGTAAATCTTGAGAAAAGCTCCATGGCATTAAATAAATACTTTGAAGTTAAAATGAGGGAATCAGTGGTGGAAAAAAGCAGGGGAATTTTTTTCTTGCTAGACTGTGGTGGGCAAACTCTGTCAGTGGGCAGAGAACTCTGACCTTGGCAGGATGGGTTTGTGAGTATTTAATCAATCCTACCTCCTTTTTAATGAGTTGTTTTAAGTCATAAGCAGGGACCACTTTTAGCCAGCTTTAGTTGGGGTCTTCCCATATTTCTGAGCTTCACTTGGGCTGGGAACATAACATTCCCGAGGAATTGTCTGGTAACATCTCCACGTTTGACAGCTGATCGTTGTGCTGAAAGGATCCCCCTGCCTTCCCTTCAGGCAATTCCAAGGCCCACTGCTCCCATCTGGGAACAGTCCCCAGTCTGGATCTTCTCTTGGAGTATCCCCCCAGTCTTCCCTGCTGGGATCCTGCTTAGGAATCCATGAGGTACAAATTCAGCAATTGATTCTTCTAACCCCTGCCCAGTTCTAATTCCAAAGGATTTGGTGTCTGCCTTACCCGCCTGGAGTCTGCTTCCAACTCTGTTCTTACTGCTTCTGCTGCTTTCCATTGCCCAGGAATTCCACCAACTGGATGACAGTGTTTTCCACCTCCTCCAGGATTCCCTCTGTTGGGTTTGATTGCTGGAAAAATATCAAAACCTGGGCCTCCAGGGCTTTACTATCAGGAATTACCTCTCTGGATTTGTTCATTTCCAAATATTATCTCTTCCCAACAAAGCACTGGGCATCCAAGCAATATAGAAATGGATATGCTAACCACTGTTCACCCCTCTGGAATGTCAGAGCATGGAAAAATGGGCAGTTTGAGCTTTTCCTGGTGGTACCTGTGAGGTGTAGTTTACCTAAGAGCCCCTTCCCATGTGTTTCCCTGGATCCACCAAAAATCCACCTGTTCATTCCCCAGCTGCTTCCTCCCTCTTTTCCTTGATCCCACAGAATTTTAACAGGCGAATATTCCCCTCTGGAATAGCACCTTTCATTCCAAACATAATAACAAATTAATCATTTCCTTTGACCTTCATTATTAGAATTCCACCGGGAGCTGAGGAATGGAAAACGATCCTCTCCTGGCCCCTGCTGGATTCCTGGAGCAGCGGGTTTTTTCCCCTCTTTCCCCTGCGGTGCCTCCCTGCCCCGTTTTAGGCTTTGTTCCACAGCTTTTGCTTCCAATCACTGGATCCTTTCCCTCACTCCAGGAGTTCCCAGCAGTTCCACACCTTTTCTCCCATCCTGCTCATTTCTCCAAGAATGGATCTCTGCATTTCAACTCCCTCCTCTTTTCTGGACAATTCCCACCAATCCAGACCTAAAGCTGACACAAGGACCATTCAGTGCCCACAAGTCCAAATCCAGACCTTGCCATCCCTAAACCAGCGACTCCAAACACAGGATCCCAGACAATTTGCATTCATTAAAACCTAGCATTTAGGACATACCGAATACTTCAAAATTCCCAAGAAACATTCCATGGGGATGTTCAACTCCCAGGGGTTTTTGCTTTGAACTCACATGGATTTGGGGATCACAGGATTTCCCTGAAAAAACCTGTGTGGTGCTTGCTGAAATCCCCAGTCTCATGAATCCATGGCATGTTAAAAGCTTAGTCCAACCTTGGCCACCATAAATTTTTGCCAAATATTCCCCAAATCCTCAGAAAAACAGAACCCTCTGGCACTGCATTTTTAGTGCTGGAAAGCCAGGAATTACCTCATTCCCAGTGCTGGGCTCTGGATATGGCTGAGAAAATCCCAGCCTCCACACAGACCCTGATTCCAAACATTTTAGCAAACAAAAATTAATGTTCTCTGCTTCTTTAGGACATCATTCTCTTTCCTTAATTAACATTCTGTCTCCTGCTGGGGTTGGATTTTCCCTTTCCATGCTTATTAGTCCCTACTTTTAGAGGTTTTAATTACCTTTTTTCCCTAGGAGGGATTTTTTCAACACACCTACTGAGAACTTGGAAGTCTTCTTTATCTGCTGGTTTCTGGAAAAACACCCTGTGATGCGTAAAATTCCACATCCCAGATGTCCAACTTCAACAATACATCCTTCTCCTGCAGAAACTCCAAAACTCAGCAGAGTTTCTCTCCACTTCCCAGAGAAACTTCTCAAGGGAATTCCATCCTGCAGGAAATGCCAAATCTCAAAGGAATTCTGTGTCTGTAACATCAAGCGCAACCACTTCAAACCCAAGTCCTTGGAGTGGGGCTTTCCCAAGAGTAAATCCAGATGTGACATGGAGGAAAAGCCTCAGCAAGGATTTCCAGCCTTGACCCCACAGCTTTTGGAAAAGCTTAGCAGGCAAACAGTATCAAATTTCTATCAGATTTGTATCAAATGTGGTGTTTCTATCTGGGAGCACTCAGTTCCCTGGGTGTCAAAGTCCTTGAAGTAGCAAAACTGAGCAGTTTTTGAGAATTCCAAGTGTTGTGTCCTTAAGATGCTTAATACAATATTTAAATAATTAATATTGAACTGAGACAATATAAAGTAGATTTGTTAGAGTGGCAGAAATATTTTTTCACCTCGAAGTGTATGGGGATGATCAACATTCCTTATGTCAGAATTAACTGATTTTCCTTCTTTTCCTTTTTTTTTCTTTCTTGATTGTGGAAAATTGGGGTGAGTTTGGGAGTATTTAATCAATCCTACCTCCTTTTGAAGGAGTTGTTTTAATTAGTCATAAGCAGGGACCACTTTAAGCCAGCTTTAGGGAAGTTTCTTTTTCACAGATTTCTTCTTGTTTTGATCGTGAAATCGCCAAAACCTCAAGTTTGCTAAATTAACCCTGAAAAGCTTCAATGTACAAATCCTGAGGGAATTGGGGATTGCAAATCTGGGATCTTAATGGCCTTTCAGGGTCATGTTAGGTTTACCCACTGCTTTTGGTGCCAAGGGAAACTCCAAGTTAAGAATAATCAAAATACAAACCAGTTCTCATGAAACTCAGCTTTCCAAAACTTTATTCAGGATAAAAAAAGATGGGAATGATCTTGGCAAATACAGTAATGAAAAAAATCTATGCATATCCCACAGTGATACAGACCAGCAGTAAGATCACTTCTCTTATATTACTGCTTTTTACCTTCCAAAAAAGGGACTAAAACTTAAAAACTTGAGTAGTAATTCAACTTTGGAGCATAGTATTAAAGAACAAGTTTCAGAAGCACACATCAAAAATTCAAGACTTGAGGCAAATGTCAAATTAATAAAATTAATAATAGCATTATCTAGTTGAGGTTCCTTAAATTAACTGTAGTATCTTTGCCTTTTAATTCTTGCTGAAAAAAGAACCTTTTAAATACACAGTACCCACCTGCTGTACGGGCACAAAAGAAAACACAGTGAGCTATAGTCTCAAATTCCTACCCACTCTGTAAAAATTGCTATTGTACACTGACACCTGTAGCTACCTTAGCACCCACAGTACTTCATACATGACTAAACATCCTTCCAATCACTCTGATGTCATCACCAGAACGAGGGTTTTAGCTTCCTAGACTCCTTGCAGGACACCTCTAACCTCAGCAGCATCTCTGCTGGTCAGAAGCAGAATGTTGGGCATGCAGGATGTGTCCTAAAAACTAGGTAAAAGGCTGCTGTAAAAAAAGGATTTTAAAAAATAAAAATTGAGGCTGTAGTAAACAGCCTCTAAGAAACAGTTTTAGACTCCATGAGACACTTGAATTTGCTGTCAGTTTGGTGATTTAAGGCTATTCCTGTGCATCCTTACCAAGCAAACCCTGGGGAGCTTTGCCTGATTGAGACACAGAGGTGATTGGGTGCTGCTGCACCCAGAGCTGGGCCACCTGCCAAAACCACCCTGGCAGTGAAACCTGGGCTCCCTTCAGTCCAAATCAATCTCTTTAACAAAAAAAAAAAATCTGATCCAGTTTTCACCCAGCATTTTTTTTTCACTGCACAGGACACGCAGAACAACTGCTTTTGTACTCCTATGGCCTCGCCCAGCATTTAGGAGTAAATACAAAATGTAGTACTTTGTTTCAGTATTTCACACAATGTACAAGCAAAA
This sequence comes from Lichenostomus cassidix, assembly GCF_008360975.1. NCBI lineage: Eukaryota > Metazoa > Chordata > Aves > Passeriformes > Meliphagidae > Lichenostomus > Lichenostomus cassidix. The sequence continues at coordinate 54,960,520 of NC_139480.1, forward strand.
AATTCAAGGTACTTGTGGAACAGTACCCAAAGCCACCTTCTGTAGTTTCTTTCATTGCCCAGGGATGAGAACTGTGACCAACTGGGAAAGTGTTTGCACTTCAGAGAGGCTATTCCAAAATACAAAGGAAAGCCATATTTTATCACTACCTCTCTGTTTTGATTAACAAGTCAGCTGGAACAACTTCAGTCCTAAATGGTTAACTGGCATCCTTCAACTCAACAAGCATCTTTCAGCTGATGTTGCAAAGGTTATAGATACAAGGCAAACACTCCTGGCCCTCAGAGCTCTGTAAGGATTACAATTTGGCATAAGCAATATGGATAATCCAACGCTTTTCATTATTTTCATAGTTCATACTGAGTAAAATCCTGGGTATGCACAGTGTTAGGAAGTAGGATATTACTGCCACTTGATTACAGCGCTAAGAAAAAAGCATAAATGAGTGTGTGCTGCCCTGAGCAGCTGCACTGTCCTCCCTGGACGTGGAGCACATAACACAGAGCACGAGGCATCACCACCTCTCCACACACAGGTTTAGCACAGTTACGTGTCTTACTTGCCAGAGAGTCTGAAAATATGAAGCATTTTTAATGTAAATGTAGTTTCCCAGCACTGTGCATCAGCCACCCCTGTAACTTTGTCCTGTTCCCTGTTAAATGGTTTTTCTTTTCCTTCCCTTCTACACGAGATCTCTGAATTACCAGTCGTGTTTAGAAGGAGAACCTCATGTCCTTGGCATAGCCTAGTTTGTCCAGGTTGGGAATGCAAGCATACTGGATCATTGGAGGAGGTCCACACATGAGGATCAGAACATCATTCTGAGGTGGGGGAAGATGGTCTCTGATCATCTCTTGGTTCACAAATCCTTGGCTGTAATCCCAATCTGTTAAAAAGAAAAAAAAGGAAGTAGGGGAAGGGGAATGATGTTAAAAGGACGAGAAGAGAGATACAAGTCACTTTAGAAAGGAGAAATCCAGCTGATGAAGCTGCTCCCAGTTGGAACACTCACAGTGACTATAAGTTTTACTGGGATTCAGGTTTAACCATCACATCCCCAGCCCTGGATGCAGAACACACTTTTGCTGCTGCTGACCCAAACTTTTGGGCACCACAAGACTGACATACTTTTTTTATCACATTTTTGGTTTGGTTTCACATATGACTGTGAAAATCTCCAGAACATTCTCGAGGAGGTCTAAGGAGGAACTTTTATTCCAACAGCTAAGATCAATGCACATTTCCCCAGAAAAAGGAATGGTGATCAGCAATTCAGGAGAACACTAATTGCAGTGGATGACACAACAGCAACAGACTGTGGGGAGGGCAAGACCCTTCCCTCACTGTGCCAGAGGTGTGTTCTTGGTCACAAGGGAAGAGGAGGCAAATGGCTTTTCCTTCTCTGCCCCAAACTCCCACTAAATACGAGTGTGAATCTATCCTGACGTGGGTGGGCATGACAAGGAATGGTAAGAAAGGAAAACCACAAGGAATGACACTGTTTAAACTTCTCTGCCTCTAGCTTGTTCAGCAAGCTCATCATCTCACCCAGACCAGCCACGTTCTCTTTAAAGCTGCACTGCACCAAGCTGGAGCAGTAATTTTCACTGAGGAACACTGCTAATCCAGAGGTGATCCCATTGCCCAGGAAGAGGATCTGCTGCCACAAACTGCCAAACACTCTCAGCCAGGCAGGGATGTGTGTCTGTGAGCTCCACAGTGCCTCTGGCACTGCAGCTGCCTCCAAACCCAAGGATAATATGTTATATTTATGTCTATGGGGAAGGGGAAAACACAGTCACCTTCCCCAGGAGCCAATGGTAGATACTGAGGTGCAGCCATGGGAGGAACACTGCACTGAAGTGAGCTTTGGAAACACTTATCTGCCTACATCTGTGCATCCCTGTGTGGAGAATGATGCCACTGGATGCACTCAGACCTTCACTAAGGAAATGCATCATTAAGCTCAGAAATACACACATGGCATAGCATGTCTCCTGTAAAACACATGAACAGTCATGAGTTTCACATGAAGTGGTGTTTCAAGCCTTACTTTCAGGTGCTGTGTCCAGCGTGTACCAACACTTGAAGCGGCTGGGATGCTGAGCCTGGATCTCATCGAGCTCGGAGCGTAACAGGATATCCTTCTCAGTCTGCAGGACAAGGAAAACAGTGAGCACACCCTGCGTGGGAGGGCAGCCTCAGATGGACACAGAGCAGCAGCTACTGCACAGCCCTGAGAGATGGAACAGATTATTCAACTCTGCTTCACAGGCTGAAGAGGCCAAACCCGAGTTATCTCCATGCCCATCCTGAGGCAGAGCTAATAAAAAGGCTCATAACTTTTCCAAATCCTGACCATGCAATGCCTTCCCTCTAAAATCAAAACAAAGCAGAATCATCGCTTAATCAGGGAATCAGAAGAATAAAGCCCTATTTTTAGCACTATTACAACAGCAACTTTCATCAAAAAACTAATCACGACAGAAATATTTCCCTACCCCCTTCTGTACCATCCAGCCAAGAAAATGCCAGGTTTTCCACCTTTGCCAATTCAAGAATCACCAGCACTGCCATATGGAGACTGCTTGGCTTTTGAAAAGGGTGTGGAACAAATAACCAAAAGGGTATCAAGTTCTGGTTGGAACAACAAATGTTACTCAGGGTGTCAGGTTCTGCTCCTCCCTGATGCAGCAGCACTGAAGGCCAAAGGAAAGCCTTCTTTCCCTAAGAGCAGCTGCAGTCTGGGCAGGAAGGAAAAGGGCAGAGATTAAAATTGGTGCCATCCCCTGCAGCCATAGTAATTTGGCACTGAGGTCAGCACTAAGTCTGGAACTGGGGGGGAAGGAGGAATGTGCAGCAGCTATTCCAGAGAAGGTGCCTAATCCTGGACCTGCAGCTGTGGGTGCTCCAAAAAAGCTCCTGCTGGGTCTGGCCAACTCTAAGTGTGCCAGCCAGAAGTACAGTAGGAGCCCATGTACATTGTTTTCAATACTTTAAAATACTTTAAATAGTTTTAGAAGCTGCTTTCTATTTCTGCAGTCACTGGGTGCAAGGACTCTTTAAAGCCAGGGGCTGATGCTTCCATAGGCTGTTTGTAACATGCAGGGAACTGTTCCCCAAGCTCTCCCTCCAAGCTGCAGTGGGTTTTCCATGTTGCTAAAGAAGCTCCAGCCCTGTGTTAGTCATCCTGACTCATTCCTAGCAAATCCTGCCCTGATCCCACTGCACTCTATGCCAAATCCAAGGGTTCCAGCCAACAGCAGAGAGCACTGGCAGGGCTTCTCAGAACAGGGAATCTTGGCACTTGGATCATAGCTCCTGGGCAGAAAAATCTCAGGTTATGACTCAGCTATCACAGAACTGCCTGAGTGGAAGGGACCTTAAAGATCATCTCATTCCACCCCTGCCATGGGCAGGGACACCTGCCACTGCCCCAGGCTGCTGAGAGCCACATCCAGCCTGGCCTTGGACACTGCCAGGGATCCAGGGGCAGCCACAGCTTCTCTGGGCACCCTGTGCCAGGGCCTCAGAACCCTCACAGGGAACAATTCCTTCCCAATATCCAATCCAAACCTGCTCTCAGTCAGTGTGAAGCCATTGCCCCTTGTCCTGTCACTCCAGGCCCTTGTCAAGAGTCTCTCTCCATCTTTCTTATAGGCTTAGGTATGGCACAAATGAAATGAAGACACTCTGAATATGAGAAGAAAAACAGAGGAGAGCCTAAAGAAGCTAAAAACCACAAGAATGAAGTGAAGCTCACCACAAACAATGACTCATAATCCAGAAACAAATATTCATTAGAAGGGAAAACTGAAAAGCAGAAAGAGTTACAGCAGAAGAACATCAGGCAAAGAAGGGGCTTTGACCAGCAGCATTTGGGTTTTCCAAGCAATATCTGCTGCAAGGATTCCATGGACAAGAGAGCCTCCCTTTGGCCAGCATGCAGGGTGCCACACTTCCAGGAGCAAGGGAAAGGCGTGAAGAACTGACAGAGAGGATGGAAATGAAAGCAGACAGCCAAGCAGACAGCTCTGTAACTGAGGGACCTGCTGGAGTCCTGGTTATTTTAGCCTCACCCAAGGTGTCCTCAGACAGAAAGATTCCACAGACAAACCCTGCTGTAAATCTGGGGAGTTAAAATTGCTGGAGGAGACAAATGTCCACCTCTGTCATGGTTCCACAAAGAAACACAGCTCAGAAAGTCTGCCCAAAACATTAACAACTTGCACAAAGGAATGCAGGGCTTTAAAACAGTCATAAACTGGATTAGAAACAGAGCAATGAGTCACAGGAAAGCAAACATTAGCAAACATTGCTGTAGTAATGCTAAAGCCCCAATTTATTACAAGTGCTTTTATATGGGAGGTTTCCAACATTTCAGCTCACTTCTCCCCTCAGGGTTTCTATCTCTGTACCAGGCTTCCTCAGAGAGGATTTCATTTGCTGAGTGGAGTTCTGCTAGGTAAGTAAAACTCTGCAAACAGAAGGACAGAATTACCTGATTAGCAAACAGCAGCTGGCAAATGGTGGGGTCATCTTTGTCCTTGATGATTGCTCGGATGATCTGCAGCATTGGTGTTATCCCTGGAAGAGAGAAGGTCAGTGATGTGAGAATGGGGAGTAAAACAAGGGACAAGTGGGAAAATGTGGGCAAATGCATCTCCCAGCTGTCAGAAACCACAGATGAATCCTTACAGATACCTACCAGTCCCCCCTGCAATCATCCCCACGTATTTCACGGTCTTGGTAACTGGTTCAGCTTTCTTTTCTGGCCGAATATCAAACTTGCCTGGAGAGAGAAAGAGATGGAAAACATTGAAGCAAGCAAGGAACACCTCCTGTTACCCCCTTCCAGCACATCCAGTGTCCTAGGTTGCAATATAGATGTAGTTAAGTATTCTATTACCACCAGCTGTGAGCCGTTAGCTGCCATCACCTGCTAATGACCCACTCCGGATGACAGACAATGGGCCATCCGTGAGCTGTTACCAGCTGCTAATGACCCACCCCGCATGACAGGCAATGGGCCATCAGGGACCCACCGTGTGACTCATGGACTTATCTCATCCCATTGTGAGATGCTCTGCCGAGGAGGGAGGAGCCAGGTGTTCCCACCTGGATATAACCTGGCCTTGGATCTGCCTGAGCTAGCCCTGTCTACTGGGTTCCCAGAGGACCAGAGCTACCACTGGATCTTCAGCTGGAGACTAGACCTTCACAGGATCACCGCTTCAACTGGACTACTTCAGTTGGACTGCTACTACCACCCTAACAGGGTGTTAGGTTGTATCTGACTTTGTCAGTGCTTTTCCTTGTATTATTTCACTTATTTTTAATTTCAATCTTGACTTGTGATCTCCCACTGGTTTGTTTTCAAACCAATACATCCAGCTAAACTGACTTTGTTTCAGCCCTGTCACCCTTCCCTCCCAGGGAACAGAAAAGGTGAAGATGTCCTGAATTAAAGCAATCCTGAAAGATAACTTAAAGACATGAGGTGGTAACATCAGACACTGCCATGGGTTATTACTTATTCCTGACCACAGCCTACATACACACTAACTGCATTTCTATTTGCTCTCATCCCATTCCCCCAGTGACATTCAGTCAGTCACTCCAAACAGCTCCACACTTAGGAATTGATCTGCTCAGAGTTTATTCCCCTGTGCAGATTATTTTAAGGAAAAACATAAAATATGCAGCATGCATTTTTTGGTCTGTTTTTTTCTTTTCTGAGCTGATTTGCCTGTTTCAGCCAAACCCAACAGAGGGTTTGAAACTCCCAAAAATGGTGTGTTGTATTCACTGCTCTCTTCATCCAGGGTAACATGAATACCACAGACAAAGCTCTGGAAAACCACATGTCAGAGCTCTGCTTCACACAGAACTGCCAGAAGGTTTTTGTGGCACATCTGTGTCTGCACTGTAATAAAGTGAGATATTTTCTACTGACATAAAAGTACTGCCTACTCATAGAGTTCATTTTTACTTGGGAAATTAGCACTGGGCAGTACAAATACCCAATGTTTTTATCAGTGTATAAACTATATCCATATAAGCATGGGAAAAAAACATCCCTTATTTGAGAACTGCATCAATAAAAAGCATTTCTAATATTATATGTTTTTCTGTAGTGTTTATTCTGGATAAATTCTATCTTCCAAACCAGCCTTACCTTTTCCTTTGTACACAAGGAGGCCACTTGGTCCTCTGAAGTCAATGGTGTCCCCTATTTTCAGGCTGTCCAAGTATTGAGACATCTTCCCACCATCAGGAAACTTGGGGTGGACACCTCTGAAGTAGACCTGTTAAAAAAGCAATGCAGCAATTAAATCTCACAGCTCAGAGATGAGCATTTGCCCTTCAGATTTTTACATACAAATACTCCTCATGCAAAGAACACAATTACTCCACAAAGAAATGCAATGTCTGATTGAAAAAAATATTAAAATATCATTCCTGCCCCAATCTTTGGACAGATTCCTCCATTGCAGTTCTGCAACACAGAAAATATTGATAATAATCAACATGATTTACACACAAGTTCAAAAGGGGCGAGAAAACTCAAGAAAAAAACCAAAACACTGTGATTCTAAAGAGCAACATTCTAAGAGGAAATCCAGTGCAGATATCCGTATTTTAAACTCCTGACAGTTTTAAATAATAGGTAGTTTAGCTGCCAAGACACAAAACAAAAGTACATTATCACAAGACTTAAGATACCAATTAAATCAGTCATTCACACTGCCTGGATCAGTAATGATAATGATCACCACTCTCAATGACCAAATTCCATTAGCTGCAAAAGGAATTTGGTCATTATGTACCATTCAGGCAAGGACTGCAGGTGACCTTATTCCAGAAGGATTAAAAAGTGTATGAACACCTCAGGTTTACACCGAGTGTGGAAATTGATGCAGCACCTCATGAGATACCCAATGAAGAAGTGTCTGCAAAATGTCATGTGGATTGCAGGTAATGGCAATTCCTGAAGAGAAGTCAGCATATCAGACTTCACCTAAAGGCACTGTAAAGCTGGCTCAGAAGTTGCCCAGGCTGGGAAGAGAGTGTGACATCTCACCTTGACAACAAGATCCACAAAGCCCTTGTCATCATCACTGGAAACTGGAGTGTAAGGTCTGACAACCAGAGCTCCATCAATCCGTGCAGACAGGTAGATGTGCTGTCCTGTCGCAGGGAAGAAAACACGAAAACTAGTTTTCTTTCAGAAGATTTTTCTTTCAGTGATGTACTGAGTTGGTAGGACTGAAATGCAGCATCAGACTTCTAACTGCTTTATTTTGGGTCATCAATTCTTCCTTTCTCATTTTCCTGGCAACAGCTTGCCAGAGCTGTTACCCACATACAGATCTACCTGGAAGGACAGACAACTCCACTGCCAATTTTGTGTGTCAATCATAACTTCATGCATTTACATTTACCAAAGCCTGAAGTGTACCTGAGATCTTGCAAAAGATGGGATTTGTCTCTCCTGTACAGACAAAGAAAAGGGACACAGAAGGGAGAACAGTCCAATGCTCTTCACACACCTTTATTAACACACTAGCTGTAAACTGCCACAGTTTAGTTAAAACAGAGTTTATAAATGTTCTTGCTTTGACCACAGATCCCTCAGGTCTTCCAGGAGCTCTCCAGCTGCCTTTGCTGAGGCTGCCTAGACACAAAGCACTTTTCTAACCCTTCCATTCCTCCAGCTTAAGGTATCAATGTTAGCAATCATGTTTCCATCTGTGCCACATCCTCTGAACTCACTGCAACAGTTTCTCTTCTATGTCAACTTATTTTTGTCTGGGGGGAAAAAACCCCCAAAAACCTTCTATGAAGTGTTTTCCCATAAAATTCCAACATTCTGAAGAGACCCCTGCAGGCACAGACTCCCAGAGCCCTGGTGACCACTGCAGCCTGTCAGCCTGGACAGTGGGGCTGCTGCTGGGGCACATCTCACAGGAACTGCCACAAAGCCACCAAAGGTGCCCCTCCCAGAGAGAAAATGTGCCTTATGCCCTCACCTGTTAGAGCTTTGCCCCACCCTCCTACCAGGATGTAAGCTGGCAGCCTCTGCATGAAGCCACACACAACCCTCTCCCTCAGAATGAACCAGTCAGTGTTTTGGGGGATAAAAGCCAAATGCTGGTCTTGCACTGAAGAGTATTTGCCCCACAGCTGCAGCTCTGCTGCTCCCAGCTGCTTTGCCACCCTCAGCAGCCTTCAGCTCCCTCTGCTTCCCAAGCCTCACCCTGCAAACCACTCCTCAATGCTCATTGTGGGCAAGCAAGGGGAATGAGCTTTGCTTTCATGGCTGCTCAAAAAGATCAAGACATTTATAACATCCCAAACACCTGGATAAGGTGCTGACAATAATCACAAAGCACCTGTGCCAGGGATCACTGCAGCAGCTTGTTAAAGCAGAAATCCTATTAAACACGAGTCACAATTAAATATTAAACACAAGTCACAATTAAATTCTTTATAGAAGCAGAAGGAAACAATGGCACTAAGCTGTTATGGAAGGCAACACACCACGTGGCAGAGCCTCTGGAAACAGCAACCCGCCAGTGATTCAAAACTTCCATGAAATTCAGGAGTGAGTAGATCATCTGGTAAACCACACATGTTAGAGGAGAAGTGGCTGAGTGGTGCCTCAGGGCATGGAATTGACTGCAGGGATTCAGCCCCACAGGAATTACACATGCTGGAAAGCTGAGACTGGAAAAGTACAAGCAAAGACCTGTGTTTGTTTCTACTCTCTTCACAAAAACAAGCTGGATGTTCACTCAAGTACACATTTCAGAGCCTGCAGATTACTCACAGTGGGAGGATAATCTTGCAGAGATGTCAGTAACAGCTCCAGCCACATGAGCAGTATTCCAAATTCAAAACATAGGGAAAAAATCCCCCCAAAATCTCTTATAGTATAATTGACCCAAGCAACACTTGGATTCTTCATAAGGAACATACCCAGAGGGAGACCCAGAACGTGATCCATGGAAGGGAGAGCAAACCGAAATCTCCTCGTGTCATGACTAACTTCCTGGAAGAGGAAAATTGAAAGAACAGTCAGCTGTGTTGTTGGGGTGTTTGTGATTTCACTTTTAAAACAAGACAAGTCTGGCTTCCTACAGGATTAAGAATTAATAATACTCATGTGCAGATCAAGAATAAGTGATAACTTCCCAAACATTATGAACATTTACACTGCCTTCTGTGAGAAGGCCACAAGATAAAAATTAATTGCTTCTTCAATTCTCATTTCAAGTTTAAATATGCAGCAGTTCAAGGTGAAAGCATTTTGATTTCCATCTCTCAAAATCAGATGAAATAACAATTTCAATGGAAGTAGCAACCTGGTTCCTTTTGCTATGCTAAGATCCTTAAACATATTTTCCCTGTAAATACCGAATTAATCTGTAAATAAAATTCAAAAGAACACTCCATTTCCATATTAACTTCATTACAAAATTATGACAATATATGCAGTCCTGCTGGGATAATTTATTCTAATCTTTACTAAGAAAGTCCCACCCTGAATAAAATTTTGCCAGTAAGTAATTAAATACTATATCTTATATTACACGAGCTTTATGTTTTAAAAATCAGGTCATATTCATGGGAATGTAAAACACAGCAAAGAAAAGACAGAAAGAAACAGCATACAGCTTAATGCCTCATCCAGTGACTTTCTGTCTTTTAAAGGGTTTTGTAACCCTCATTTTGTTTGTTCAACTGCTTTTAAAGTAACCAATGGAGACAAATTCCTTCCTCATCACAGTTTGTCTCCCCTTACTATGATCATACTGATGGAATTTTCTTCACAGTAACTCATTTGAAGGCAAATCCTGAAGGAAGGTGGGAACTGACTGGCAGTCTCAAAAGGGCTTCTCTGTACTTATGTCTATTCAGGAGCAGAAACTGCCCCTGAAAATTCCTTTAGAAAGACAACTAATGCAGACTTAACCCTGCTGCTCTCACTCTGACTGCTGCTGCTTCTGTATGGAAATTTCAGCAACTGCTTCACTGGATTTTGCCATTTTGCTGTGTTTTTATTATGCTGTCTTTAACAGCACGCAGAAAGCACAAAGCTCTGAATTCCCACTTACTCATCTCATCAGTTCAAGTCGAGACAGTGTAGCTGAAGGTGACTGGACATATTCTGGTGCCTCATGAGGCAGCTAAGAGAAACGAAGAGGCTCAGGAAATCCTTCCCACTGAGATCAGCACACCTGCGTCTCTCGGTGCCACACAGCCAGGAGGACACTGAGCAAGGGGTTAGTCAAGGCTGGATTACAGCCAGCCTTGGATTGGGATGCATTTCCAGCATGGGGTCACCCTGGCACTGCCCTGAGCACCTGGAAGCCCTTGGCCACATGCTTCTGTCTCAAGTTGCAGTGCTGAGGAGTTTTCCACCCTTGCCAAATGCAAAGCTGGAGAACAGTTTTTGCAGGCTGGTGCTTTGCTGAAGCCACTGAAAGGCAGTAAATTAATTATGCTCACCATTAATTATGCTCACCATTACAAAGCCAACCAACCAACCAAAGTGAAGTTGTTGGCTTTTTTCAAGGCACAAACTAAACTAGCACATCTAACTATACTATAAAAGATTTTTCCTGTGCTATGCACTAGGAAGCAGCCTCAAAACTCCTATTTCTCTGTTCAAAAGACAGCAGGTGTGGCAGACTCAATTTAGGCACATCATAGAATCATAGAAGGATTTGGGTAGAAGGGACCTTAAAGATCATCTCTTTGCAACCTCCCCTGCCACAGCAGGGACACCTTCCACTATCCCAGGCTGCTCAGAGCCACATCCAGCCTGGCCTTGGACACTGCCAGGGATCCAGGGGCAGCCACAGCTTCTCTGGGCACCCTGTGCCAGGGCCTCAGCACCCTCACAGGGAACAATTCCTTCCCAATATCCAATCCAAACCTGCTCTCAGTCAGAGTGAAGCCATTGTCCCTTGTCCTGTCACTCCAGGCCCTTGTCAAGAGTCTCTCTCCATCTCTCCTGCAGGCTCCCTTCAGGCACTGCAAGGCCACAGTGAGGTCACCCAAAGCTTCTCTTCTCCAGGTGAACAATCCCAAATCTCTCAGCCCTTCCTTGCAGTCCTGTGCTCCTGACCTCATGAGAAAGTAGGGAGTCTATAATAACAGTGTGGTTGGAATATACATGGGAAATAAATTCAGCAAGTACACCTGGGAAATAAATTCAGCAACGCAGCCCAGCCCAAGCCACAGGGAAGCTTTTGGTTCCCATGAGCCCAGGATTCAGAATGACAATGACTGTTTCCTTTGACAGACAGAACCAGTGAAAGCCAAGCTATCAGTGCACCCTCTAAACCTTAAACAAAGCTCTGTTCTAGTCCAAAGTCCTCTGATAAATTTCTGACTATGAGGTCTTAAAAAGTCAACACTTAAAATATCCTCAGGTGTGACTTTATACCTGAGAAGCCAAGATTTCTCTCTCATGCTTTTGATGGTGGCTTTATCCATGGGAAACCTGGACTTTTCAACTTTGGTGGCTTTGGTTCACTTCCCACAAGCTGAGTTACCAACTTTTGATGGCAAAATCCACCCCTGAAAGCATCGTGGCTTTCCTCTGATATCCCACTTGAGTAAGAATTTCATTTTGTACCTGAAGGTACAGAGTGGCTTTACTTTTAACAGACAGAAAGAGAAGCTGAGACACTCAGGTGCTTTCAGGACTACATGACTTAAACTCTTTTCTTCCTGTAGTGCATTAAAGTACATCAATCCAGTAACAGCAACCAGGATCAACACAGCTCTGACAGCTGCTGTTGAATGCCTCTGACCATGGAAAAGCTGCCTGCTCTGCCTGACAGCAGGACTTGTCAGTCTGGACTTAGCCCAGCCAGCAGTGCAGTGTTTGGGAATTTCTGCTGATGTGCTCCACAACACGAGACACACGTGACAGTGAGTCTGATCATTTCTAAAGCAGCATTCTCCACTCTAAACTGCTTGGAAACAAGCTGCTGGCAGAACTGCAGAACTCAGCAATACTACACAAAGAGCTTTTATAAAGTCCTTTCCTCAAGACAAAAGTCTCCACCCTGCCAGGACATCGCCCAAGACTTCAGAAGCATTTCAGTCTCCATGGAGAGGTCACTCACATGCACCTACCTCCTTATCAATCAGCCTCAGTGCATACTTCACTTCAGGGTCCTTCAGGGTGATGGCAGGCCGGGGATTCCTGAAAATCCTCATGACAGTGCTGTAGATCAGCCATATTGGGTATGTCACCACCTGACGCAACTGCAGCAGCACAGAAACAGCGTCAGACACGTGTGCATAGTGAGAGTTATTCAGGTGACAAGGGACATGGTGCTGTGACATGACAATCTAACCACCAACAAAGAATGTGTTTCTTTGAGTGGGAAGAGAAAGCATTATTACAAAAAAAACCAAATCCCAAACCCACAGATTTGCTTTATGAAGACCTGGCCTCACTCCTGTGTTGAGGCACTTGCACAGCAGCACAGGGTTGGCATGCTGGCAGCTGGACACAAGCGAGGCTGTCACAGCTCCACTTCCCAGGTCCTCATCTCCAGCAGGCACAGACACACATGTCACACATGTCCAAATACTCACAGAATCATAGAATGTGCTGAGTTGGAAAGGACCCATCAGGATCACTGAGTCCAACTCCTGGCCCTGCGCAGACACCCCAGCAATCCCACCCCATGCCTGAGAGCAGTGTCCAAATGCTCCTGGAGCTCTGGCAGCCTTGGGGCTGTGACCATTCCCTGGGGAGCCTGTTCAGTGCCCACCACCCTCTGGGAGAAATCGCCAACCTAATTCCCTAACACCCAACCTAAACCCCTCCAGCTCAGAGCTGGGGTGCAGGCACTGTGCTCCCACCAGCACGCAGAGCAGCACCCCTGCCCTGGGACAGCACAACACAGCCAAGGGGAAGCCCTTTCTGTCCCTTTATCATTTCATTTTCCCCACATCTGAAGCCCCACAAGACAGGAGCAGGTTATGCTCTGACACCACACCACCCTCTCTACACTAGGGCAAGAAAACAAACTGAACAACTACCACAAAAATCCCCTTTGACTCTGTAATTTATTATTCAATGCTTCAGCAGAGGAGAGGGGAAAAGCATGACTAGAGCAAAAAAAAATTTAAAAAGTGAACTCAAAGTCCTGCCTGGTTAGCTTTCACTTTCACTTTATTTTAAAGTGACCTGACCAGTATTTTAGAATTGCATTTGGGCAAGTGTGACAGTCTGTCAGGAGGCTATAAAAATTTCCTACATTATTAATAATAAAACTGTGGGACAGCATAAATTCTCTCTTCTTCAAATGCTGCTGTACAGGTTTAAAACATATAATCACTGTGTACAGCCTGAGGGCACACCATGCCATATATACACACTGCAGTTCTCACTTTTATTTGGGAACACTGAAATAGCTCCACACAGGTTGCTCCTGAAGAAGTTGAAGTTTATAGGAATATTATTCCTTAACTCTCATAGATCCACCAGATTACTGCCGCTCTGGGAAGAACTTTTGTTATTGAATCACAGAAAAGAAGAGAGGGAGGGAAGTTGTTCAAGGTGACAGAGCAGCAAATAAACACCTTAATGAGAAATTCACATGTGGATGAGGCCTGGTGGCAATAGCAAGCTGACTCTGCAGCTTATTAATGTCACATAAGACATTAATATGCTAAAATAGTTCCACTTACTAATGTGGCTATCTAAAACGAACAAAAAATAGTGCTGCTGTTGTCAGGCAATGAGAAATAATTTTAAGAGAGCGTTAACCTTGTGGAAAGCAATTTGTTATTCATGGTCAATTAGTGCAAAAGTCTCATGGGAATTGGCCTGGAAACAAACAGCACACCCACTAATTCAGAAAGCTGTTTTAGTTCCTTACTCAGATCTATCAGCAGGTGGGCAGGAAAAAAGGGAAGAACTGAAGGCTGAATGATTACAAGAAGTCATGCTTGCTAAGAAAAGCAATCTCTGGGTTCAAAGTGACCTATATCCTCTCACCACAGGGCAGACCAAGATATTAATAAAGATAACTGCTCAGCATCGGGCCTACAGCAGCAGAGAGCAACAGGCTGACCAAAAGGCCTGGGAATCCCTAAAAGGGGACCTTGTGACTCATCATTTCCAGCCGCACAAATCTTTGCTAACCGAAGACAGTATTAGTAAGTGAGCAGGAATTTTTATTAATGGAAAGAGGCCTCTGTGCGATAACAAAGAGAAAGGCATGGAGGCTGCGGCGCTGGGCGTGGTGAGCAGAGCTGTCAGACACAGCAGCTCAGGGCTCCAGCCCTGCCCTGCGAGCACACTAACCAAACCCTGCTGGGCAGCACAAACCTCGGACCCTCAGCGCCAGAAACCCTGCCGTGGAAGTCATCTCAGCTGGGCGTTCTGCTCATCTGTTTCAGAAACTATAGAGAGGATAAAGGGGTTTCCTCACTTCTACAGCCTTAGCCTCATCTCCTCTGTTCAGCGCCCCTCGTGAGCAGCTGAACCCGAAGGAGCACGTGTAGAGCACCTCCGTCCCGCTGCTGTCACCAGGGCAGGGACACGAGTGTGTGAGCAGCAGAGCCCAGAGCCGCAGCAGGCAGCTGGGCAGCGCGGAACGGAGCGGGATGGCAGCGCTGCAGCCACTGCTCAGCAGCCGTGAGCACCGAACCGGGGAATGGGCTGGGCTGGGAGCGACCGCAGAGATCACCTCGTTCCAACACCTCGGGCAGGGACAACTCCCGCCATCCCAGAGCTCAGAGCCCTGTCCAACCTGCCCTTGGACACTGCCAGGGCTCCAGGCGATCCACAGCTTCGGGTAATGCCGCCAGGCCCTCAGCGCCCTCACAGGGAGCAACTCCTTCCCCATGCCCACCCTAACCCTCCGCTCCTCCCGTCCGCAGTCATTCCCACGGAGCAGAACACCCTCAGCGTGCGCAGCCAGCAGCGCGGGCCCTCAGCAACAGCAGCACCCAGCACAGCAACCCCAGCAGCAGCAGCGATCCGCGGAGCTGGCAGCCAAACCCCCCTGTCCCGGCGCGGCAGCCCCGCGGGCGGCGGGCGAGCAGGCTGGGTGGGCAGAGGGACCCCGCTCGGGCGGCACTCACCGCGCTCAGCTGAGCCCCCATGGCTGCCCCACGCTCCGCGGGCACCGCCCCGTGACGTCACACGCCGCGCGGGCCGCGCGCCCCGCTCCGCCCCGTGACGTCACGCCCGCGGAGCCTCGCCCCGCCCCGTGACGTCAGAGCGCTCCCCGCCAATGGGCGCTGCGCTGGCCGTTCCGTTCCGTTCCGTTCCGTGCGATGAGTGTGGAGCGGTGCGGGCTGGGAGCGACCGCAGAGATCACCCTGTGCCACCCTGCCACGGCAGGGACACCTGCCACTGTCCCAGGCTGCTCAGAGCCACATCCAGCCTGGCCTTGGACACTGCCAGGGATCCAGAGGCAGCCACAGCTTCTCTGGGCACCCTGTGCCAGGGCCTCAGCACCCTCACAGGGAACAATTCCTTCCCAATATCCAATCCAAACCTGCTCTCAGTCAGTGTGAAGCCATTGCCCCTTGTCCTGTCACTCCAGGCCCTTGTCAAGAGTCTCTCTCCATCTCTCCTGCAGGCTCCCTTCAGGCACTGCAAGGCCACAGTGAGGTCACCCCAAAGCTTCTCTTCTCCAGGTGAACAATCCCAATTCCCTCAGCCTTAAGGATTCATTAGTGCCAATGATTATCCAAAAGCACCAGAACTGAGGTGTGCCACAAGATAGGATGTTTCAGCCTGACTGCCTAAAATTTTGGTTCGGATCCATGTGTGAAAATTAGTGATTAATAAGGAAATGTATCTTCATGTCTGTGTTAAAAGGGGAGCACTTCAGTGCTCTTTCATTAGTATCTCTTCACATATTATGCCTTCACAATATGTCTTCAATGATTCCTAGACAGTTTCTCCCTACAAAATCAAGGAAGGTGTATGCTTGGCAGTCCTAAAACTAAAACACTGAGCCCGCTGTGTGCCCAAGCAGATGTTTTCTTTCAGCCTCTTGGTCTCCTGAGTGTGCAGCTGTCATCTGGCTGTGACAACATATCATAAGTCAGTCATGATTTACTTATTAAACCTGGGAATTAGCACTGGTAAGTGAGGCTCCCTGAGCGAGCCTGTCCAGCCCCAGTGAAAATCAGAAATTAGAAATTTCTAATGCTTACATGCATTAGAAATATGTTTTATTCCCAGGAGCTCCTTGATCCTTGACCTTCCACAAGTGTCTTGCCCCACTCCTTTGGGAATGCTGGTCACGTGTGAGTGAGAGAGCACCAAGCACTCCCTGTTCCCTTGTGACAGAAAAAGGAACAGAGCACAGGGGCAGCCTGGCCTCGACTCTTGCACAAAACCCACCTCCACTGCCCTGTGCGGTGCGTTTGACAAAGCACTGGCTTGGCTCTGCTGCAGAGGAAGCCAAACCATGCAGATACCAAGGCTGTTCTCTGCACACTCTTTATCTGCATTAGACCCAGGGGTGGCCCAGATTCTGTGCCGATCTAATTTTTCTTTGATCAGCGCTTCGTTTCTGTTGGCAAACACACCCTTTTGCTCTTCAGGATCTTTGTGTTTTTCTTAGCTCAGTGTCTAAATGAAAAGACAGAAGGTTTAAAAGACATTCACATACAGAGCTGGTTGTGAAATTGCTCGTGATGCTACTGATCTGAGCTGTAATTTTGTTAAAGATAAACTCAAAACCACTGACTCCAGTGATGATGCTACTTGTAAGTGAAAACTCCCTGAGCTCCCATCTGGGCTCTTTCTGCTCATGTGAGTAAAGAAGTCACAACTTCCCTATAGACAGAATATGCTTACTGGCTTTTGTATTTTAAATGAAAGCATGGAAAAATACTTCCTGCACTCAGCTGATAAACTGGGGTGGTTGACAAATCCAAGGCATTAAATTTTTGTCATTTACCTTGTTTACCCTGAACTCCAATAAATACCAACTAAAACTGGTAAAGAAAAATTCTGTCAAAATTAAGGCTATTCAGTTTTGAGATACTTTAATTTCCCCTGCCAGTGTGAGAAGGAAGCTTCCCTTTTAAGAGTTTTAAGTGGGCTGCATGTCTTGTTCCCTGTGCAGTTCTATGTGTCAGGTGTCTTCACTACCAGGGGCTTTATTTGGCTCTAAGTTGATTTTTTGAAGGAGTACACGGACCAGGGGTGCAGAACTATTTGCCTGACTGGTAGCTAACATGAAGCCATTTAGGTTTCTCTATACACATATATAGTTTGGACCTAAAGCTATGCTTTTCAGAAATAAATTATTATCATGAAAAGGAAAATGCTGGAAGTACCAACCGACAAACAATAGGCTTTAAACCATCTGAAGGCTAATTTAGCCACATCATGAATGCAAGTTTCCCAGGACAGGCACTGGAATGGGTAGCTGCACCCACCAGCACCTGCCACCCCTTGCTTCCAGTGGCACACACAAAGTTCTGACTCTCTAAAACATTTCCTGCTTATAATACCTCCTAAGATTCACAAGATCACAATTAGCAATTTCAGCTGTAAATAGAGAAACATTTGTTGGGTTTTTTTCTTCGCCACTTATTTTTTTTTTTTAATCTTAGATTAATTAACATCTTCCATTCTATTGTCAAATAATAGCTCTATACAGAATAACAAGACTAGAATGTCCTGTCCATCTCAAGGCTTTCAGACTGGCAGTGCTTATTTCTGGGCTCAAATTTCATCCAGAGGTTTAAAATGTGTTTGGCAAATAATCCAAGATGCAAGATAAGGAGAGGCAGGAGCCTGCTACAGGTGGCTCTGACTTCCTGGTGCGAGTGTTCCTGCGCTGAGAGAGGCGACAGTTGTGGTGCTGTCCCTAGACTCTTGTGGCAATTGGCGCCTCCTGCGTGTCCCTTGCCTTCCTGTCAGGCTGAGTGACAGTGCTCAGTGGGCAGGAGGCGTAAGAGGAGCACAGCTCCGTGCCTTGGACTGCAGGATTGCTCAGCTTCAGGCTGCCCTCTCCCTGCTCAGAGTGCTTTGCTAAGAGAAAAACTTCTTCCTGGCATGGCAAGTGGGTAAGAGACAATCCTAATTCTCTTTTAACAGGAAGGGGAGTGGGGATGGGATATATTTGTCTGTAAAAGGGTGGATATTACTTGACATGCAGCACAACAAGAACCCTCTTCCTCTTTCTGTTCTGTTTTACTAACTCACCACAATGTAAAACATCGGCGAGGCTACTGAACCATTAGCTTAAAATAAAGATGATGCTAAGATCAGATTGTGCTTAAGCATAGCTTAGGATCAGTTCTTCAAACAGCACCTGCCTGCCCAGGACCTTGACAGATTGTTTGCTGATGACTGCCTACTCTTATGTTTGCCCCTTGACACCTTTTTCCTTATGTTTTTCCTTTCCACCTACAAAACCAACCTTATTTATCCTTTGGTATTTCAAATACCAGCTTTGAATGAAAAAAAAACAAAAAAAACAACCCACTGGATTCAAACATAAGACATAGAGAATGGCATAAGATGAAAATCTAGAGAATTGTTTCTATCTTCTGTTAGCCATATAAGCTGTTGCATGTATTTCTCAACATTTGAACTAAGTTTTTTAATGATTGCAAATTTCGTGTATGGCTGCTCATCAGGTGTTCCAAATCCTTTTCTTCTCTGTGTAAAGATTAAAGGCTGTATAAAATTGCATGTTGTTGAAAGGATCTCTGAGGGTAAATTTACTTTGGAGAAGATGTTGAATCAAACCTTCTTTGCCGGGCTTTCTGTGACCCACTTGCAATACATGTTTTTCTTGCTCTGACGCTGTTGACTTGCTCACATTATTTGCCACTGACCTTTAATTCTCTTCGTATCTTGAGCAATTTCTGATTTATAGCAATAAAGTCTTCTTGGAGCATAGTTTTGGGTAGAATGAAGAATCAAATGGAGATGTTAGATTCTTTTGCTCTAACCACACTGTTGGTGCATCAGTTACTATTGCAAAGAGCTGCCCCCAAAAGTTTTGTCAGCTCTTAAAAGTGCAGACTGAGTGTTGTTGTTGGGTGGTGCTTTGCTCACATAAGCACATCCAAGCAAGGCTCCAACTGGACAAAATCCAATTGGCCAGACTTCTCACACAGAAGTAATTTATTCTATGTGAAAGCATAAATCTAACAACTCAGAGCTTTCACCATAGGGAGGGGATTGAGAATTGGTGATAAAAATCGCTGTTTTGAGTCACACATGCCATTGTGTTGAAAACCAGGGAGTAAATACGCAATACTCTTTTCCAGCACAACCTTACCTAGATGTTGGTGTGTCATGGATTTGCACTAAGGTGTTGAGCATCTTCTCATTGAAGTTGTCTCACCTTGTATGTGTAAGCTACGTTTATGGCCCTTTTAAAAGAAATACCATCCAGAAAGAGTTTTTACAAGATGACTGTGTAAGTTGCTAGACAAGTTTTTTGCTTTGGCAAGGGTATTTTTTTTCAATCTTCAGTTACAACATATACAGGTGCTCTCTCTGTTTGGAAACAATAGGGACAACAAAAAGGAGAGGAAAAAGTCCACGATGATACTGTGGTAGCAGAGATAAAGGAGAGTAAAGGCTTTTATTGTGTAAAATTTAGTGATTTCAGTTTTGGGACAAGTTTCCTGAATGCAGGAATACATTTAGTAGAAGTGTATTTATTAAACAAAAATGAGTATTGAAATCTGTAGGCACACTCTTGCTGTAACCCTCTCCTGGGTAGACACATTGAGCTCATGTGATATTCCATAATATTTCTAAAGGAGGAAAGGTCAAACAGAGCCCTACGGTGCTTTATAAGCACAGGACAAATCTGCCAAGAGCAGATTGACAACAGGCAGTGGGTATTAAAGGGATGACATATCTCTCCTAGATAGGTGACTTTTACAGAAATACACACATACTAAAATACTTGTATATAAAATACTGTATCCGTGGAACAAAATATTATAACAAAACCCAACTGACATCCTCCTTAATGTTGCACATACCTTTGATGTTAAGCAGGCAGCAGACTCCTCTCCACCACTAGTAGTTACTTCCAAAGTAAAAACTCTAATAAACATAATATGATGCTTCTCAAACACATGGGATAAGCTGATGCAGAGGAGCAGACAGCAGGATGGTCCAGAACCCAGGACAAAAGTGATCCAATAAAATTAGGGCAGTCCAAGGTAAAAGCCTGAAGTTTGAAAAACATTGCTGGTACTGTTCCATGAGCTCACCAGTCCTGTTCTTGGGACTTCAGCTGAGCTCCTGTGGTGAGCGGTTTTCTGTTTGGTGTTGGTTTGTAAGCTCTTTTGAGTAGGGGTTGGTTTTCCTAAGACTCTGGAAAGCATATGGAGGTATGGCTGGAAACAAATAAAACTGCTGCTGTTGGTGGCTTCTGAGCTCTGCCACAAGGCAGCTCCTGGGACACTGAGCAGGGGCCTTGTTGGGGCTGCCCAGCCAGTGCTGATAATGTGGTGCCACAAGTCCCACTTCTGCTGTGCAGGCAGAGCCTGGGGTTTGGGCAGGGGCTGAATGCAGCTCCTCTGTCACAGCCTCCTTCTTCTCCACTGCGGGATCCATGCATGTACCTGCTCCAAGCAAAAATCTTCCTTCACATTCCTGTTTAACCCTGGCAACAAACATATCCTTTGGCTCCCACACACTAGAATTTTTAGTCCTTTTCCTTTTTTCAGGGATTAACATCTGTTCAAGCCCAGTTAAAAATTCAAGTCATCTTGTAGATTTCCCATCCGCAGCTATCCCAAAGTACCAGAGAACCCGAGGGAAAACGGACTGTCAGTGCCTCCAGTGTCACTCAGGAACAACAGAGCTCAGATCCACAGTTACAGGCAGACTGAGGTGTGGCAGCTGCAGGAGTTATGGTTATCTGCCCTGCCCTTGTGCCCTTGCTGCAATCTTTGTTTGCTCTTTCTGCTGGAGAGCATGGAATTTGCCACTGGCAGGAGGATGCAGTGAGTTATCTCCATCCTGGCCTGAACAGAAGGAGAAGATGTAACAGTAATCAGAGGTTCAGGGTGCCTTGGTTCTGGGAGTCTGGGAGAACTGGTTTTTAACATCATGGCAAGCTGCCCAAAGAGCTATCTGAAAGAAATGCCAATTGTTGACAGATTTCTGTCATTTTCTTCTTTTCTAGAAAGCTTCTCTTTTGGAGGAGAATTGAAAATTATCAAGTGGTTCATCTCTGGGCTTTGATGCATGTGCTGGTTTGTAACTGACTGGTTCCACTGTCAGTCATTTAAAGATTAATCCACTTCTCTTTTTCTCCACTCTGTTATCTTGATCTCCTCTTAGTGTGGACATAAAGTACTTGAA
Organism: Lichenostomus cassidix; assembly: GCF_008360975.1. Taxonomy (NCBI): domain Eukaryota; kingdom Metazoa; phylum Chordata; class Aves; order Passeriformes; family Meliphagidae; genus Lichenostomus; species Lichenostomus cassidix. The sequence goes on from NC_139480.1 coordinate 54,981,878, forward strand.
ACTGGAGCTACCTCTGGGTGCTTCATCACAATAACAACCCTTCCTAAATCTTGTAGATAGATGTATGGATAGACTTCTGAAAACTGTACACTGTTATGCAGGACAAGATTCCATTAAAAATAAGGGAAGGAGAAGCTTGTGTAGGTCTGTATGTGCATCAGAGATCAATGCATGAGGGATTTTTATTGCATGCAGATCCTGTGTTTTGAGATCCTTACACACCCTTTGTCACACTGCCTTTATGCTGGGATAATCACGTGGTGAAGGAAAACATTCTAGTTTGGAATCTTGCTTGAAGCAAAAAGGGTAGGAAGAGTTTATATGATTGCTCCTAGAAAAGCATCACAGAGAGAATTCTTTTCTTCCTCTTCTGTTGGCAGTGTTGCTGCATGCTGGTAACAATATCCTGCTCGCTACTGGTTTGTGCACAGAATCCTTGGGAATGAAAAGCCATCATCTTCCTTTTTGTTTCATTGCATGGAATACCACTGGAAAACTTACCAACAAGAACTTGTTAAAATATACTCTGACATAATCTTAGGGGAGGCTCAGTGTCGGAGGTTGGGGAGCATTGGAATTTTTTCTCCATCCCTGTTACTAAGCAAGAAATATCTGGGTGATTAGAGCCATTAAGTCTTTTGTAAGGGACAAAAGGGTGTGCTGGGTGGGGTGAGGGGACGAGGCAGCCGGCTGCTGGAACTGGCACTCTCGTTCCGTCGGACACTGGGAGGAAAGGGACTGCTCTTGGCTTCTGGCTGCGACCGCAGGAGATCCAACTGTACTCTGTCTTCTTCTCCTGGCTGGGTGAGCTTTGATTCAACCTCTTTCCCACTGGGAGTGCACGTTTTCCTGTCTGCATTTCTTGCAGCAGCTGCCGGGGAGTCCGACTGTCCCTACCGCCTGCCCCGCTTTGCCGCACGAAACTGCGGCGTCTGCTGTGACTGCAGAGTCGCTGCTACCTCGCTGGCTAGCCGGGGAGAGCCAGCCCTGCCCCTGCTGCCCTGCTCGCCGCTCTGAGCTGCCTGCCTGCTCCTCAGCTCTCTGCCATTACCAGCTATGTGATGCTGACCTGACCCTGTGCCACAGCGCCACCTGCAGCTGCTCGGCAGTCATCGCACCTGCCCTGCCCGGCCGGGAGCTCAACAGCGCCCCTGCTGGCTGTGACCGTGATTACACCACACGGGAAAGTGCTCAGCAGCTCACGAGTTATCTGCTATTGGTTTCTGGTTCTATTTGTGGTTGCTATTATTGTTATTGCTTGTTTATAGGTACTAGTAAAGAACTGATACTCCTTTTCCCATACCTTTGCCTGAAAGCCCTTGATTTCAAAATTAAAATAATTCGGAGGGAGGGGAAATCACGTTCTCTGCCCTAAGGGAGGGTTCAACCTCTCTTAGCAGACACCTGTCTTTCAAACCAAGACACTCAGGTTCCATTACAGGTTATCTGCATTCTTTAAAAAGGAACGTGGACTGTAAGTGTTGGGGTTTTTACAATGGCACTTGACAGTAAGGTGTGGGGAGAAAGAGAAGCTTGATGACAAGCTGATATCCAGAACATGGAGTGACATCAGAAGACTCTAGAAGTGACTTGCAGAAATAACAGCACGTGCCTTTGTTTAACACATGTATTCCTCTGTATTTCTTGACAGGAAGGCCTTAAATCATGAACTTTCTAAGCTTTTCAGTGATATGTGGGATGCAGATGTTCACCGCCTCAGGCCTGGGAAAGACTACACCATTGATGTGCAGGTAACCAATTGCTAAATCAGGATTAAGGGCAGTGTGGTGCTGCAGGAGAAGTGCTTGCAAAAGTGCCTTTTGCAAAAAAAAGTTGCCTGTGCTTTGTCATGTCCAGTGAAGGAGCATCCCTTAGGAGAGGGAGTGGTATAGAGAACAGAAAGGGTTCACACTTACCTGTACTTTGGATACAAATGGAGTCTCTCAGGTGTCAGTCTTGAGCTCTGTAATATTTCAAATTTCTCTCTGTGAGCTGGAGGAGGAATTCAAGTGCAACCCTTCAAATTTAGAGATGACAGCAAACTGTGGTGAAAGAGTTGGTAAGTTCAAGTGTAGGGCTTCTCTTCCACTGGACATAGGCAGGCTGGAGGAATGGGCTAAGGAAGGAACATCATAAATTTCAACAAGGACAAAGGAACAGGATGCCCAGAGAAGCTATGAAATCTCCATCTCTGGATTTTTTCAAGACCCAGCAAATGACACCCTGAGAAATACAGTCTGAATTCCATGTTAACCACACTCTGAGCAGCACTAGAGATGTGCTGAGGTCCCCTCCACCCTGGGTGTTTCGGCATGTGAATGACAGCTTGGGTGTGTAGTCTGGGTGACTTGCAGCAGGAGAGAAGGGGAAACAGGTCCCAAGTCATTCCTAGAGGAATAAGGGAGGAATTGGAGGAATTCCTGGGTTTCTCTGGGAGAGTAGGGAGAAGCACAGAGGGGTGGGTGAAGAAGATTTCAGGAGTGCTGCTTCCAGTCCCAGAGAACTGAGATTTGATAAGCAGCCATTTCACTCCTTGCTAGCTCAGTGCAGTGCAAAAATGACCACATGTTTTGGCCACAAATTGCAACAGCCCAGAATGTTCAGAATCCAGTTTTGCAATCATACAAGAACTCACTTTATTCTGATGTTACTCAAACGCTATATTCCAATATTGCTTCATATTATAACACATCATTTTCTGTTGGTGATAAACTCAAAATAGGGGTACCTACCTCAAGCCAAAATGTGTGTGGGGAAAACTTCTCCCATATGGTTTCTCCTTTTGTCAGAACAAGGCTCTAGGTACCCCTTGCCCGTGTTAAGAAACTGCCACTCATCTTCTATCTTCATTCCTTGAGAATGCCCTTTTTGAAATAGAAATTTGAAAATTATCAGGTAGGCCTCCTTATAACTGCAGAGACAGAAGGTACCCAAATCTCCTTTTTATTTATTTGTGGTGGGAGGGAGCCCTTGCTCTACACATTACTTCTGTTTACCATTTGTGATGTATATAGTATAACAGCTGGTCACTGAGCAGAACTGAACTATCACATGGGCTATCACAACCATCTCTGAGTCAACAGGGAAATTTCAGGCTCTTAGAGTGTCAGAGATTGTCTTTTTTCTTTATGCTGGCTGTTCTGTAATGTCTTCTCTTGTTTAACAGGAAGACAATTCTTAACAAAGAATTCTAATAGCATTATGGAGTTTGGTTTGATTATTGCAGAGGCAGGCACTTTCTCCTCTAAGGACATCTTACTCCTTACATCGTTTCCCTCTGGTTTTCTCCCAGGGAAGAGCAGGTCCAGCACAGCAAGGTGACAGTGCTGTCCAGGACAATGCAGCCAGACATCTGTTTCACAACGTGAATGAAGAATGCCTGAAGAGCATAAAAACTTTTGCAAGTGAGACCTGTTTTTTGTTAAGATGGACATGATATAAAAAATCTGTGCTGGTTTTCACATGTTTGCCTAAAATATAACATCATATACAATTTGGATGGTGGTGAGGATCATCAGGCTGCAGGTCATTTGAAGGGAATTTTCATAACAGTTGCATGGAGGTTAGCTGTACCTGAGCCTCAGGAGGAACATCCTTTTGTGCTGTAGGCAAAATCTGAATTCTCTGGTTCTTCCACTAGAAAGTAAAAGGGATGAGACACCTACCACAAGCTTGAGAAGTGGCCCAAAGGAACCTCACAGGGTTTAACAAGACCAGGTGCTGCTGCTTCACCTGGGTCAGGACAACCCCCGGGATCAACCCAGGCTGGGGATGAGCAGATGGAGCAGCCCTGGGAGAAGAGCTTGGGGGTGCCGTGGGTGAGAGCTGGGACCCAGAACCCATCCTGTGCTGGGCTGCAGCAGAGCCCGTGGGCAGCAGGGCAGGGGGGATTCTGCCCCTCTGCCCCTCTGCTGAGCCTCCCTGCAGGGCTGCATCCTGCCCTGGGGCCAGCACAGCAAGGACATGGAGCTGCTGGAGCCACAGCAGGGACACCAAGGGCATCCCAGGGATGGAGCAGCTCTGCTGGGAGGAAAGGCTGAGGGAATTGGGATTGTTCACCTGGAGAAGAGAAGCTTTGGGGTGACCTCACTGTGGCCTTGCAGTGCCTGAAGGGAGCCTGCAGGAGAGATGGAGAGAGACTCTTGACAAGGGCCTGGAGTGACAGGACAAGGGGCAATGGCTTCACACTGACTGAGAGCAGATTAAGATTAGAATTTAGAAAGAAATTCTTCCCTGTAAGGGTGGTTCAGACACAGGTTGCCCAGAGAAGCTGTGGCTGCCCCTGGATCCCTGGCAGTGTCCAAGGCCAGGCTGGATGGGGCTCTGAGCAACCTGGGATAGTGGAAGATGTCCCTGCCCATGGCAGGGGGTTGGAACTGGATGCGCTTTACAGTCTCTTGCAACTCAAAGCATTCTATGAGTCTATGTATTGAAAAAGGCACTAAATTCATATTTACTCCTTTACTCACAGCTTCCAAGCCCTTTCAGACAGTACTAGACCCACAGCTAGTTCTTGCATTTCTATTGGGGGCTGCAGTTCAGCCATGTCTATGAATGCATGTTTCCTTCCCTAATTTTTCTCAAGCTCAAACCATCTCATGTAGGCTTCTGCTGTATTATTCCTCTACTGAAATAGGAATTTCAGTAGAGGAATTTTGTGGGCACACCAAGAATGCCCACTAAATCTTGTGCCAGCATAGCTCAAGACCCTATGCCTGTAAGTGTGGTAGTCAGAGATGATTTATTTTGGTAGAAGGTCATTATTACTTCAGCAGTTGACTCCATAAGGAAGCTCAGTAGCTGTTTAAAAAGATCTTTAAAAAGTACAGCAGTGATGTGGCTTACAGTCACCTCAAGGCTTACACCCAACAGTGTACCTGAGACTGGAAGCTGATATATAGAGGAATGGCTTTCTCCAAGGGCTATCAAGGCATATTCTATGGTGTCTTCTTATGATAGCACTCTAATGCCTGGATCAGGCCTGTGAGCAGGCTGATAGTTTCTCTTTTTCTGCAGCCTTTATCTCCTTATTGGACAACTATGAGACATCAACTGGTATAGCAGAAGTAGTGACTCCAGAAGAAATAGTTGAAAACAACTGTTTTCTTGACGCAATCTTAGCGACAGAAGTCATGAGAGTGAGTAACACAGATTTTTTTTTTTTGCTGCTGAAAACACTGGATTTAAAAGTAAACTGTATATAGATCTTGGTTTTCTATCCTTCAGCTAGCTCATGACTATCTGCTCAAAAAAAATCTGGCAAAGCCAACCCTTGCTGATTTCAAACATCAACTTTATGACATCTGGTTCCAGCTCTATGCCAGGAAGGAAGGAGACAGGTATGTTTGATGGGAATATGTTGCTGTTGAACTGCTAGCAGAGAGAGAGAAACTGAGGCTCAAATGTGTGGTGAATTGTTCCAAATTTATTAATTAATTCCAACTTATACAGACTTTCAAAGATCACTCGGATTGGGCCAATTCAAAACCTCCCCCCAGGTTGAGTGGCCAGGTTTGAAGCATCCATATCTTGAGACACTGTTTTAATAACATCCAAACTTTATCTCTGTTTATAAAACATAGGAAGAAGAGAGAAGATTTTCTCACAGGAAAGGTCTGTGCTCGCCACAGGAATGGGCACTGATAATCTCTGTGCTATTCTGATTTAGGTGAATAGAAGCCTGAGTGCCACCTGTTACACACAGAACTGGAGGACAGCCTCAGAATGGCGTCACACTGACAGGCAGGAAGTTTAGATGGGATATTGGGAAGGAATTCTTCCCAGTGAGGGTGCTGAGGCCCTGGCACAGGGTGCCCAGAGAAGCTGTGGCTGCCCCTGGATCCCTGGCAGTGTCCAAGGCTGGATAAGATGGGGCTTGAAGCAACCTGGGATAATGGAAGGGGAGGGAACTGGATGGGCTTTGAGCTCTCGTCCAAACCCAAACCACTCTATGACTCTATGAAACATATAAAAGACTTATATATCATTATATCTTTTTTTTTTTTTTAATTACAGACCTGATTCTTGTGGTTTTGAACATGTTTTTGTTGGAGAAACAAGGCATGGTAAAGAGATCTTAGGTTTGCACAACTGGGTGCAATTTTACCTTCAGGAAAAGCGTGGCCAGATTGATTACAAGGGATATTTGGTTCGGAAGAACAAAACCAGGGTAAGAACAAACAGGGGGAGCCTTTGCAAGTAAGACAAATGGATCCAGAGATAAAAGTTGTAATGGAACAGAGTGTAATGATGCAATCCTAGGCTCAGTTTTTTGAACAGCAATAACTATATACAGTATAAAACTGTATACAAGCAGAATGAATACTAACATGCCTTCCAGCTTCTTCTTTCGCAAAAACTATTTTGAAAAGCAGTGCTGGTGTTTACACAATTGTAACACTGCTGAGGCTTAGTTGGGATAAATGGTCATGTATGCTGCAGAGGTCAGGGAAAAGAGTGTGCTCCAGCTATAGCATCCAGGCACACCAAGGATGGCAATCTTACAAAGCTCTCAAAAATCTGGAATCGGAAATTCTATCTGCCATAGCTGTGTTGGAGATTATTCTGTTGTTTTGTTTATGCTTTCAGCCTGACACAGATGACCAAGTTTTGAGCATCCAGTTCAGCTGGAAGGGTGCAGTCAAGCCAATTGGAAGCAGCTTTATTGGTGTCAGCCCAGAGTTCGAATTTGCCCTTTACACCATCATTTTCCTGCTGTCTGAAGAAAGAGTCACACGTGAGACAGTGAAGATAGATGAGTATGAGCTACAGGTGGTTGTCTGGCGCCATGGGCACCACATTGGAACAGCATATCCAGTACTGCTCAGCACCACTAGTGAGCACTAGTAGAGCGAGCAGGAAACATTTCTTTTTAAATCAGGGGAAGGGAAGAGTGGAGGAGAGAGGAGGAACGGATTGGGGGTGGAGAGGACCAGACAGCAAAGTTAATATGTTGTTTTACACAACTCATTTCAAGTAAAAATTGGTGACTCCATCTCTTTTGGTCTGCAAGGTAGTGTTTAATCAGTCATGTGCTGTGACAGTATCTGAGAAACCATGAAACATACTCCTGCTCACATTGATTTACATCTAACTTACACCAGTCTTCCCTCATGCATGGTAGCACTGTGCTTTTCAGCAGATAATGGTATTTAGGAAAAGGTTGTATTAAAACTGGTATACGTATTTCTCTTGTTAGTCACTGCATATCTAAAAGAGCAATAAACACACATTGCTTACACTTTACCTTCCAGACAGAAGCTTTGATTTGGCACAAGCAGAACCCCAGGATGTTCCAGTCTCCTCATTTCATAAGAGGTTTATTTCAAATGTATTATTACAATACCTGGATACACAAGGAACACATTCCGGTGGGGAGATGGTCATCAGTTCCACAGCAGGCTTTAAAATATTTTCTGTTTCTTAACACAATTTTCATATACTCCCTATGTATTCCTGAAACACCTGGATAACAACTTTACAGTGCAAGTACTAAGAGAGCTGGCTCGGAAGGATGCTCTCCTTGCTTTGTTGCTTGTCAACAGAGAGTTTCTCATGAGCACAGCAGGGATTGGTGGCTGTCTTAGCCACGACCATGAAGCAATTGAGTTTAAAATCTCTGGTAACAGGAGGCAAAGTGCCAGCAAAACTTCAGCCTTGGACATGATGAAAGCAGACTTCAGGCTGCTCAGGGAACCAGGAAGTAAAGTCCCCATAGAAAATGCTTTTGAAGGTGCTGAGGTACATCAGTGCTGGTCACTTTTTAAGCATCAGTTCCTGAGGAGACAGGAGCAGGCAACTCCTAAATGTCAGAAGTCAAGCAGACGAGGCAGAAAGCCACCATGGCTGAATGAGAATCTTCTTTTGGAGAATAGGTGGAAAAGGTGCATGCCCAGTGGAAGCAAGGTTAGGGGATGTGGAATGAATATGGAGATGCTGCTCACCATTGTAGGGGGAATATTTGTGGGGTCAAAGCTCCATTTCAATTGAAGCCACCAGAAATGTGGGGGACAATAAAAAGAGGCTTTTAAAAATACATTAATGACATCAGCCTGTTCCAGGATGAGGATGGTCACCTCACAAACAGGGCCATGGACAAGGCAGAGATATTAAATCTTTACTTTGCCTCTGTCTTCAACACTGATGGTGGACTAAGGAGGTCCCAGCATCCTGAGCTGGAGGACTGTGACTGTGAGAATGATAAACTCCCAGTTAACCCTGAAGTTGTGAGGGATCTGCTGTTCCAGCTGGATCCCTATAAATCTATGGGGTGTGATGGGATTAATGTGCGAATACATAAAGAGCTGGCTGATGTCATCACAAGGCCTCTCTTGATGATTCTTGAACAGTCTTGGAAATCTGGAGAGGTCAAAGAGTGCAAGAAGGATGACCCTGGAAGCTACAGGCCTGTCAGTCGCTCTCCAGTGCCTGGTAAAGTTATGCAGATGATTCTTCTGGGAGCTACTGAAAAACACCTGAAGGACAACACAGTCATTGGTCACAGCCAGCACAGCTTCGTGAGAGGCAAGTCCTGCTTATCAAAACTGATTTCCTTCTATGCCAAGGTAACCCACCCAGCGGATCAGGAAAAATCGGTAGATGTAATCTTTCTGGATTTCAGTAAAGTTCTGGATACCATCTATCTCAGTGTTCAGCCCACAGCTGGATAAACACATCCTGTGATGAGTTGACAAAGGGTGACAGTCACTAGGGTGACATCAGACTGGCAGCCTTCCCTTGTGGGGTTCTGCAGGGTACCATCCTAGGCCCAGTTGTCTTTAAAATCCCCATAAAAAGGCTTGAAAGCAGGACTGGGAGGGATACTAAGTAAGTTTGCAGATGATACAAAGATGGGAGGAGCTGTCGGCTCCCTCAGGGGCAGAGGGGCCCTGCAGAGAGACCTGGATAAAGGACGGGGCTGGGCAATTACCAACTGTGTGGAGTTTAATGAAGACAAAGGCTGGATTCTGCACCTGGGGTGGGACAGGCCTGGACAGACAGACAGACTGGGGAATGCGATCCTGGAGAGCAGGAACATGAAAGGGACCTGGGCGCCCTGCTCAATGGCCAGTTGGATCTGGAGCCAGGAGGGACATCCCTGTCCTTGGGGGCACCAGGCCCAGCATGGCTGGCTGGGCCAGGGAGGGATTGTCTTGCTCTGCTCTGCGCTGGGTGGCCTCACCTGGAGTATTGTGTGTAGTTTTGGGTGCCACAATATAAGGAAGACCTAAAGCTGTTAGCATCCAAAGGACGGGCATGGAGATGGGGAAGGGCCTGGAGGTGAAGCCACATGAGGAGGGGCTGAGGGCACTTGGGCTGTTCAGCTGGAGGAGACTGAGATCAGAGCTCACAGCAGTTCTGCAGCTTCCTCACGAGGGGAAGGGGAGGGATAGCTCCCATCTCTGCTCTCTGTGACAGGGACAGGACCCAGGAAACAGCTGGAGATGTATCAGGGCAGGGTTAGGCTGGATATCAGGGAAAGGTTCTTCCCCCCCGAGGGTGGTCAGGCACTGAACAGGCTCCCCAGGGAATGGTAACAGCCACAAGGACGTTGCTCTCAGGCACAGGCTGGGATTCTTGGGGCAGTCCTGTTGAGGGCCCAAGTTGGACTCGATGATTGCTGTGAGTCCCTTCCAACTAAGAATATTCTGTGATATTTTCAAATACTGCAGAGAACAAGCCAAGGGTTCCTACAGCTGCTGAAACATCCCAAGGAGCTGCTAAGGCTGGGATCCACAAGAGCAGCAATTGGACAACACCAGGGGAGAACCAACCGAGATACACTGCTGAATGAGTTCAACCTTCCCTGCAGCAACAGGACTCCTGAAGGACAGCAAGAGAGGCTGAACTCAGCTCTGCTGTAAATGTGAAACAAAATGGACCTGAGGCAGGTATCAAGAACTGTACAAAATCACAGAACTGCTGTCACACAGAACTGCTGCTCCAGGGTCTAGGAACCAACTGTGGGCAAGGTCAAAGGCACTGGGTTTCCTTCAGTCTGGGGAACATCCCTGCAGCCAAGGGCCCACAGGTCACACTGCACGCCTTGCCCACTCTTCAGAGTCCTCTTTCATCTTTGCATAGGTGGCAGGGCAGAACTGGGAATAGAGCTGAGCCAGCAGAGCCTGTGAGGGGATCTCTAACTTGGTGCTGTGGCTCAGTTTGTTCCATATGTGCACTGCATAGGTGTTCTTAAGGAGCTGCTGAAGCTCCAAGGCACTGACTGCCTCAAACAGCTTCTTCCAGTCCTGCCAGGGAATAGGGTAAACAGCTTCTGGGGCAAGAGCACTCACACCTTTGCAGCTCATGCTCTTGATTGTCCTGAGGGAGCACCACTTCTTGAAGACACGAGTCAGGAGCTCTGGGCCCTGGTGGCCCCAGACCCAGCCGTTGTAGTTCTGCACAAAGTCCTGCATGCAAAGCTCTATGAACTCGTTCTTGGGCTTAAAAGACAAAAATGCCCCATTCAGAACATCCTCATTCTGGAGCCCAAGGGCATTGGTGAGGTTCTGTAAGTTCTTAAGTACAATGAAGTCTGTATCCAGGTAGATGCCACCAAATTTCCACATGAGGACAATCCTGCAGGCATCAGACAGGACGGGTAGAAAATGAGGCTCCTGGTTCCGCTGAGGCCACAAGTACCATTGTGCCAGAGGTGTTCCAGAAAAGAGCTCTGTCAAGTCCAGGGGCTGGATTTGCACATTGGGGAAGCAGCTGAGCAAGGAGAAAGCCCAGTGCTTGGGTAAGGAGGCATTTCCTTTGGCCAAGCCTTTCATGAGCACCACCACTCTTGAGCCGGGGTGTGTCCTGGCTGCTGACTCCACAGAGCATGAGAACAGGTAACTGGGGTTTATTTTCTCGGAGGTCTCCACAAAAAACACATTTCCTGGGGAAGGAGAGGGCCCAGCAGCAATGTTTTGGGAAGAAGGCACCGAGGGAGGACAGCTGATTGCAGCGGACAAGCTGTCGGGGTGGCCTCTGCTCTTTGGGTCCTCCCAGATGTTCCAGTAAAACTTGTGGTAGGCAAAGGACACAAACATTAGGATGAGGATGAACAGAGCCCAGGGTTTGTGGCTCAGCACCACCCTTGGCAGCTTTAGGAGGCAGCTGGGCATCCTGAGCATTCTCTCTCCGGGCAGAGCCTGCTCTCCCGAGACAGCCGCCATGATCTGAAGGAAAGAAGAGAAAAAAACAGATAGATGAGGTAGCACTGTGTAAGCCTTACTTCAAGGGGTTTCCCACCCTCATAGCAGTGCACAACAAACCCTGGCAACACCATTAGACACCTCATCTATTGTGGCTAGCACAGACCTTTCCCACGAGAATTCTTTTCTCTCTTCTTCCTGTGTTTTATAAACAAAGATAAAGTTTGGATGTTATTAAAAACAGTGTCTCCGGATGTGGACAGTTCAGGCCTGGCCATCCTCCCTAGGGGGAGGTTTCGAACTGACCAATCTGCGTGACCTTTGAAAAGTCTATATAAGTTGGAATTAAATAATAAAGTGCTCTCTTTTATGCCACACGGAGAACTGGGTCTTCTCTCTCTGCTAGCGGCTCAACAGCGACAATCTATTACTCTAGAATTTCAGGTCACTGTGAGCATGAGACATGAGACATGAGACACGTATGCAAAGCCCCTGGGAGGAGGAAATAGGAATGCTCCTTATGACCATTCCTGGAGCCCTGTCAATAATCACTGTGAGGAGCTGCTGCCCAGTGACAGCTGTTTATCATGAGGGGAGTTGTTTTCTGCTTGATACACAACGTGTCCTTCCCCCAAACCAAACACAAGCCTCAGTCTCCCAGATTGTTGACCTAACACTTGCTGCCTTTCCACACCAAGCGCCTGCCCATGCAGAGAGCCTGGCTCATTGCTCATGGCACCACAGCATGGATGGATGGATGGATGGATGGATGGATGGATGGATGGATGGATGGAAAGGAATTGATACAAGGCAGCTCTGGAGGCAGAAGCAGACAATGAAGATGAGAACTGCCAAGGTAAAGGGAGTTTCAAGGCTGCTTCCCAGCCCTGCAAAGGCCACGCTGGCTCTGAGCTGCTCAGCTCTCCCAGTGGATCCTGGTGATGGATGTGCAATCCCTCTACTCTCCTGCCCTTACTACCCCCTCTTCTTCTGGCAAAAGGGACAGATGGAGTGGAAGAGATTATACACAAGGTAGCAACAAACAGAGAAGTCATTCCAGCTCCATCCTCGGTGTTAGCATCAGTGTTTCTGCCCTTGCCTCTCCTTAGAGTGAAGGGCAGCAGAAGCAGCACCTCCTGTGCCCCACACTGGGCCCCAAAAGGCAACAGGCAAGAGCACATGAAGAAGCAGGGAGGAAGGTTGTGGCATTTAGGACCAGAGGAAATGGCCTCAAATTGTGCCAGGGGAGGTTTGAGCCGACATTCCTCAGAAATTCACTCCCTGGAAGAGTTATCAGGCATCAGCACAGGCTGCCCAGGAAAGCAGTGGAGCAACCGCCCCTGGAGGTACTGAACAGCCATGCAGCAATGGCACCTGGGGACTTGCTTTAGTGGTGGAAATTGTACAGGGAACTTTGGGATCTCAAAGGGATCTCAAAGGTCTCTTCCATCCTAGAGGATTCCATGATTTCTCCCGCCTCCCTGGGCTCCAAGTCCAAAGCCCCACACCCCAGGACAGAAAGGTTCAGGAAACAAAAGCTATAATCCAACAAGTGTAACCAAAGAGGCAGGGAACAGGACAGAGAACTGAGCTGGCACAGCCCCATTTGTCATTGTCCCTAGATCTCTGTGCCTGGGCCCCATTCAGAACTTCCCCTGGAGCCAAAAATGACCTGTCAGCCGCACTGGGAGGCATCCAAATGTCAGAGCATGGAGCCACCACTCTGCACCAGGCACTGGGGCTGGGGGACAGAGCAGAGGCAGCAGATACACAAACCATCAGCTCGGGATCCCCAGAAGCTTTTCTCCTCCACACAGAAATGCCAGCGTGTGCTGCCAGCGTCACAGGCAGGAAAAACCAACCCACCCTGCCTTTTACAGACCCTTTACATTCCCACCCTCCACACCACAGCTGCTTGAACCCTGTGACTGTTTTTTGCCCTGCAAGCTGTAGAAGAGAAAGAGGTACAGGCTTGGGGGGAAGTTCCTGTGCTGGAGAGGAGGCAGGAAAGTGCCACTCTAACCACGAGCAAGGTTCAAAGTTATTGGCGTTATTTTTAGCAGAAGGCGAATTTCTCCACCATCCAATTTCTATAAAATTAGAAATACATTCCTGCTTTAGGAGAAGATAAGGCAATGCTTTGGACACTGCATTAGCCAGTCTGTTTCTTTTACAAAACAAATACAGGAAGCCTGGTTCTCTCTTCCTCTGAAATCATGAGCGCCATTACACAGAAATTGCAAACACTACTCACCTGTCCGCTTCCAAAACACCACCAAATTCACTGCTCAGCTGGAGATGAGTTTTAAGAGGCTGCTATCTGTGAGAGTGCCTACAACTCTCTGACCTGACAGTTTTTCCTTCTGAATAGAAGTGACGAGAGAGGAGGTCTGGCGAGGTGGCAAAACACAATAAACGAAGCAGGATGTGACATCAGGCATTTATCTAGGGAGTAGCTCATAAAAAGAGTGCACATATAACTGCAAAAAAATTCTGATTATAATAACTTTTTAAAAAGAGGGACATTTAAACTCCATTGTCACTACACTTTAAGCTTCATAGTGCGGCAGGGAAATGGTTGCTTTTGTTTCCTCCTCCTTTGCTAAGAATTCCCAGTGCTCACACTGCTCCTGGGGCTGCCACAATAACTGAGCTGAGCCTTCCACAGAGCTGCCCGCTCCCTCCACAAGAACCAAGTATGGAACGCTCCTTTGGAAACACACTCTTTTTACCAAAGAATTTACTAATTCCTTTGGCAATTCTCCCTCATATGCCATATCCTCACTGAAGGACTTTGCCAAAGTCAGGTGCTCCTCATTCTATGAGTTTCCCCTTGCCCCAGGGATCACAGCTGGCTGACCTTCCCTTGCACAGGACATCCTGGGACATTCATAAAATCCCACCTTTATCACTACTGCCACTAAATTTACGTTTTGCTCAGCTGCCTGAAACAAATATTGCTCTGCAGTGTCCCAGACCCCTCTCCTCTCCCCAAATCCTTCCATGCACTGCAGCACCATGCATGGACTCACGACAACCCTTGTCCCAGCTCAGAGACTCCACAACTGCTCTGGGCTACCTGCTCCAGTGTTTCACCACCGTTCCTTTCATTCTACCATCCCACAGTTCCACTTGTGCCCATTGTGTCTCATCCCATCTGCATTGAACACGGGAGAGTCTCGCTTGTGTCTTTTACCACCCACCTTCAGTCAAGTGTTTATACACCCTGAGCAGATCCCTCAGCCTGCTCTAGCCCAAGAAAAGTCAGCAGAGCTCTCCCAGCCTCTCATTTCCTGTGTGCTCCAGTCTCTTTCTCACCTTCCTGGACCTTTGCTGGTCTTGGTCCAGCACAGACACATCCGGCTCATCCAGGGATCCCAGAATCGGCACTCCATCTGTGTCTTCCCAGTGCTCAGTGGCGGGCTAGGATTTGCGTTAGGGGTGGATGAATGACCCCACATAATCCACTGCCTCCATCTTCAGTGACATCTTCAACTTACCAGGTGTTGGCTGGAATCCAAGCCAGCAGACAGGAGAGAGTCTAGGAGGTTCCTGGAGCATGTGAAAGAAAATTTCCTGGCCCAGCTGGCAGGTGAGCCCAGCAGGGGAGGTGCCCCAGGGGATCTGCTGTTTGCAGAGAGGAGCACTGGTGGGGCTGTCAGAGGCTGTCTCAGGCATAGCAACTGTCACATGATTTGATTTCAGTTCTTGGTGAAGGGAGGGAGGAAGGAAGCAGCTCAGCAAAACCCCGACCTCGGGCTCGTGGAGGAGGAGATAGGCTTTGGTCTGTTCAGAACACTGGTTGAGAGAATCAAGGGGTCCCGGAAAGCTGGACATTCCTCAGGAAGGAGGTCTTACAGGCGGAGGAGCAGCCCATCCCAATGTGCCATAAGCTGGTCCAGGGAAGGCTGGCCTGGATGAACAGCAAGCTTCCACTGGGACTCAGGGAAGAACAGAGAGTTTAGCAGCTGTGGAAGAAGGGACAGGCAACTCAGGAAGACTACAAGCATGTCATGGGCTCAGAGAGAAATGGGAAAAGTCCAGCTAGAAGTCAATCTGGCCACTGGCAAGAAAGTTAAGAAGAAATGCTTTTCCAAATGCATTAATAACAAGAAGAGAGCCAAGGAGAATTTCAATCCTTTATTGCATGCTGGGGTGGGAACATTGCCTCCAGCGATGAGGAAAAAGCTGAGGCACTCAATGCCTTCTTTACCTCACCCTTTAATCGAAACCCCTGTTATCCTCAGGATATCCAGCCCCCTGAATGGGAAGTCAGGAACAGGGAGCAGAATGAGGGCTCCTTTCTGCAGGAGGAAATCATTAGTGAACTGCTGTGATACCCAGACATGCACAAGTCTAGGGAGATGCCATCCTTCCCTCTAAAGCTACAGAGGGAGCTGGTGAAACTCTCCATGGCTTCTCAGCAGTCCTGGGTACCTGGAGAGCTCCTCCACATGGACTGGAGGTTGGCCAACATGACACCCATCTATGAGAAGGCTTGGAAGGACAACTGGGGGAACCTCAGGGCCGTCAGCCTGACCTTGGTGCCAGGGAAGGGAATGGAAGAGATTACCTGGAATGTGATCACTCAATGTGTGCTGCACCACTGGGGCATCAGGCCCAGCCAGCATGGGCTCAAGCAGGTCTCGCTTGACTGACCCAGTCTCCTCCTGTGAACACTTGATGGATGGGGAAAGGCTGTGGATGTTGTGTACCTGGGCCTTCAGTAAAGCCTTTGACCACTGTCTCCCACAGCATCTCCTGGAGAGCATTGTCCTGGCAGCCCATGGCTTAAACACTTCCACGTTTGCTGGGGAACAAACTGCCTGGCTGGCTGGACCCAGAGAGTGGTGGTGGAGTGAATCCAGCTGGCAGCAGGACACTCTGCTGTGCCCCAGGGCCCACTATTGGGGCCACTCCTGTTTTGTAAGTTTGAGCTTCAACAGGGCCAAGTGCCAGGTCCTGCCCTTGGGTCACAACAAACTCCTGCATCTCCAGGCTGGGGAAGAGAGGCTGGGAAGAGCCTGGCAGGAAAGGGCCTGGGGCTGCTGGTCAACAGTGTGTGCCCAGGTGGGTAAGACAGCCAGTGGCACCTGGCCTGGGTCAGCAGCGGTGTGGCCAGCAGGACCAGGGCAGTGACTGTCCCTCTGTCATGGGCACCAGTGAGGCCACACCTTGGGTCCTGTGTCCAGTTCTGGGCCCATCACTGCAAGATGGACACTGAGGGTCTGGAGAGTGTCCAGAGCATGGAACAGAGCTGGGGAAGAGTCTGGAGCACAAGTCTGGTGAAAGGGAGCTGAGGGAGCTGGGGGTGTTTAGACTGGAGACAAGGAGGCTCAGGGGGAACCTTCTGGCTCTCCTCAACTCCCTTACAGGAGGCTGCAGCCAGGTGGGGTCAGGGTTTGCTCACAGGTGAGAAGGGACAGGACAAGGTGAAATCAACTGAATGGTTCGGTGTGGAAGAGACTTTAAAGACCACCTTGTTTGAACCCCCTGCCATGGACAGGGACAGCTTCCACCAGACCAGGTTGCTCAGAGCCTCATGCAGCCTGGCCTTGAACACTTGCAGGGGTCAGGCACCCTTGGCTTCTCTGGGCAACCTGTGCCAGGGCCTCACCACCTTGACAGGGAAAAGTTTCTTCCTCACAAACAATCCAAAACTGCCCTTAGTAGAACTGCTTTTGTGGTTTTGATTTCCTGAGGAGTACCAGAACAGTCATGACTTTGCTGTGGAACGGGAAAGTGTAGGAAGCATCATTTGAACTCTTCTCACTCTAGAAAGTAAGAACTTCACACAGAGACACGCAGTGATTTCAAATGCAGTTTTCTGCTTCTTAAAGCAATCTTCATATACTCCACATGTATTTCAGCAGCCGTAAGGATCTTTGCCAGCCAGGAAGTTCTGTCCCAAGCTCCAGCAATCTGTGACCTTTGGCATTGCCTGGCAGTGATTTACTAACTCAGAAATGCCACAGAGAACAAGCCAAGGGTTCCTACAGCTGTTGAAACATCCCAAGGGGCTTCTCAGGCTGGGATCCACAGGAGCAGCAATTGGACAACACCAGGGGAGAACCAACCGAGATACACTGCTGAATGAGTTCAACCTTCCCTGCAGCAACAGGACTCCTGAAGGACAGCAAGAGAGGCTGAACTCAGCTCTGCTGTAAATGTGAAACAAAATGGACCTGAGGCAGATATCAGGAACTGTACAAAATCACAGAACTGCTGTCACACAGAACTGCTGCTCCGGGCTCTAGGAACCAACTGTGGGCAACGTCAAAGGCACTGGGCTTCCTTCAGTCTGGGGAACATCCCTGCAGCCAAGGGCCCACAGGTCACACTGCACGCCTTGCCCACTCTTCAGAGTCCTCTTTCATCTTTGCATAGGTGGCAGGGCAGAACTGGGAATAGAGCTGAGCCAGCAGAGCCTGTGAGGGGATCTCTAACTTGGTGCTGTGGCTCAGTTTGTTCCATATGTGCACTGCATAGGTGTTCTTAAGGAGCTGCTGAAGCTCCAAGGCACTGACTGCCTCAAACAGCTTCTTCCAGTCCTGCCAGGGAATAGGGTAAACAGCTTCTGGGGCAAGAGCACTCACACCTTTGCAGCTCATGCTCTTGATTGTCCTGAGGGAGCACCACTTCTTGAAGACACGAGTCAGGAGCTCTGGGCCCTGGTGGCCCCAGACCCAGCCATTGTAGTTCTGCACAAAGTCCTGCATGCAAAGCTCTATGAACTTGTGCTTGGGCTTAAAAGACAAAAATGCCCCATTCAACTCTTTCTCATCTTGGATCCCGAGGGCATTGGTGAGGTTCTGTAAGTTCTTAAGTACAATGAAGTCTGTATCCAGGTAGATGCCACCAAATTTCCACATGAGGACAATCCTGCAGGCATCAGACAGGACGGGTAAAAAATAAGGCTCCCAGCGCCGCAGAGGCCACAAGTACCACCTTCTCAGAGGTGTTCCAGAAAAGAGCTCTGTCAAGTCCAGGGGCTGGATTTGCACATTGGGGAAGCAGCTGAGCAAGGAGAAAGCCCAGTGCTTGGGTAAGGAGGCATTTCCTTTGGCCAAGCCTTTCATGAGCACCACCACTCTTGAGCCGGGGTGTGTCCTGGCTGCTGACTCCACAGAGCATGAGAACAGGTAACTGGGGCTGGTTTGCTCCGAGGTCTCCACAAAAAACACATTTCCTGGGGAAGGAGAGGGCCCAGCAGCAATGTTTTGGGAAGAAGGCACCGAGGGAGGACAGCTGATTGCAGTGGACAAGTTGTCGGGGTGGCCTCTGCTCTTTGGGTCACCCCAGATGCTCCAGTAAAACTTGATGTAAACAAAGGAGACAAACATTAGGATGAGGAGGAACAGAGTCCTAGGCTTGTGGCTCAGCACCACCCTGGGCAGCTTTTGGAGGCAGCTGGGCATCCTGAGCATTCTCTCTCCGGGCAGAGCCTGCTATCACAAGACAGCCTGAGGGGAAGGAAAGAAAAACCTGACAGATGAGGCAGCAGGGTATGAGCCTTCCTTCAAGGCGTGTTTTGTCTTCACAGCAGTGCACAACAAACTCTAGGAACACCTCATCTGTCACCATCTAGAACTTCTGGACATTCTGAACATGAAACACATATGCAAAAACCTCTGGGAGTAGGAAACTAAACAGGCAGGGAACAGGACACAGAACCCAGCTGGCACAATCCTGTTTGTCATTTTCCCTTTATCACTGTGGTGGGTCACACATGGAACCTCTCATGTGCCCAGAAAATCGCTTTTCAGATGCACTGTAGATATCCAAATGCAAGGCACTGGGGCTGGGGGACAGAACAGAGGTGGCAGATACACAAATCATCAGCTCAGGATCCCCAGAAGCTTTTCTCCTCCTGCACAGAAGTGCCAGTGTGTGCTGCCAGTGTCACAGCCAGGAAAAAACAACTCACCCTGCCCTTTACAGACCCTTTACATTCCCATCCTCCACACCACACCTGGCTGAACCCTGTAAATAATTTTTTAAGCTGCAGAAGACAAAGAGGCGCAGGCTTGGCGTGACAGAGCCAGTGCTGCAGAGGAGGCAGGAAACTCACCTGTCCCTGCTTCCAAGTAACCACAGAATTCACACTCAGCTGTACAAGATTTTTAAGAAATTAGAGTCTGTGAGGGTGCCTCCAAGTCTATGGTCTGGAACTTCCTTGTTCAGAAAAGGCAAGGTGAGAGACGAAGCCGGAACACATGGGGAAAAAAAGGGGAGGATGTGACATCATTCATCTCTAATGAGTCGCTGATACAAAGGTCACACACATGCACTGCGAACAAACCAGTTAGTTAAAAAGCAATTTTTAACAAAAGGAGGAAATTGAAGCCCCACTGTTGCTACACTTGACCCTGATCGCTCCCCATGACCTTGCAGGCCACGCTGCACAGGCTGTGAGCCATCTCTAGCACCAGGACACACAGCTGGCTTCTGATCAACTTGCTGTCCAGGGGACCACCAGGCCCCTTTCTGCCCAGATGCTTTCCAGCAAAATGCTGCCTATCATTTTCATGGTCTTGCTTGCTGAATTTAAAAGCCAAGTGAACCAGTGCAGTGCTTGAATTTGCAAACAAAACACATGTCCAAACAAAAATTGCAAAATGTGCAGGGACACCTCACTGCACAAGGTAAAAGCTGATAGTGAAATATCATCAAGGATCCGTTGTTCCAAGCACAAAAGGGATGAAACAAAGGAAAGAGACACAGGGCTGCTGCCACAGATGATCTTGTAACTCCACCATGCAAGGACTTCCACCACGTCTTTTAGTGCCCCGAGCAAAGTGACTTCCTGCTCCACATGACTAACTTTGCTTCACTGGTATTTCCTTGGTAGCAAAACCACAGAGAACAAAAAAGGGAAACAGCCCAAAGTAGATGATAATTGAGTGATAGTAAAACATGAATTGTGCATTAAGTCAACTTACATGAGGCCAAAAAAGTATCCTGCATTCCTGCAATCCTCTACTTTCCAAGTTGTAACAGCAGATACTCAGAAGTCCCTGAAACCTGGCAAACCATTCCTAATAGGAAAAAATGTGCATTATTGAGTAATATTGTTATAAAACATCACATATTCTTCACGATAGTTCAAATAGTGATAACAAATGGCAAGAAATGAACTGTACACATTCTTTAAGGGCATGCATTTAGTAATGTCAGAGAATGAAACGTTACATTCTCAGTTTGCACTGAAAGCAATTAGAATTGTTTTTACATAATTACATTAGAACTGTGTAATTCTCAGATTATGAGTTCTGTAGAAGGTCTCAAAACCTCCAAGCCTAAATCTTACTATACCAAGTGAAAACAAGTGTTTTAGCCTGGGGTGATCTGATAATTACAGGAAAACTATGATTGTCCATATTGCGGAAGTGCAAGTGTTGTTTCAAAAACAGAATGTAAACTAAGGATGTGAATAAGGACTTCTCTATTGTTTCCCTTCTATGATTTAATTGATACAGCTTATAACTAGGAGATTTAGCCTATGAAGCTGGAGCGACCTGCAAATAAGCAGAGAATTACAGGAAAGACTAAAGGTGCAAAGGGATGATCTAGCTATTAGCAAATGTATGTGTATCCATACATACACAATATACTATTAACTAAAAACACAGATTTGCAATATAAGTCTTTATTTCCCCTCAGAACATGCAGAGAGACTGGTTAAAGATGATTTTGCACCTTCAGCTGGGCAAGATGCTTTGGTTGATTCCAACATTTTCAAGCAATAGCTGTGCCCTCTCGTGGCCAAGTCAACTGTCATTCCTGGAGTTCTGGGCACTAAAAATATCGTTCTGGGTTTAAGGAAAACACTGCTGGGGAAGCAGAGCAGGGAGTTGCAGCTCTTGCAGCAAGGGACCCAGTGCTGGAAGCATCGAGCCTGGGGCTGGCTGGAGGATCTGGTACAGCTGAAATCAGCCAGAATTTGTCATGAACATCCAGTCTTCATGGGCTAAATGAAAGTACACTGTGGTATAGCCTCACTTCTTCCTTTGTTTTATTACTCCTTGTTGTTGTTGTCATTTTATAGCAAGATTTCAACTACTTTATGGAATTAAGCTACTCAAAAGCTATGTTTGAATGTACATCCAGCACAAACACAGCAACACAGCTCTGATCAGCCTTTCTGAGAAAGACAGCCCCTGTCTTCTTTAGGTGAATGAACCAAACACTCGAGTTTAGTGATGTCCTTTCAAGTAAATGTGTGGACATAGAAACTGCAGAACACCTGAGGGGGTGTGTAAATTTGCTACAAAATTGGTAACAAAAACAGAGAGGAGGAAAACGTCCAGCAAGTACTGCTGCATACCCAGGCAGCTGCTAAGGGTCTGGAACAATAAATATTACCCATCACAAGCAGCCTGATAGAAATACTTTGGGGACCCACCAGAAAACAGCTGAGTATCTCCACTCTCCCCAGATTTACATTACTAATAAGAGTAGAAGAGGTGAGATTTGACAACACCAGCATTCAGTAGGTGACTAATCAGTCTGCTAGGCATAGAAAAACAGAGTGGTGCCCAACAAGGGTGAATCCACCAGCATGTTCCCCTAGTATTAAGGGAAATTAGTTTTTAGCATTTTACCAACAGCTTTAGAGCTCCTGAACCCAGAGAGGACGGCAGACCAAGCACGTGCAAGTGTTTGAGGTAAGATGAATGCAAATATTGTAAATGTAGTACATTAGACCAATAAAATACTGCAGCTGAAGGCAGAGGGCATTTAAGGCACCTATCTCTTAAATGCATCTTCTGTATTAATCACAACTTCACCTTCCCAGAATGAACCCTGCAATATCCAATTCACTTACAGTGGGTTTACAACTAAGTTTTCTCCTGAAATAAAAGAAAGAGCAGTGAAAACACCCACTTGCATAGCTGTAAAGAAATGCTGGATAGACACTCTGTGGGATAAGAAGCATTAAAAGCAAGCCACGGCAAAGAGTCAGATGATGAGATTAGCAAGCTTCTACCAAAAAATAAACAGACTGGGAGGGAATGATATGGCAGTTTTGATGGCTGCTGATTCTCAAGTCACTGTACACAAAGCAGCCATAGATGTAATAGCATACCACTGAAGCTGTCCAGAAAAAAATATCTACAGACTCCGTTATTTGCAACAGAGAATATCAGTGATGTACCTAAGTAATGGCCCCAAACAGAAAATCAGATAGCTGGACATGGCAACAACATTAAGTTGCAATTTAGTCTCCCAAAGTACAATAAGCAGCAGCCCAAGATGAGTGGAAAATGGTCAGTAATGCTTTTACACTTGGACAGTAGGAAATGTGTAGGATCAGGTTTGTCAAGCAGGACCTGCCTTTCATGAACATTTGCTGGCTGGGCCTGGCAACCCCTGGTTGGTCACACTCAGTATGGTTGGCTCCACAGCCTTCCCTGGTATCGAGGTCAGCCTCACAGGCCTATGGCTCTCCAGATCCTCCTTTCAGCCTTCTTGTAGATGGGTGTCACGCTGGCTAACCCCCAGGCCTCTGGGACTTCCCCAGCTCACCAGGGCTGCCAGGAAATGATGGAGAGAGCTCACCCACCAGCTCTCTCAGTACCCTTGGGTGGATCCCACCCTGCCCCATAGACTTGTGCACTTTTAAATGGAGCAGCAGGCCACTGCTGTTTCCTCCTGGATTACAGGAGGTTATCCTGTGCCTATCTTACATCTCAGGTGGCTTCACACCCTGATAATGACTGCTCTTTCAGTTAAAGACTGAAGCAAAGAAGGCATCAAGTACCTCAGCCTTTTCCTCATCCTTGGTGGCAGTTTCCCTTCACATCCAATAAAGGATGGAGAGTCTCCTTGGCTCTGTTATTAACGTATTAGGAAAAGCATTTTATGTTCTCTCTTGTGGCAGTGACCAGATTAAATTCTAGCCAGGCCTTTGGCCTTTTTAGCTTTCTCCCTGCATAAACTAATGACACCCTTGTAATCCTGCTGAGCCACTTGCTCCTTCTTCCAAAGCTGGTAAGTCATCTTCTTTTTTTCCCCCTTGAGTTCAATCAAAAGCTCCCTGTTCATCCAGGCCAGTCTTCTTCCCTGCTGGCTTGTCTTATGGCACATTGGGATGGCCTGTTCCTGCACTTTAAGATGTTCTCCTTGAAGAATGCCCAGCCGTCCTGCACCCCTTGTCCCCAGGACTCTTCCCAAGGGACTGTCTCAACCAGTGCCCTGAACAGGCCAAAGTCTGGAAGTCCAAGGCAGAAGTTTTGTGGCTCCATTTGATACTTCTCCAAGAATTGAAAACTCTTATTTCAAGACCACTATGCCCAAGACAGACTCCAACCACCAGATCTCCCACCAGTCCTTCTCTGTTCTCAAACAGCAGGGCCCAGCAATGCCAAGTTCCTCTTACCTGTAGCCAGATGCAGAAATTAATTTTGGGTTGTTTCAAAGCAGGATATCTCTGAACTCCCTTCCAATCTCATTCCCTACTGACCTGCTGCCTCTTTAGCAGGTTTCATGCTCCTTCTGCAACTGGAAAAAAAGGATTAACAATATTGGAAGTTTTACTGTCTTTTGGAAATTTTTTTCAAACAATGCTTTCTATAGTCTTATGGTGTTGCCATATTTAACTTGCCAGACCTCATGTGCCTACCTCATTTCCCCCCTAGATACTGATGCCATTTTGAAGAGTGCTTTATACTTCTCATACCTCTACCAGCATATTACAGGATGCTGTTTGGCTTCATCATTATACCCAAATTTAAATGCCAAGATCTCAGCTTGGGCTGTAATGGCAGGCTGCAGCTGAGTGCCTGCCTCCTGTAGTTCTCTCTTCTGGACTCTGCCCATTCATCTGATTGCCAGGAATGGTTACAAATTAAAAACCAGAGACCACCAGCCAAGTGAACAAGGGAACGGTCACAATCACTTGAGAGAGATGGACCTGAAGAACCTGTGAAGGACTAAAGGGCTGATGCTCATCAATAGCATATCCAAAAAGAGCATTTTCTTCCCCTCTTCTCTCCTGCTGAAGATGCACCAACCCCAGGTAGAGCTCAGCTCCCAACATATATCAGATTAAGATAGGTACCTGCACTTTCCCCCAGGAACCTACTTTGCACTACATCCTTCCCAGACTACACATTTTGGAAGGAGGGAGATAAAACAAGAAGGAGAATAACAAGAGGAAAAAAGAGAGCCCTACACAGCATTACTCTTTACTATGTGTCCTGGATGCCCCAACACAAGAACTCCTGGCACACAAGAACTCTCAGGCAGTACAGAGAAAATAATCATCCTTCAGTCACTTCCCAGGAGACCAGGTTCAGGATTACCTTCCTGATCCTTCCATACTTTTCTGCTGCACTGGCCAGTTGTGCATCTCCAGCTCCCAGCCCTGCTTTCTCTCCTTGAGGTACAGCACCCATACCACCTAACCTTCATGAGCTCAAGGACACAGGAGACATGGCATGAAATAAGGTGTGTAAGTACACTGTTTAATTGCAGGGTACTGCCATCAATGTGGCAATGCCTTTCTCAGAAGTGCCGGGCTCTTAAAAAGGCAAAAAACCCAGAAATAGGTCACAGGGAATAGATTCTTTGAAGAAAAAAAAGAACTGTCTGAAAGATGCAAAACATTTTAGTCTCCTCTGCTTTAATCTCTCTTTATCTTTCGGAGAAAGTTTGCATAATTTATAAGAAATAAAATCAATATGATCCAACAGTAAAAACAGAAGTTCTGTTGGACAAACCAGAAATGTGTATAATGTAACAGAGAACTATATTATGCCTCCTAAAGAGAGCTATGGGTCAACTTGATAATAGAATTTTCCATTTCTGATTAATCACTCTTCAGCTGAAAACAAGAAGAAAACTCTCTCTGCTGAGAAAATTTTTTCTCTCTCATTTTCTTTCCCCCTCTATCGAGCAAAAGCCTTACTGTTCTATGACTTTTCCAAACATCTTCAGTCTCTCAGCCTGGCCACTCCGGAGTGTTCCTACACTACCTGCAGGTGATAACACATCACCTGCTCGGCAGCCCATGGTGAGCTGGGTTTGTCTGGTTTGGAGCTGGTTGGCACCAGCTGGAATCACAGCCCCTTTCCATACAGGTGAGCCCTGCAGCCCTTGGCTCCCCAAACCCTGCCAGCTCTGCCTCATACAGACTCGTAATGGTGAAATACAGAGAAGTCCCAAGCTTTTTTTTCTTCCTGTAAGAGTGAAACCTGGATTTGGATGTTGGATTACCAACTGGTGAGCTGTTCTTCACTACCTAGTGCAAACAATACTGGTTATAAAAGAAATTAGGTGGTGAGGGTTACTGATTTCCTGAATGACTCATGTATTTATTTCCCATCCCTTTGTGGTAAGATAATTACCAAAAGCCACCTGGCCAATTCTTTGGAAATTCTTTTAAGAAGGAAGATGAACAATCCTAAGTGCCATGTCATCATTTACCGACTTGAATGCAGAGGATTTGCCAACAATTTATTGAGGGCCACCCATCCCACATTTTATTATTTGCTCAAACCTGTCAAGAGCTTATCCCTTTAGCATGTACCAAAGGCTCTCTACCAGTTGAACAGGAAGACAGGAACAGCCCAGCACTGCCACACACTTGTGAAGACCTTTCTTTTTCCCAGAAAGCAAGGCTTTGTGTTGCAACCAAACCAGCCTAAGGAGAAGTTGCCAGCAAAAGGGGGATTACCTCAGGTATCCGAGGCAGAAAACCTTGCATACAAAATAAAAATGAAGCTTTCCTGAGGGTTTGGTTTCCACAAAACAGCTCGACAGAAGCACAGCCGTGAAGGAGGGCAGTTAAGAGCACTACTGCTCTCTCAGCACTTTTCCCCCACAAACAGCAAGGAAAAAGCAATGTTCCGGTTTGGTTTCTTTTAAAGACTCTCCACAGCTTAACAGGAGGGAAATACAGAAGTATCTCAGGCAGTAAATAGGCACAGCAGGTTCCAACAGCTGTTTCAGCAACAGCAGGGAAAGAACCAGGGAAAAGAACACAGGGCACTCTGGGGCACTGCAAGCACCTCTAAAGCCAGAGCAAAAGCTCCATTTCTTCCTATCCTGTCTGGTGAAGTCTAACCTGAAGCTACACAACAGCTGATGGTGATGCACCCCTGAGGCCCCATCTAGCAATTTCAAAAAAGGGAAACAGAGCGAGGGGAATGACCACAGGCACAGAAATGACTGCTACGCCAATGCAAACATGCAGCTGTGTTTGCTTAAAATTCACTCCTTTTTTACTTCAGCGGCCCTTTGTGTCTGCCGAAAAAGCAAAGCAAACATTAATAAGCTCTGAGCAAGGGAGGTTCCTGGCCCTGTCAGGAAGAGGCGCTTTAGGATTTTGCGGGGACAACACAGAGATGACTTAGGAGCAAAGAGGTGTCACAGCAGCCAGAGACAAGAGCCAGGTCCTCCCTCAGCAAACCCAGGCTGCGCTTCCCACGGGGCCCAGGACAGACCTGCTGAGTGCTTTTACTGTGCACACGGAGCAAGGAATAAACTTGTTTGTTTTTTTAAAGTCTCTTTCGTGTGGCACTTGCTGTGCAGGACCGTGTGTCACACACCAGCAGCAATCCCAACAGGCACAGAGCAGCTGTCACACGCTGCCAGACCCATCCTGAACCATCCCAGCCCTGATGTTTGAACGTGGTGTGCAGAACATGGCTCAGCGAGGCACAGAACATCCATCCGAGTCTCCACAGGGCTGCAACCCCTCCAGGTGATATAAGACACGTCTAGGGCATTTCTACACAGCTCAGGTAAAATGCTGGGTTAAAAGCTTTGTTAAATATGGTTCTTGATACTGAGTCCAGGATATTTTCACAGATTAACATTAGAGAAGTTCCCTTTTTTTGCTGCTGCTTCATGGAGAAGGTCAAATCTATGATTCGATTCCTATCTGCCAATAGGTTTCACCCTTGCTTTTTTCTTCCCAGAAGGCCAAGATTTTTTGTTTGTTTTTTAGCTTTTCCTTTAAAAGCCAGTGGAAACATTAAATAATGAGAAAAAAAAAATTAAAATCCCAAACTAGTATCAGAGCACAGTTGTGAAGGTAGACTTTTAAATAACATTTGGTACACCAAAATTAAACATACTAATCTTGGATCTAGAGCTAAGGCAATTTAGAAATAACCAGTGGGTGTAATCCCCAGCAAATACATGTGGCATTAAGGCACCCTCAAGTATAATTTAAAAAAAATAAATAAAAAGCTGCTGAAAGTTTACATAAATCAGTTCCCAGTTACTGTATTTCAGAGCAGCTACAGATAGGCATTTTCTTCCTTTTTAGTATAAAGGGCAATTAAAGCTTGCAAAGCTTTCATCAAGAACAAATTAGAAAAAACCCTCCCAGAACTATGGACTGTGCAAATTATCAAAGCAAAGTGTGTGGGGTCGGTCTTTCCTTCCAGAGACCATAGAGAAAACTGCCCTGCACTCTTCCTTCTGCTTTTATCCCTTTGCTTTTTCCAGTTCAGCACATTTGCCAAGAGCAGAAATAGGAACTGATACTCTGAATTGTATAGGAAACACCATGAGCTAATGCAATTGGTTCTGCTCACTTCTGCACACTTCATGAAATATCCCATTTACCCTTAGCTCAAGCAGGGCATATCAGGATCACCGGTGACCTCCCTGAGTGCACTCCTTTTAAAATTCCATACTATTCACACTCCACGTGGCACTCACACAGAGAATTCACCTACGTGGCCAAGAGCAGAGCTTTCTAATACTGAAATCATGACTGCCTGCTCAAATGAACTCAGGGCTGAATTACTCAAGGGAATGGCTGGAGCTGTGCCAGGGGAGGGTTAGGGTGGATTTCAGGAAAAGGTTGTTCCCCCAGAGGATGGTTAGGCACCAAACAGGCTTCCCAGAGAATGGTCCCAGCACAAGCCTGAGAAAGTTCAATGAGCATTTGGACAATGCTCTCAGGGATGCACAGGGTGGGATTGGTGGGGTTTCTGTGCAGGGCCAGGGCTTTCACTCAATGATCCCTGTGGGTCCCCTCCAACTCAGCTTATTCTGTGATTCTACTCAAACAGAGGGCTGGAGGGGAAGTGTCATTTCTGTCTTGCAGCTTTCACAAAGCCTTCCAGGGAGCGCTGCAGGCATGAGTTGCCTCTCCTGGGGCTCAGCCACCAAGGTGTGGGGCAGGAGGGCCCTCGGGTGACCTCTGCTCCTCACTATTCAGGAATACCTGGAATTACCCCAAAAGCCCCAGGAAGATTAATTTTCTTAACTTTACAAAAATCTGTTGCTAGTCTTAAGACCACTTCTTGAAACAGAAGATTCTGCATGTCCTTGCAAGTATCTTGTATGATCTTGAGTACTTCCTAGGTGAAGGTCCATAAACACAAATAAAACAGTACAGCCTGATGCCTTCTTGAGACTTCTGTGCCTGTTTCACTAGTGGAGAGATAAGATTTACTTGCACCTGTCAGACACAACAGCAGAGCAGCAAAGCCCCAGCAGCAGGGGCTGCACAGTTAGCCATCCCTCCCCGCTCAGAATACAGATTGCCAGTGATGTGGCAGCTGTAACCTGCCTCCTCAAAAAGTCCTGCAGTAACTTGAACCTCACTCCTCATTTTCTTTTTTTTTTGAACCTTCACCCACCCCCTTCACAGTGGGCTGTGGCTTCCTCACTTCCTCATGGCAGGTGCATCCTTCACCAACACCCTCCTCCTGACTCTGCCGTGGTCCTTGAGCTCAGCACAGGAGACGCTGGGGAGCAGCAGCTGTTGAAGGATGGCTTCAGGAATCAGAGGTGACCACCAACACACAAACCCTAAGCTGTGAGGCAGGACGGAAGATGGAATTGCTCAACAGAGGAGAAAGCTCTGACATCTCGTTTGCCACACAAAATAATACACAAGAATCATACTTAGCACCCTGTCAAGAAAAGTTTTCCAACCCTCTTTTTTTTTTTTTTTTTTTTTTTTTTTTTTTTTTTTTAGCGTCCTGTGGATCTTCTTTAGCTGAAAGGAGCAGCTTTGTACCTCACAGTTTTTAGTTTTCAGGAAGCAGACCACATAAACCCCTCATCAATAGTTATAATGAAAGGGGAGGCACAATTTGGCTGCAGAAAGCTGCTGGAAAGGGCAAAGAGACAAAAGGGACAGATGCTAGCAGTGGCCGAGCTGGGAAACTGATACAGGTCTGTGCCACCAACAGCTTCCAAACAGTAGTTTCTTATTACTGTGATTCTGTAGGAAGCCATGCAGACTCCTTGTGTGCTGGGGTAGAAAATTAAAGACTAAACACTGTTTTAACCCTCACAGCTCAAGAGAATACTGGCACAGGGCCAGAAAAGGAGCTGCCCTTTGGTGGGACATCAGAGGAGACTGTGAGAATACACAAGTCCTAACTCCATCTGATCAGGAATTGAGAAAATTCTGTTAATTCACAGTATCACTGCTAACTACAAGCTTGTTCAAGGAAAGATGGTCTGACAGCAGACTACACAAGGATTTAGGGGATTTCTGTTTATTTTGCTGCTCTGGAACAGGTTTCTTAGAACTGAAGCATCAAGTGTCACCTCTGGTTTGAAATGAAAGTGAAGTCCACGTGTAAATTTGTTCAAGG
This sequence comes from Lichenostomus cassidix, assembly GCF_008360975.1. Classification (NCBI taxonomy): domain Eukaryota; kingdom Metazoa; phylum Chordata; class Aves; order Passeriformes; family Meliphagidae; genus Lichenostomus; species Lichenostomus cassidix. Next base: position 55,011,597 of record NC_139480.1, read on the forward strand.
ATCTCAGGGGTTGTTTTTCTGTATCTAACACAATCTTCCTCCTATGAGTGTTGAGGAAATACTTTCCTATCTGACAAAGCAACTGCAAGGCTGAACATATTAAAGGAGACACATTAACACGTGCACCTCACACAGACGGGAGGTTTATGCAATTGTACAAAAAAAAAGAGTGTAAATATTTTCCTTTCTAACAGAAAAATCTAAATAAACATGATTGTACTTAATCCATTCCTGACAGGGGAGTGGTTGGTTCACAATGCCATAATCTGAAGTCCCACCAGACCTCATTTAAACTGTTGGGCAAGAGTTCCCAGCCCCAGTTTAAGGTAACTGTAAAAGTCACTAGAGACAGCGAAGAAATGAGTTACAAGAAGTGAGCTGTAATCTGTTATGATAACAGCTGTTATCTGTTATATATGGTAGCATATAATCTGTTTCCCAGTGAAAGAACCACCCAAAGTAAGATCTGGGAATCTGTTCTGGAACCTGAATAACCCAGCAACGTGAGGAGTTTTAGTGTTAATTTGATCAGGAGTAAAACACACACCCCCAATGAGAGCAGAGAAAGGAATCACAGAGCCAGAAGACACAGTCAAAGTGTTTGACAAGCCTAGGAAGAACAACCCTTAGGGAGCTAAATGACAACACAGCTACACTGATTTACTGGGGGGCTGCCAGTAAGACAAGATGGGTGTCCCCAGTGTCTCCTGCCATCAGATACTGGAACTTGATCCAAACCACCACAGCACTGACAGCAAGGCACATCCAGCACAGGGATAACCTGCTCATCTGGTCTCACTTCTACACATGGAACAGGCAAATAGGTAGGGTTTCATATGATAACTGCGACTGACACAGGGGCTTCTCTCTGTATTAGAGACCAAAGAAATTAAGTGGAAGTAAGATGGAAGTAGAATCACTCATAAGCACTTTGTGCAAAAGTATCTGCTGATGACAAAGCCTAGGGGACGACTGATTGCTGCTAAAGGAAGTGACCCCACTCCCTTCCTTGGTGCTCCTCTGAACATGCTGTGACCAGCCTTGCTAAAGCCAAAGGACCAAAAGGCTGGTTCTGCTGAAGGTTTTGATGTTCTTCCTTCTGGCACAGGTGCCGGTGAGACAGGCACAAATACTGGCACAGAAAGATTCTAGAACAGGCATCCAGGAGGCTGCATCCTTCTGGTGTCACTGAAATTCACTTTGTGGTGACTTGACCCAATGATGCCCCTGAGCAGGAAAAACTTTATTGGAGCCACTCTTGGATGGAGAGAGCAAATGCCTTGACAGTCTGTTAGAAACTCCGTGAGAAGGAACCCTTGAGGCACAGGGACAGCTGTTCCCTGAAATGCACACCTAACGCTAAACCTGGCAGGCAGACTGCTTTTCACTCAACTTCATACATTCCTGCCCTCAAGGATGATGGCCATTTGTATGTTGCCAAACAGGGCTCACTGAACAAGAGAAGGGCGTTCACAAGTGTCTCACCACTCAGCGCTTCCTCATACAGAGCCAGTGACTCGAGATACTGCTGGGATTGCTACAAAACCCAAACTCAAGGGTGTCTGAGTTTCTGGGGGTTTACTCCTCTGACTTCCATCGCCACAAACCCCATGAGTAATAGTGCAAAACCATCTGAGCTCAGCAGAAGGAAGAGAGGGTTTCTTCAGAATTAAGAAACATCCAACCTATTCTGAGAAACCACTCACGCACTAGAAAGCAACACGCTCACTTAACCAGGATAGCTCATTTTTAGCCAAAGCTTCTAAACTCGTCTTCTTTCTGCAGCATTAATAGTTTTAGGTTACTACAGTTACAAGAGTTCTGTATTTTTTATGCCTCTTTTGCAGGTGCTCTCTTCCCCCTCTCCTACAGCTCTGTTGTGAGTCTCCATCTTTCTTCCTCAGACCTTATCCCTGTCCAGACTCCGACGTTTTCCAGGGCACGTCTCCCTGGGAACACGGCAGCCAAGTGCACCCTCCCCGCTCACCAGTTCTGATGTCTTTCCACCCTCTGAGCCAAGCCAGCCCGTCACCGCCGGCAGAGCGAAATTCCGCTTTTCTCCGTCCCAGCTGACCCTTTCTTCTTCGTTCTCCCCCTGCTGCCATCCCCCTGGACCTCCCAGCGTCCCACCAGCGCTCTTGGGACAGGATGGAGCCCTTCCAGGTTGCGGCGCAGGCGGGCACCGCGTGTGAGCTGCTGCCCTCAGCCGCCCCTTCGCCACTGCCCCTGACAGCGATGCCCGGGCCGCACGAACCTCCCAGAGGTGCGGGGGACCCCAGAGGGGTTCCCCTGCGCACCCCGCGGCCGAAACGCCGCCGCCCCTCCGGGAGGGAGCGCCGAGAGCTGCCCGCAGAGCCCCGGCGGCCGCTCGGAGCCGGCCCGGCACTGCCGGCGTCCCGCTGCCCGCTCCGACCCGCACCTCCCCCGTGCAGAAATCCCCCTTTCCCCGAGCGCCACAGCGGGACGAAGCCACCCCGCCCCCGGGCCGGCCAAGCCCCGCAGCCCTGCGCTCACCTCGGCCGAGAGCGCGGCTCCGTCCCGCAGCCCCGGCACCAGCGCCGCCCCCGCCGCTCCCACCTCCGGCCGGGACCGAGATGCCCCTCCCGGGGCCACCCCTTCTGCTCGGCTCGGTTCGGGAGACCCCTCGGGAGGGAGCTGTCCCCTCCCGGAGCCCCGGAGCGGCGGCGTCACCCCGCGGAACAGCCCCACCCCCGGCACTGCCGCTTTCGCCGCAGCGCTTTGGGCTTCTGAATTGTGGCCGTACCGCTTAGAATTGCCCTAAGGACTTTTTCCCCACTCTGCTCTCTCCTTCCCACTTCCAGGAATTTGTCCCCTACCTCGCGGCAGGGTAACCCGAGCCGTCCCAGCGCAGTTGTACCTCTGTTGTCACGCTCGGGTGGCGATGCGTGGCAGAGGTGAGACCCACCCCGGTCAGACACATCCTGACCCGAGGTGCCGCTAGCTACGGACAGGAGGAGGAGCAGCGGAGGGCGGGAGCTTCCCACACCTGTTGACGCCAAGGGAGATCATTTACAAAACTGTCGCGAGTCGCTAAAGATGCGAAACTGAAAATTTTAGTTAAAAAAACCCCAAAACAAGCAATAAATTTTAAAAAAGGCAGCCCGTACCTGAGGTGCTGACGTGTTGCAAAGCAAGTTTCAAACCTACCCTCAAGCAGGAGGATTTTTTTTCTCTAAATTATTCCTGGCAATGACTGCTTAACAAGTTCTTAATGAGTATGAACAAAGAAAGGAAATTTGGGCTTTCAATTAGGAAAGCGCCGTTAACTGCTAGGCTGCTGTAGGGTGGAGTAAATTGCGTTGGAAGATCACCAGAGATTTTGCGAAGCAGGTTAGGTGATAATCAGGAGTGGTTTAGATGGAGATAATCCTGCCTAGAGCAGGAGTTGGACACGAGCTCTTTTGAGATGCCTTCCAGCACCGCGTTTCGATTCCCAAGATACTTATGTGTTACTTTATGTGTTACAGATGGTGCACCTCTGACAAACCCTCCCACCACAGAGATACTGACATTGCTCTAAACAAAAAACACGCTTTCTCCGCAATCAGGCAATCTGAAATTGCCTCTCCCCACCAATAATGCGTTAATTCTTTTATCAGAACGGGTCTCAATCGAATTTTAAGTGAAAATGGATTCAAAGAAATTTTTGTCTGCCCAGCCGAGCAGAATTTAAATTAATGAGAGAGTTGGTGCTACTGAAGGTGTCAATGCTCATCCTCCGTGGAGCATCCTGCTTCGATGCCATTGCTCGGCTGGTCCCTGGGTGAGAGCAGCCATCGGACGCGGCGGGAGGCAGGATGGGGTTCCTTAAACCCATGGGTGCATTCGGGAGCCAATATGGATTGTGGAGGCAGGATGGGGTTCCTGAAGCCCATGGGTGCATTCCGGAGCCAATATGGATCGTGGGGGCTTGTAGGACAAGCACTGCCACCCGCAGCGTTGCCACATGCAGACACCCCGTGGGACGGTGACAAAGTGGGGAATGGGGGTCTGAAGCCCAGAGATCTCTCCAGAAGGGTGCCAGAGCCAGGATTTATGTCCCCTAGGAATACTGGAGCAGGGACGGTAAAGTCTCCGTCTTTGGACATGGAGACGTGTGCAGCCCGCAGGATTCAGATCCCACGTGTGCTGTTTTATGATCAGCTCCCGAAGCTCGAAGGCGGGCAGTACCCCAAGGATGCCAGCCAGCCCCACTCGCACAGCAGCGCTGCGGTATGCGGGCTCTCAGCAGCCAAGTCGGGGTATGGCAAACAACAATCTACCCCCAGCCCCCGCGGAGAGCATAGCGAGGTGCAAATCACCCTCCAAAGCACCCGGCAGAGCAATAGCAACAGCACCTCTGAGCTAATTTGACAGCTGCAAATCACCTGATTAAAACAGTTTCCAAGCTTTTGGTCTGGTTTTGGTTCGACAGGCAGTTTGCTCTGTCATCTGCCAGCTGGTGAGGTGGCTCCGGTGTGACCTGGGAGGGGATAGCCTCTGGGCAGGGTTGCTGTGCCACTACAGGTGGCTTGTCCTTGTCCCTGCTTCGAACTAACCAGCCAGCTGCTGGCCCGGCCTGAGCCATGCGGCTGGAAAGAGCTCCATGGGATTGATTGCTGTGAAAGCAGCGTCACCACGGCACTGGCCTCTCAGCCCGGCACAAGCGAAGGGCTCAGGGAGGGTGGGAAGGGAGAAGGGCGCGGCACGCAGCGATTAGATTGCACCGCCCTGCGTCAGCAGTTAGGGGAGAGGACAAGGCAGGGGGGCACGACCGGCCAAGGGCTGTCTGGACACAGCTCAGAGGGGAGGAAGAAAGGAAGGAAGGCGGGCAGTCAGCCCAGTCACTCACCCTTGCAGTATCAGTTTGCCGGACATTACACGTGCTGAGATCCTCTCAGTCTCCCAGAGGTTTTACGTTCCTTTCCCTTGGAGGACAGACTTCACCGCTGATGTTCACGGAGCTGAAAGGCCCAGTGTGGCACAATCTTGCCCTTGGGGCTGTTTGTTCCTGTCTGAGGGCAGTCTCCTGCAGGCACAGGAGGTCTGGTGCAGCCCTGCTCCTTCCTTTCCATCCAGCAGCTCCCCATGGGGTCACATCAGGGAGTGGCTCATCCTGGGGTGCTGCAGGTGGTGACTATGGCTGGGCTGAAGAACACTCACATCCACTCTCCTTCCTCATGCTTTTCAGCCTCAGCTGTTGTCTTGCTGTCTCTTCTGACTTTGTTTTAGCCAAACAGAAGTCTTCCCTCCCTTTGGAAAAGCAGATCAAACCCTCTTGTGATGCAGACACCAGCCCTTGTCTGGTGTTCTCCTGCCAGGAGCCAGACTGCAGACTGGGACCCTTAAAACACCTGCCCTTTTCGTGCCATGGTATTCCCAGTCAGCCACAATGGGATTGAAACTGGAGCGTGGTCCCATTCTCAAGCTTTCTTGAGCAAGTTTCTGTGAGAGGAAAGAAGAATAAAAGCAGTGGATGGTTTTGCTAGCAGACACTCGCCTCTTGGAATGAAGTTCCTGAGCCTCTACCAAGAGCTTTTTTTTAAAAAAAAACTGAAGTTGGCAGAAACAGATAAATCCTTTTAGAGGCATTAGGACATAATCATATTTATTGATCAGCATGCGCCAACGAGGCATACACTCTGATACATTTTGCCAGTTGAGTCAAGAGTGATAATAAACACCATGTCCAGCAATTGGATTCATAATGGAGATGTGACGTGAGGGAAATTGGAACAATGTGGTACCTTCAGAGAGAAGACAGGATGACTGTTACATAATTTAAACCCAAAGTGAGGTGTTCTACCACAGAGAAGAGGCCAGCAGCCCCCTGCTCTGCACAATAATGGCCAGGCAGGTCTCTGTTTCAGCTTTCTGCCCATTCCAAGAATCCATAATGGCAACTCCCCTCTAACTACAGCTGGCAGCAGGGAGACCTGGAAATATTTGAGTACGTGGAAATCAAGTACTTGTTTGTCCTTTTCTGTAGGAGCCTGAGATCGCAAAAGCTTTCCCTGGCCCAAGCCCAAAGTTAGAGAGTATTGAATTAATCATCATTACCAAATTGGGTTGGATCATATTGTAAAGTGCCATGCTGATTGTATAAAATAATTTTCATTTCTATCACATTTGAATAGATTTAACTATATTCAAAGTTCAAAGACTGTTTCAAAAGGAGTATTTGTTTTAAGTTGGAGGGAAAATGATAGCTTAGAAAATGTCAAATTTGTAGAATTTTTGTGTATTTTTAATTCATCTTACCACATTTCCTTTTAGTTTTCAATACTTACTAAAAGCCACTCCTCCTTGCCAGAGGGCCTGTTAGAAAGAAATGTCAGAAAGCCCTGAATCACTGGAAAATCCCAAGCTAACTCCTCCAATTACAACAACGATTTTCTAGGACAGATTTCATAGCTAATAGTAAGGACCCAGATCTGTAATGCTGTGGTCAGTAGGAATTGCCAGTTCCCATAAATCCGGTACTTTGATTGAACTCGATTTCAAATCAAACCTGAACTTTTATTCAAGTTGCAAATGCCCAGTGTTTGACTGTCCCCACCACTGTGTTTACGTATATTTGTAAACATTTGTTTCTTATCAGACTGATGTTACCATTCACTGCCATAAAATGGAGTTTTTCTAAAGGAAGGGAAGCAGCTGCAGCATTTCCCAGCTCCGGTGCAGCATGAGACAAAATGCTCTGTGCTTCACACTTAACCCACCATGAGGTGTGGGGATAAATAATGCAGTGAGGACATCCTAAATCCAACTGGTCACTGTGTTCCTACACAAATAAAGGTCATTGTAAGTCTTTTGTTCCTCCCTTGTTAAACGTGGTCCTTTAAGGATATTCATTGAATTACAACACATTACTCTTCAAATGTGAACTATTCTTCACTCCGAGGCTATTTGGAAGTAAAATACATTTAAGACTATAAACATAAATACACTTAGGACTATAAACATGCAAAAGTCCATTTTCAAAAACCTGCCTGGCTCATTACTGATGCAGGGCTGCTCTTACAAGGTGCTAATGCAGGAATGAAGATGGTCTAGTCTGAGTGCTGGAGCTTTGGGGAGTTTAAATGTTTCCTCTTGAAGCAGATGAACCGTTTTGATATGAAACCTGTACCAGTTTGAAGGCAGCGTGTGGCTGTCTGAGATTTCTGAGCCACAAAAAATAATTTGTGAAACAGGCCAAAATCCTCAAGGAGAGGAATACATTGCATGCTCATCAGCCAGATCACAAAAATATCATTTGATAGAGGTTTTTTCCTACTTTGTGTGTTGCAAGGGGTTTCTTGTTTGTCTGGGTGAATTGCAACAGACCTGTCAGGTTTTCCTGTTGGTGGCATGTCCCCTCAATCCCACTTTGGCTCCCGCTGGTCTGGCTGGGCAGAGCTCCAGACTCCTGAGCCAGAGGCCAGAACCCAAGTCTCAAGGATTAGCAGATGCTTAAGCACTGACCTTGCCAGGTGCTAGAGGTGCTGCATGAGCCAAAAATCCCACAGCACTTACGCAAAGCAGAAACTACTCATCCCCGGGGAAATTTATCCGGCTCTGGGATGGGGCATGAGAGCAGGATCAACAAACCCACCAAAACACCAGGGAAAAACACATCCACGGAAGATTTGCACTCCCCCTGAGACAACCAATGCCAGCGCACAGCACTTACCAAGTTTAGAGTGAGCGTTTAACCACTGAAATAGAGTCCTTTTGTTTGCAGAGCTGCCGATGTTTACTGAGGTTTTCCGGGTTTCCAGCAGGCTGTGGGTGGCTGATGTTAATTACGGAACATTTTCTGCAACTCATCCTCTCCTTAAAGTTTAATCATCTTTCAACCACCCCAACGTCCTTCCTGGGCATTGTGTCAGGTTTAATTTTGTTTGATTTCCATTTGAAAAGCAGAACTGGTAGCACAGGCCTAATGTTTGCCATTACCTCTAATCATTCATCCTTAGCCACCCCTGGACCGATAAGGAAGGACAAGTGGGCAGGAAAACCGGAGTGGTTTTCTGTAGTAGCCATGGAGTCGGTAAACATGGCAGGTCTGTGTGCCTCTTAGTCCTGACCACTGGGTAAGGTGTGTGCTCACCTGCCAGCAGGCAGGGCTGCCTTAAACCCAGAGAATGAGGAAAAACATCCTTGCCTCCAGCAGCAGGGTAGGAGTAGGGATTAATCACACCGCTGTGACTGGGAACTGCAGGCAGGGAAGACAGGCACTCCGTTTTCCCGGATTAAGAGCCTGGAGCACGTGCAGCCTTAGGGCTGGCTGGGGAGAGTCCTGCTGAGGGGACTCTTGGCCATGCCCTGTCCTGTGACACTGCGGTGACCACGTTTTCCCCGAAGCTGTTCAGGGCTTGCCCACCTGAAGAGCAGGTAGCTCTTCCGAGAGCTGCAGCAGTCAGAGCCTCCATCAGCACTGCACAGTTTAGCTTTCCCTGGCTCCAGAGCAAAAAAAAAGCCAATCTGGAGCAGGTTAACCAAAATAAAATGAACCTCAAACTAAGTGACGCTAAAAGCGGCAGAGCTGTGCACAGCAGTGGTGGTGTTTCAGGGATGGGCAGCAGGAGAGCCTCCTCTTGTGAGTGTCGTGAGCAGGTGAAGTCCAAAGAATCTTTCCCAAGCTGTGGTTTCCATTTCCAAGGGGGGCACAGAAACCCATACCTTCCCCAGGTTTTCATCAAATGAGGCTAAGGTGGCAAATACCAGGATGAGCAGGGGCCACAGCTCTGATTTTGTCTCTGGTGAAACACCTGGCCCTGAGAGCAGCAGCAGTGGGGACTTCCCTGAAGCCAAGATCTCCACTGTGGAGCCATCCCTTGCTGAGGACAGAGCCCCTGTGCTGGCCTCTTCCCAGCCCTTGTACTCCATGAGTAAAGGCACAGGTCCTAAAAAAGGCAGCTTCAGCTCCTTCCAGGGCAGATAAGCTGGGAATACCCTCAGTGTGGACAGCAGGCAGCTGCAGCACGGCCAGGCTGATGTCTCCTGGTGCATCCTCCCCCTGCCCTCCCTGAACCCTTCCCTCACACATGTTACCTGCTCCCAGCCCCTTCCATTTGCCCTGCAGGGAGGTGCAGATGCCTGGGAAGAAGCTCCCAAAAGAGCAGGAAATTAAAGCAAACAGGAGCTGGGGCAGCCCCTCAACATGCTGTGAACCATGACAGCTCCAAAGGTGAGTTCTCCCTGGAGTGGCTGCCAGCATGTCAGGAGCAGGAGCCAGTGCTCTCAGCTGTCACGGTCACTGAGCCCAGAGCTGCCCTTCCATGCTCCACTAATACATAAAAATAACTGGAGATCCCTCCTGCTCTCCTGGGACCTTGAGGACACCTGAGTCATTTCAGGCATGTGGACATCTTTGGTTCCCAGCTGTTGGCTTCTGAATTTTGGGTGCTAAGGATTTCTCTTAGGCACAAATGGTTCCACGTGCTGGATGCAGGTTTGTGTCCTGCTGGAAGTCTCAGCCACCCTGAGGCATTCTCTTGTTTTCCCCTATTGGCTCACCTTCTGTTTTTTCCACAATAAATCAACCCACAGTGGGTGACTACAATACAAAAGAATATTTGCTTGGATTTGCACAACATATTTGGATAATCTGGCCAGGGCTGGGCCTGTGTGCCCTGAGATCCTGGGGTCAGCCAAAGCTGCTGCACACCTGCATGATGCACCTGGCTAATTCCACTTGTTCTTTTCCACTCCAGATCCCAGCTCTGCTCCCTGCTCCAACAGGATACTGTGGGGTAACCCCACCCACAGGAGTCTGCTCAGGGAGTTGATCCAGTTGCTCCGTACTCCACTGATCCCTGCAAGAAAACCTCCTCAGCATCCCTGTGTGTCCAGAGGGTATCCCAGGCCCACCATGCTGGGACAGGACATCTCCTCACACACCCCTTGGTCCTGCACAGGACACTGCCCCTCAACCCTTCCTACAGCTCCCAGCTCTGCAGCTCTGGCTGTCACCTCTGTCCCACCCCTCAGAAATGTCACAGGGCTTCTGGGGAAGCCAGCCAGGAGTTCCATGGCACGCCCCAGGTGATCCTGCCTGTCCCACCAAAGGAGGCAGATCACCTGGACAACTTAATGGCAGCTAATGGTGGCATGGTCCACTGGCTGCCTGGTCAGGCTGCCCCTTCCAAAGGCCTTGGAAAAACACAGGGCATTTGGAACTGCAGGGTGGCTTCAAATGCCCGCCTTGTGCTGCTCTTAGTGGTGAAACGAGTGTGAGAAATAAAAAACCCCAAACAGAACCCCAACATAATAAGGAACTGCAGCAAAGTTTTCCATTTCTTGATCTTCAAATCCTCCCCCACTTTTAGGAAAAACCACTTTTTTCTGAAGAAAAATGAAAGAAAGGCTGAGGGGCAAAAAGGCAGAACATCCACTGACTCCTGTGTGCCTGAGAGGTGTTTTTGCAGGATGTGGATTTTGAGGGGTGCTGGGTCTCAGCTTGGGAATCACAACAAAATTCAAGAAATTGGCACTTCCTGCTTTGTACTGAGAGCAGGGATGAACATGGAATTATTTTAAGATCATTTGCAGAATGCTGTGAGGGCTTGCAGATCCCACTGTCTTCCCTCTCCTAATGATGCCAGGGGATCACCTCGCCCAGGAACATGAGACCATCTGGAAAATATGGTCCAGTGCATTATCCTCTGTGCCAGAGGGATATTTTTAGATAAAGTAAATCATGTTGTCACCATCCAAACAAATAAGGAAAGGCTGCAAGGCAGCGGAGTGTCTCCTCCTGGTCTCTGTGTATGGCTTTGCCTCAGGAAGGGCCACTGGGATCTTTTAGGTCCTTTCCATCCCAACTATTCTGTGATTCCATGATCCTTCCAAATTCAGCCAGTTTTGGAGAGTAGGTGGGAGCACTCGAACCTTACAGGACCAGGCTCCCCCTAAGTCTCTTGCACAAATTTGCTCCAAAAAACTATATAAGGCTCAAAAGGGTGTATATTTTTGACATAAAACAGGGTCATTTCAAAGGAGTTTCTCACAAGAAGTGAATCCCTTCCCCTCCGCTGAGCAGTTCAGGGTTTGTTTGGATTCACTGTTTGTATCTAACCCACTGAACAAAACAGTGCCTTTGCCTTTGGAAAGGAACGATCCGTTGAATGAGTTCAGGCCAGCTCTAATTACAGGTGTCCTAAATTTATTCATGGAAAATTAAATATGCTCTTTAGATAGGCTGATGTTTACATATCTGTGTCTCCAAAGTGGTTCTAGGCTCTCAATTTATAGACTAATGGATATAATTCACTTTGCAGCACTACCTAGATTGGCTCCAGGGTGTGATGTTATTATGGTTATGGAAACTAAATGAAGAGCATGTGGCTGACCTTTTCCAGCTCAGGTCTGTCACTCCAAAGGCTGGGGATCACCAACCATCTGGTTTATCCTGTATTTCCTTCCTGTTAGAGGTTTCTCTCATCATTTCCAGGAGTGTAGGAAATCCTGTTGCCAGAGAGCCGCTTCTTGTCCACTGCACCCGTGCTGAAATCCCAGAATAGAATATTCCCAGCTGGAAGGGTGCCACATGGATCACCAAGTCCAATAGAGGGAGGGAAGCATTGGGTTGGGGATCCTTGGGATGCGGCACTTTGCAAATGACAGAGAGACATGCGTGACGAAGCCCACGCTGGGGCATAAAGCAGGTCGCAGAGCGGAGAGGCGGGAGAATTGTTTCCCGACAGTTTTGAATACGCTTTAAACATGCCTTAAACTCCTGCTGGCGGCTGTGCTGGCGGAGCGGGAACAGCGCTGCTCGGCGCTCGTGGCTCTGCCGCGCCCCGGAGTGACTCGCTGCTGTCACCTGCGGGCGCCGTACTGCAGCCACGGGCTGGAGCAAGAGCTCAGAACTTTCTTTAAATGACCGTGGAAAGCAGGGAGCGAGGTGCGATAGAAGCACTGTGGGTGCTCGGAAAGGTGAGCCAGGATTCGGGGGAGGGAGTGGCGTTGCTGAGTTCCTAAAATTCCAGTTGCTTCTCTCAGGAGCTGTCGTGAGAAGTTTCCCGTTTGGAGTTGGGCTCCGAAAGAAAGGAACCCGAAAATGCTTCTTCTGGTAAATCCCTAAGTCGTGGCACAATATGAGACCAGGGACGTTTTCAGCTTGGCTCTGCCCTTCGGGTGGTTTAGAGCAAGGCGAGGGGTGTTTCCTTCTTTTGCAAGTCGACAGCGTAACCGTGTGGTTGTTTCGATGAGCGCTGGCAGTGCCCGGGAAAAAGCCAAGCGCTTTTCTGGCACGGCTCCATTCGCGTGGCAGCAGTTCGTGCAAGAGCTCCGTGGTGGCTCCTGCCTCTTGGAGACTGACAGAGTGTGACCCTGCATCTAGCGGGGAGGGAAGGGGAATTGTTTCCTTGTGGCTGTGCAAAAGAAAAAGCAATTCTAAAAGAAAAAGCCTCTTTCTTTTAGAAGCTTTTCTGTGCGATCAGGTAACTTGCACCCACTGAGCTGCATCAAACTCCCTGGAGATATGCACTTCCCCTCCAGCTCTGTGAACTACCCTACACTCTCACTGATCCCGAACCCCTTCAAAACGTCCAGCAGTTGCTCCCAAAGAAAAAGCCCTCGAGCAAAAAGCCAGTGCTGACCTTCATCCTCCCCTTGCAGGCTGTAAACTAGATCAAACACACTTAGTGATTCACACTTTCCTTCTCAACTATATATCTAGCACCCCATTCTCTCAAGGTGGCAGAGTCCATCACTAAAGGAAAGAGTTTCTAGCTGCAGTTTGGACTGAGAGATGTGCTCAGACAGAAACAGAGAGGATTGACAGATCAGGACAGAAAACGGACAGAAAAGGAGAACTGTGATCCTTCTCCACTCCTCAAGGCAAGGCTCACATGCCAGGGCTGTAATTTTGGGTATGACTTTGCTCTGTGCCAGCACATCACAACACAACTGTCACAGCACTGTACCTGGCCAGAGGATCTCCTCCCACAGTGCTCTCTCTCCATGCTGTTTTCCAGCACAGTGCTGTACCTGGAGTCTTGTGTGGGGCACTGGGAGACATCAGTTCTCAGTGCCCTGAAAGCATCCACTTGACAAAATTGCACTTCAGATATGGAGCACTCCCCTGAGAAGTAATTCAGTACAGTTCGTTAGTGGTGTTCATTAGTAATAAATGCAAAGCACAGAGATAAACTATGGCATAGGAGATATTTCATCTTCTATATGTTTCCCTAAAGAAAGTACATACTTGTCGAACCATTCAACAGTGACAGTAACACACTGTCCTGCTCTGCAAGGGAGCTTTAATTATTCAATGCCTGGGAAATTAAATAGATGGTCTTATTCATTCTGATATAGTGCAGGCAGGTTTGACTGAGTAGGGAAGGGATATCTGATTATTGTGCTGAGAAATGAAAATAGCTAACAGCAAAATTAATTAACTACCATATTAATTGAACAAGTGGCAGTCAAATTAATCTGAGCTCTAAACTGAAGTGTGGATGAGTGATTGAATGAACATCAATTGTCAGGTTTAAGTCTCAAGTGGTATTGGTGGTTCTTTAGTCATTTGGATCTGGGGAAACTTGCTTTCCTTTGACTGATGGGAAGATAATTCTCCTTCCCTTTCTATAAATCCAGTTCCCTGGGTCAGGTCCTTATATGTGAGGTGAATCAGCCTTTCTGTGCACAGCATTTAGAGTGAGCCCACTCAAGCACAGATTTGTACAACTAAATGTTCCCAGCCACTTCCTTGGATTTTGAGAAAGGCTCAAAAATTTGAAACCTGCCCAAGTTATACCAATATACAGCTGCTGCAGATGAACACAGGGAGTTTAAGGAGCAAAACACTAATCTCAAGAAGCTTGGGAGGTATCAAATCTGCTCTTTTCTCCTCCTTGGGGCACAAGGGTTGTATTTCTGTCCTATTCTTTGCAATAATTGAAAATTACCAATTGAACCTTATGCTGAAAGCACTGGTTGGATTTTTCCAGCAAGTTCTTGAGACAACAGGTTTTCTTTACCTCCCTGCAGGAACTTCCTCCCACACACTCTTAAAGACTACAGAAATTTGTGGCAGAAATAATGAAGAGAGCTGTTCTTATAGATTGCTTGAATTTAAAGGGCTGGGGTTTTGGGGGGTTTTTTTTGGGTGGGTTTTTTTTGTTTGGTTTTGGTTTTTTGTTGTTGTTGGTCTTTTTGTTTTGTTTTGGTTGAGCTTACCACAGGGAAGCAGTGACAGGACATACCTGGATCTCTGATTTTGTCGCTGGGGAGCTTTCATGTTCAAAAGTCAGTAATTACAGTGGTGGTAGGGTGTGTTTTTTGTGTGTAGGGACAAGGCTTTCTCAACAGACAGACAGGAGAGGGCTGCACAGCCCAGAGAAGTCCTCTGAAAATGGCACAGACTTATTTTTCTTCATCAATATCTTTGCCAGACTGTTTCAGTGGTTGATCAGAGACCTGAATATTGAAGACTGGGGAATGTATCTCCTTCCGAGGAAAACAAAGCAGAGATAATTCCTTTCTGGTTTATTCTGAGCTTATTGCAATGAGGAAGTGGCTTCAGTGACTCTGAGAGCCTGGGAGTCAACTGTGGCTTGTGACTTCCCCACAGGAAAGGAAGGTTAGGGACAAGGGAGGGAAGAGACCCTTACCCACCCTGGCTACCCACTGGCAGCCCAGTGAACATGCCTCTCACAGACCCCCAGAACAGGGAGGCTCTGACATTCTATTTGCCGTGAAGTCACCCGAATTGCTGCTGCACCTTGCTCCTGCCCCACATGGCACAGTTCCTCCTGCAGCTGTGGGGCTGTGCTGGGGACAAATGTGTGACAGATCGACGCTCGAAACCAAACCAAGGGGCCTTGGGATCAGCACAGCGCCTGGGCGAGGAGAGTGGGCTGCAGGAACCTCTTCTGGTCACTTGTGCACCACTGGGAACCGGGACTCGAAAAGAAAAAAAAAAAAGAAAAAAAAAAAGAAAAAAAAAAAAAAAAAAAAAAAATA